>NC_090023.1:102753865-103061365 GCF_037176765.1 Anolis sagrei | reverse complement strand
AGACCTCCATCATTCAAGCCTGCGAAGAAACTATTGGATACCAAGCCAAGAAACATCAAGACTGGTTTGATGAAAATGACATCGAGATCCAACAGCTAATTGACAAGAAAAGGAAAGCCTTCCAAGCATGGCAGAGAGACATCAACTGTGCTGCTAAGAAAAAGATCTATGCCAGTGCAAAAGCTGAGGTCCAGAGAAGGACAAGAGAACTCAAGAACATCTGGTGGACAAAGAAGGCCGAAGAAATCCAACACCTGGCAGATACCCATAATGCTCAGGGATTTTTCAAAGCCACAAAGGTCATCTATGGACCAAGAAACCGTGGCATACAGCCTCTACGCTCATCAGATGGAACCAAACTCCTGAAGGACCAAAACTCAATTGCACTACGTTGGAAAGAACACTACCAAAGCCTCCTGAACCGCAGCTCCAATGTGGCCGAAGAGGTCCTCTCACAAATCCCACAACAACAAACCAGGGATGAGCTTGCAGCACTGCCTAGTTTGGAAGAAGTCAGCAATGCCATCAACCAACAGAAGAATAACAAAGCCAGTGGACCAGATGGGATCCCTGCTGAAATCTTTAAAGAGGGAGGACCTGAGCTGACACACCAACTCCACCAGCTCATAGAAAAAGTGTGGGTGACCGAGAAAATCCCAGCAGATTTCAAGGACGCTACCATCATCACCCTCTTCAAAAAAGGGGAAAGAACAGACTGCGGAAACTATCGAGGTATCTCCCTTCTAACCTCCGCTGGGAAAATCCTCGCAAGAATCCTTGCAAACCGCCTTCTGCCCCTCTCAGAAGACACCCTCCCAGAATCCCAGAATGGCTTCCGCCCCTCCAGAGGAACAGTGGACATGATCTTCACTGCACGACAGCTCCAAGAAAAATGCAGGGAACAAAACCAACCTCTGTACATGGCATTCATCGACCTTGCAAAGGCATTCGACACAGTGAATCGCAGCGCTCTCTGGACCATCCTCCACAAAATCGGGTGCCCTAACAAATTTGTGAACATCCTGCGGCTCCTCCATGATGACATGATGGCAACAGTCTTGGACAGCAGTGGCTCCCAAAGTGACCCATTTAAAGTGGAATCCGGTGTCAAACAGGGATGTGTTATTGCCCCAACTCTATTCTCCATCTTCATCGCTATGATACTTCACCTTGTTGACGGGAGGCTTCCCACCGGAGTGGAAATAATCTATCGGACAGATGGCAAGCTATTCAACCTCAGCAGACTGAAAGCCAAAACCAAGGTTACAACAACAGCTGTTATAGAACTCCAGTATGCTGATGACAATGTCGTCTGTGCGCATTCAGAAGAAGATCTACAAGCCACTCTAAACACCTTCGCAGAAGCATACGAGAAGCTCGGCCTGTCACTGAACATTGAGAAAACCAAGGTGCTGTTCCAGCAGTCACCAGCCCATCCCTCTCCAATGCCAGTAATACAGCTTAATGGCGTAACATTAGAAAATGTGGACCATTTCCGCTACCTTGGCAGCCACCTCTCCACCAAAGTCAACATCGACGCTGAAATACAACACCGCCTGAGCTCTGCAAGTGCAGCATTTTCCAGAATGAAGCAGAGAGTGTTTGAGGACCGGGACATCCGTAGGGATACCAAGGTGCTTGTTTATAAAGCTATTGTCCTCCCAACCCTGCTCTATGCCTGTGAGACGTGGACTGTCTACAGACGTCACATGCAGCTCCTGGAACGTTTCCATCAGCGCTGCCTCCGGAAAATCCTGCAAATCTCCTGGGAAGACAAGCGGACAAACGTCAGTGTGCTGGAAGAAGCAAAGACCACCAGCATTGAAGCGATGGTCCTCCAACATCAACTCCGCTGGGCCGGCCACGTTGTCTGGATGCCTGACTACCGTCTCCCAAAGCAGTTGCTCTACTCCGAACTTAAGAACGGAAAACGGAATGTTGGTGGGTAGGAAAAGAGATTTAAAGATGGGCTCAAAGCCAACCTTAAAAACTCTGGCATAGACACTGAGAACTGGGAAGCCCTGGCCCTTGAGCGCTCCAGCTGGAGGACAGCTGTGACCAGCAGTGCTGCAGAATTTGAGGAGGCACGAGTGGAGGGTGAAAGAGAGAAACGTGCCAGGAGGAAAGCGCGCCAAGCCAACCCCGACCGGGACCGCCTTCCACCTGGAAACCAATGCCCTCACTGCGGAAGAAGATGCAGAGCAAGAATAGGGCTCCACAGCCACATACGGACCCACAAGGAAATCCATAATGGAAGACCATCTTACTCGTCCAACGAGGGATCGCCTAAGTAAGTAAGTAACTTGATGTGCCTCTAGTGTCACTGTGAGAAGGTCCTTCATTTTGCATGTGGTAGGGCTCAGGTTACATTGTAGTAGGTGGTCTGTGGTTTGGACTCCACTTTGTAGCCTCATTTCCTAAGATTAGCTCTGCATCTCGTCATGCCAGAGCACAGCCTGTTAAGCGCCTTCCAGGTCACCGAGTCTTCTGTGTGCCCAGGAGCGATTCTCTCATCCAGTATCAGCCACTGATTGAGGTTCCAGGTTTTAGCCTGCCACTTTTGGACTCTTGCTTGCTGATGTTTTCCTGCAAGTATCTCTGTAGATCTTATGAAGCTATTTCTTGATTTAAGACATTGGCATGCTGGCTTATATTAGAACAGAGGATGGGCTGGAGTTGCAGCATGCAACGAAAATTGATATGGCAATAACTAAAGAATAGTAGGCTTTACAATTGGGGAGAGGGTTTTAAAATCTTGACTCTAAAATATATAGATTTTTTTCCTTCTTCATGTATGGATAAACAGATTGGGTCATCACTCAGCCAAGAGATTTTTGAGGGTAAAACCTGATTTTCCTCCCCCCCCCCCCCCCCCCCACTAATGCTTCTAGTGCTGAAATAAAGAACAGGCATAATCTAATTGTTAATCTGTGATGGGCCTCTACTGGACAGTCTTTGTGTCATTGCTGCTGACGTTTGACAAAATTTCTTCCACTCAGCTGAATAAAGTCCCACATTTTCTGCTTTGAACTGGGATATATGACAATGTGGACTCATATAACACAGTTCAAATGAGATATTGTGGGATTTTCTACCTTGATATTCTGAGTTATATGGATGTGTGGAAGGGCCCTAGGTCTCTCCAAATGGGACAGCAAAATTGTGATACATGTGAGCTTGATTGATGATTTTAGACTCCTTAAGAAGTACCTATATTATTTATCAAACCTGCTTGTTTTTACAAGTATAAAGTAATTCATAGCTGAAAAATACATGTTAAAACCAGTTAAATAATTCCAGGTCCACCTTTTTTAAAAAGATACAAAAAAGAGGAATATTGAAAATCTATGGCTGTTTCTTACAATAGAAGATCCTCTTTCTCATTTGCTCCTGGAAGGTTTCATATCTACAGGCCATGAAGTTGGCTTCAGTACAAATGAATCACAGGAAGTAGCACTTGAATACAAATTATAGGCCATTACTTTTAAATATGCAGGAAAGGTTGATTTCCCCTGCAGTTCGGTTCCTCATTTAATATTGTTAATCAGCTTTGGAAAGCTCTCGATATCTTGGCATAGAGTGAATCTTATAATAATTTTCAAAAATTGTTTTAATGAGAATACCCTAGCTATACTTTATGTATAAAGGCATCAAGTGTTCATTTAGTATTTAATTTTTAGGAGTCAGTTTCATCAGTATCAATCAGACTTCATATCCGACCTCCTGGACCTTTCCGAAATCATCCTCCTTCTGAGTGTAAAAGATAGCCTCTCATCTCAAGTGCGGCTGTTTCACATTTTGAATTTTATTGTAAGCTGCTTATGAATTATATTATTAGAATGAAAGTCTGGTGCATTGAAGAGAAAAATCTTAAAGCATAAAATAGGCCACCGAGAGACACTTGTTCCTTGTGTTGCTCTTCAAAAATTACTTGCTGTATGTGCCTGCATTCTCATTTATCTCAGATTTCTGATTTATATAGTGTCCTGGCTAGGAATAAAATGCTAAGGTCCAGTGTCTGGATTCTGAAACGTGCATTCATATTAAGCTGTCTTTATGCACTTCTATTTTAAAGTGTAGGCCAATATATCTAGTCAGATATAAATCTCACTGACTCCAGTGGCTCCTCTTCTCAAGTAAGTAGTTAGAGAAGATAAAAATCTAAAACAAGGGTAGGAAACATGACGCCTTCTAAATGCTGGGTTACTGTGAGTTTTCTGGGCTGTATGGCTATGTTCCAGAAGCATTCTCTGCTGACGTTTTGCCCACATCTATGGCAGGCGTCCTCAGAGGTTGTGAGGTCTGTTGGAAACTAGGCAAGTGAGGTTTATATATCTGTGGAATAGTGTCCAGGGTGGGAGAAGGAACTCTTGTCTGCTTGAGGCAAATGTGAATGTTGCAATTGGCCACCTTGATTAGCACTAAATAGCATTGCAGCTTCAAAGCCTGGCTGATTCCTGCCTGAGGGAATCTTTTGTTGGAAAGTGTTAGCTGGCCTTGATTCTTTCATTGCTTCTAAATGCTGTTGGATCACAACACTCAGCATTCCTCATTGTTAAACATGATGAAAGTTGTACTCCAACAACATTTGGAAGGATGAATGATCCCACTCCTCATCTGTGCACACATTTGTATGCATATCTCTTCCAAAGTAAGTCCAACTGACTTCAGTGACACTTCTCCCAAGTACATGTGTATAGGATTATGGTTTTGACTCCCTGCAGAGATATTTACAATTGCACAATTAACTAGTGCCATTTATATGTGGTGGTGTTATTTTTTTTTTCATTCAGTCCGTTTCCACTGTGATAAATGAGAATTTCCATAATGAGAAAGTATAAATTGTTGTCTTTTCCACATTATAGTTGACGATAAACTTCAGTCATTTGGGGACAGTTGCTAGCTTCAGGAACATTGTACATTTAAAATCAATAAATTACATTTATGAATTTGTAGGTATCTCACAAGTCTATTTGGAATATTAACAATTATGGCTTTTATTATTTTGCTGTCATAATCGATATCCTTTCATAAGACAGATGTCAACAGTCCAGCTCTGTACATTATATCAAGATTGTTACTGGTTCTTTTATTTTGTTTTGATGGTGCATGGAATGATAAGTAGCTTAAGAGAAGAATTTGGACCTTTTTTTAAAAAAGAAAAGACAAAAGAAAGCTGAGTTGCTGACTATTTTGGTTAGACTGTACAATATTTAGTTGTGGTATCCTAAATGCTAATCATAAAGGGATCTGTATGCATTGGCAATTCTGTAAGACAACAATTGCAAATGAGATGTGTTGGTTTCAAATACAACCACTTTGACCCAATAGACTGGAATGAAACTCCAATATCAGAAAAGAGCTTTTTTTTAAACCCCTCATCCCTCATATTGTATCTCCAAAAATTATATTCTAAGGATGTTGATGTGGGTCACAATGGTATGGGATATGACATTGTAGGCTGCAATGTAAATGTGGATTTGATTTGAATTAGGCTGTGGGTATATGAGTATTTTGTGCTATGTGATCATTTAATTGGTTCAAGCCTGAGGAAACACATTTTGAACAGAGCAAGAGAGATATTAATTAGGTCAATTTTACTGAAATACATCCTATGATATTTTACTCAACTGCAACACCTATCATAAGACCTCATCTAGATGTGCCTCAACATGCCATTAAGAAGATCGTACTGGCATTCTATATGGTGTTTCATAATCACATATTAAATTACAGTTGTCATATCATTGCCAACGATATTCCCTATAGAACCTCATAAGACCAAGTAAAATAGAAGACATAGGTAGCAATATCAAACAGACTGTTTTAGGTCTTATAAATGGTTATGTACCACTCACTGCTTCTGCAACCTCAGCACACTCACTGCTTCTACAACCTCAGCACACTTTCCATTCTCTTACTGGGCTTTGACTGTGAATGTAGGCTGTTAATGACTATGGGCATCAGCAGTATGCCAGGCAATATTGCCTAGAGGGTATGGCACATCTTGGCTGGTTCTGTTTTCTTGGAGCTAAATACTCAGTTTTTTCTCCACTCTGTAAAGTGAGATAATTTCTCAAATGCAAAAGTGTGTATGTGTGTTTGAAAGAGAGAGTGTGAATAAATGGGAAAAACCATGACTCAATGTCCAAGGTGTGGTTGTGCAACTCATATTCTGCAGTACACATTAAAAGACACATAAATGGAGCTGTCCTCCTCTGAAGTCCTGTTATCTAGTGCAGGGCTTCTTAAACCCAACCCACAGAAGAGAAAGTTTAGAGGAGACATTGTAGTCATGTATAAACATGTGAAAGGGTGTCATAAGGAAGAGCGAGCAGGTTTGTTTTCTGCTGAAGCTAGGACTCTGAACAATGGATTCAAATTACAGGAGAGGAGATTCCACCTGAACATTAGGATGAACTTCCTGACTGTAAGAGCTGTTCAGCAGTGGAACTCTCTGTCTCGGAGTGCCATGGAAACTCTTTTCTTTGAGGCTTTTAAATAGAAGCTGGATGGCCATTTGTCAGGGGTGGTTTGATTGTACTTTTCATGCATGGCAGGGGGTTAGACTGGATGGCCCATGTGGTCTCTTCCAATTCTATTATTCCACCCTTGCTTGAGAAAATTTTACATGACTCCAGGTATATAGGTATATAAAATAAATATTAAAATCAAGCATTTACGGATTAAAAATCAGAATTTGCAAGGGTTGCTAAACCGACTGATTTTCCTTTTTATAAAGTCCAGCTGAATCATTTTCTGCAGAATACACTAAACACTGCAGAATAAATTAGTGTAAATGTCTAAAACAGCCACTAGGTGACGTTCAGAAATGTTTTTGTTATCCCAACATTGAACTAAGAGGACCCCATTTGGGATTGGGACCCACAGTTTTAGAAGCAGTGATAGTCATTTAAACATTGTAATATGTTGCTACTCTTTACTTGCGGCAGATATGATTCCATTGTGTGCTCACCTGAAACCCATGGAGCCACGGTGGTGCAATGGGTTAAACCCCTTTGCCAGCTGAACTGCTGACCTGTAGGTTGGTGGTTCAGATCCGTGGAACGGGTTGAGCTCCCCCCTGTCAGCCCCAGTTTCCCATGCCAGGACATAAGAGAAGCCTCCCACAGGATGGTAACACATCTGTACGTCCCCTGTGCAACTTCTCTATAGACGGCCAATTTTCTCACAACAGAAGCAACTTGCAGTTTCTCAAGTTGCTTCTGACACAATAAGAAAAACTGAACACCCCCCCCCCAGTTATAAGAATAATTGCCAGCCATTATTTACTAGCTTTACCCTCATCTCCTCAAAGTGATTGTGTGAGAGGAAGCAAAGCAGCATACTTGCATACCTCTGACAATTTCTAAAGCAAGCAGACAGCTCTGTGAACAAGTTAATCTGCATTGCCAAAAGGCAAAGAAAAGAAATGGAATCAACCTTGCCACAGGCAACAAAAGAAAGTAGATTAGATCTTACATGAATAGGAAGGTCAGGCAGTTTCATGTAGGTAATCTCGGGCCCAGGTAGTGTGAGAAGATACGCCCCTCTCATTAGGCAATCCCTATTCTAACCCACATGAACACTGAGCCAAACAAAGCATTCAACCAATCCTAAATTATTTTAAAAACTCTAGATAAAGCATGGCTAAATTTGTTCTGCTGTATCACCCTCAAGTTACAGAAATATTTGGCACCTCTCCAGAGGTTCATTCACATTACAGTCAGATAGTCCCCTATTTTACTTTAACTGCCACAACAACATCCTGTGGAAAATTCTGGGGCTTGCAGTCTGTTGAAATATTACATCTCTCTGACTGAGAATTCTAAATAGACATCCTCCAAACTGCAAATCCCAGGACTTCAGAGGATGTTGCCATTCCAGTTTAAGTACAATATAGCACTATAATTGTGAATGGGTCCCAAATTAAAGCCATGCATGATTCACAAAGGAGACTCAGGGCTAACCTTGGATTTTTAACCCACACAGATTTTAAAGGCTACCATCCTGAGTTGCAGATTTGCAACGTAGAGTTATATATTCAAAATTGCTCCATATTCAGCTACAGTACCAGTCAAGATCATGACACTATTGTCTCAATAATGAATTCCCCTAAATTCCACCTTAAAACCCTGGGAGCTGTTCTAAGTGACTGAAATATGTTTCTGCAGTTGAGTGAAACAATGTGATTGCATCCTGGGTTGTTGTAGGTCTTTCGGGTTGTATGGCCCTGTTCTAGAAGCATTCTCTCCTGACGTTTTGCTGCATCTGTGGCAGGCCTCCTCAGAGGTTGTGAGATCTGTTGGAAACCTCACAACCTCTGAGGATGCTTGCCACAGATGCAAGTGAAATGTTAGGAGAGAATGCTTCTAGAACAGGGCCATACAGCCTGAAAGACCTACAACAACCCAGTGATTCCTGCCATGACAGCCTTCGACAGTACATTGATTGCATCCTGCCTGGCAGGTGGGGGGGGGGGGGTTGGACGTTGGACTGGAGACCCCTGTGGTCTTTTCCAATTCTGTAATTCTGTGTTCCTGAAGTGTCCTGAAGTGTCCCATTCAACCATGTCACAGACCTTCATTGCTTAGAATGGTTACCTGGAGCTTAAAGTGGGTTTTGTGGGTTGGTTTCTTAGATAATTCACAGGTATTCACATACTTTTAGCTTGAATGTAATGCAGAATTTCAGCCCATAAATATAATTTTTTACAAGTAAAGATTTGTAATTGTTGCCATTTGCTCTCCCACAAAATTATAGTAAATAGTTTGCAATATACTTAAAACAAGATCTTTTTTTCTCATTAAGATAAATGCAGATCAAACTGTAATGCAAATCTGAAATAGAATTGGCTCCTCCCTACCCCAAAAGTATTATTTGGAGGATGGATTTGCTCTACTTTCAATTGTTTGCCACTTCTTAAGCTTTAGAGAAAAGCATTTGCAGTAACAAAAGTAGAAGAATATGGCTGTTGAGTCTAGGCATTTATCTGAAATGCCATATTACATGAACCTGTTAATGTCAAGACATATTGTCAGAGCTTCACATAAAAATGTTGACCTTTCGTGGGTTCTTGATTATTTTTGTCTCTCTCAATTAAGAAACTGTTCAGAAAGCAGTTCACTGTGTGACCCTGGCTATATAAATCTACTCCAATAATTTCACAGCAATTCTATATTAAAAATTATGGTGTATCTATGGACATAACTGCTCTGCCTCAGTACATTGCAGAGAATGTAAAATATGCTGTTCGGGAATTTCTCTGTTACGTGCTTTAATAGTTGCAATATAAAGGAGACTATGATAGTGACTTACAATAAGAAGGCTCAAACTGGAGGTTAAAACATCAAAACCCACGTAGGTCATGTCAAATCAAGGGAGAAGTAATTTAAAGTGCAGCAAGAACAGGTGGAAAGGCATAGCTGAATCCTTTGCCTAGCCGTGGCTTCCTTCAGAAAAAGTTGCTTGCCAGCAATATGTAGTCCTGATTCTGATTTTGGAATACAGCTGGACAAAGTTATTTCTGGAAAGCACAGTCAAAGTTGTGCTCCACGCTTTGCCTGTTAGTATCCTTGTATTCTCATGTTATATGATGGTTGACCGGATTCTTAGATATACATTTGCTGCCCTTATGCCTGACTTAGCCCCCAACAATTATAAATTACTGAAATCACCTCCTTGGTTCCCATATTCCTGATGGTAAGAATTGTTTGACAGTGGAATAGACTGCCTCAGGGCCCTTCCAGAGAGGCCCTATATCCCAGGATCTGATCCCAGGTTTTCTGTTTTAAACTGGATTATATGAGTCCTCACTGCTAGATAATCTAGAATAAACAGAAAACTTTGGATCAGATCCTGAGATATAGGGCCTGTCTGGAAGGGCCCTGGGAGTGTGATCTCATTCTCTGGAGGTTTTTAAACAGAGGTTGGATTGCTATCTTCCTGGAATACTTTGATTGTATTTTCCTGCATGGCAGAGGGTTGAGTTGGATGACTCCTGTGGTCTTGTCCAACTCGATGATTTTTTCATTTTATGGATTGAATTTATATCAATTCAACGGAGAAATATTTTCAGTGACTGAATACTTCAGTATGGGTAATTATTCGGGGGATATAGTGCTGCTGAAAACTAAAACATAGGCAATAGACAAACTAGATGCCCAATATTGTCAACATATTTAGTTTTCATAGCTTAAGCAGAAGCTGCAATGTGTTTGCTTGCCTGATCAGAATCAGGACTGAAGCACATAAAAGGGATTTCTTAGTTCTTTAAACCATCCCTCATACCTTCTCCCTCCATCCTGATATAAATAGTCTCTCCCCAAAACAGAATCTTAAAATGCAAAGCAACTATTGTACTTAATGGATAACAGCAGTCATTTGAGTTGGTAGCACTGGAACCTATGAAGTTATAGGATCACAGCAATTGGTATAATCTGAGATCATTGATCATTGCTGATACCTTGAGTGACACCCTTTTTAGCAATTATGAGATCCTAACCTGGAGTTGAAACTTTGAGGTACTATTCAAACCAGGAGACATATGTGTGGGATTGCTGTTGTGTGACTCCAAATCATTTCCGACTCACAGTGACCTTAGGGTGAACTCTCATGGTGTTTTCTTAGCAAGATTGTTAAGAGAAGGTTTGGTTGCACCATCTTTTGAGGCTGTGAGAATATGACGTGCCCAAGATCACCCAGTGGGTTTCCATGGCTGAGCAAGGATTCAAACAATGGTCTCCACAGTCAATCTGACATTCAAACCATTACACCATACTGGCTCTGCTTCTGGCATCAGCTCCACTGCGTTTAGCTCTCCTGAATTCATTGTGAGGTGATTTTGTAACAGTATGATGAAGATGGTACACATGATGCACATGTTCTTCCCCACATAACTGTGATTATCCATGGAATCCCTCATGATCTGTCTTTTCCATGTTTTATGATATGGGCAAGCAGTTCCATAAAATGTCAATTTGTCATCCACTTACACCTCTGGAAGGCCTCACAGATATGTTTTACACAATCTGAAAATGATCAATGTGATTTCCAGTTAAAGTTTGGGTCACTGTATTACTCGTTAAGTGAAGCAGCTAGAGATCATGGAGGTAAGAGAAGTAAAACCATCATTTTGAGAGTAAATTGGCACAATTGAGAGGATTTTGTTTTAAAAAACCAGCTGCCTTTAAATTATGGGGAAGATGAGCTAGGGCAGTGTTTCTCAAGCTGAGGGTCGGGACCCCGGGGGGGGGCGGGTCGCAAGGGCTTGTCAGAGGGGTTGCCAAAGTCCAGCTGAAAACACAGTGGTTTTTGTTGATCATGGGGGTTCTGTGTGGGAAGCTTGGCCCAATCTATCATTGGCAAGATTCAGAATGCTCTTTGATTGTAGGTGAACTATAAATCCCAGCAACCACAACTCCCAAATGTCAAGGTCTGTTTTCCCCAAACTTCACCAGTGTTTACACTTGGGCATATTGAGTGTTCGTACCAAGTTTGGTCCAGATCCATCATTGTTTAAGTCCACAGTGCTCTCTGGATGTAGGTGAACAGCAACTCCCAAACTCAGGGTCAATGCCCACCAAACCCTTCCAGTATTTTTTGTTGGTCATGGGAGTTCTGTGTGCCAAGTTTGGTACAATTCCATCGTTGGTGGAGTTCAGAATGATCTTTGATTGTAGGTTAACTATAAATCCCAGCAACTACAACTCCCAAATGACAAAGTCCCCCAATTCCATCAGTATTCAAATTTGGGCGTATCGGGTATTTGTGCCAAATTTGTTCCAGTGAATGAAAATACATCCTGCATATCAGATATTTACATGATGATAGCAAAATAATAGTTGTGAAATACCAACAAAAATAATTTATTGGTTGGGGGTCACCACAACATGAGGAACTGTATCAAGGGGTTGCGGCATGAGGAAGGTTGAGAAACACTGACTTAGGGGAACATAAAATAGAGTTGAATGTACTTACTCTCCCCCCATTTCACGGAAAAAAATGTGTTCTGTCCTTTCCCTTTTTCAAACCAGGTGCCCTTTCAAACTATTTATTTACTGTTTAGGAAAGGAAAAGGAAGGGATATGCCTATAGCAAAGTGATTTGGGACAGAAGAATATGATAGATGTTAAAGGTGGTTTCAAAATTACATATTTAGATACTTAAGCCAAGAAAGATAAGCAATATGGTGATAAAATTCCACCTCATTTTGGTAATTATGCAAAATTTAAATCTATAAAGAAGAAAGAAGGTTCACAAATTCCAAATGTCCAGATCATCTTGTTGATGCAAAGTACGGGATGTCATCTTGTTTGTGTAACAAGAACAAATTTATCTGTGCGCAAAACACAATGCAATTAAATTTCAGGCAATAAATTTAAAAGCTCTTTGAAATGTCATTCTGCCTCTGGCTGAGTCTTTCTTTTAAATTGGAAGTCAACATGCAAGAAGCTGTTAAGGTTTCTCATTGAGTTAGCTGCATGCTTTACTAAATGCTTCCCGTAGAACTGGAAAAATGACCACATAAGATTATTTTCATTTGTTCATAGCTATTGTGTGATAATTGTCCTCAAATTGATGGCAGCTGCAAGAGTATAGAAATTTGATTGAACCAAGTATAAATATAGTCAGCCATTTAGGCTGTTCGAATACAGTATGAAAATGTATTTTGATAATAAGTGGATTCCTATCTAAATTCATGAGTTCATTTCATGACACTTTGGGTTAAGCCTGAAATAGATTAATCTTTTTTCCTGATAAAGTTTTATAAGCTGTGGTTTCTCTGGTGAGCACATTTAATTGGATATTAAATAAAGTGCTTATCTTTATGCCAACACGTTTTATGGCTCTTTGTTTCTTACCTGAGTTACACGTTTTCCAGTCAAGGAACAAACCAGAAGTGCACAGATGTTTGATTTGAACAGTTTACTGATTAGACTTGAATTAAAATATATGTTAAACATAGGATATAAGTGTAGGTTTCAGATTAAAGGAATGGAAGATGTGATTTGTTTGAAAATAATTAATAACAAGCATAACATTTACATAGGGCTTTTTGACTGTTAGAGCTCCACCTAAAACAAACTCAAGGATTTTCACAATAGCTCTCTTAAGTAGATCACTATTAACTATCTCCACAGAGTTACTGCGATCACACAAACGGATGAGATGAGATTTGAGGTAGGGTTTCCTGTCTCTTTTACTACACTTCTGTCCAGCAGTATCTTGCAATGAAAGTAGGGTGGCATCTCCTCCACAAATGATGGGAGGATGTATCCCTCTGCTCAGTCCAGGATTATTTTTACAGACCACCATACCGTACTATGTTGCCACTAGAAAAGGAATTTCATATTCTACTTTACAAAACAATTTCCAGCAATCTATTTTGACAGTAACACACACAACAGTCACAGCAGGAGCAATCGATGCCCATAGCCATGTGAAAAGTGGAAGACTTGAGTCCTTATCACCCTGCTTCCTTGCTTGGCATGCAAGTTGCTTCTGGTGTGAAAGAATTGGATGTCTGTAAATACATTGCCCAGGAGATGCCCTGATATTTTTGATGTTTTACCATCCTTGTGGGAGGCTTCTCTCATGTCCCCTCATGGGGGGCTGGAGCTGACAGAGGGAGCTCATCCACGTTCTCCCCAGATTCGAGCTTGCAACCTGTTGGTCTTCAGTCCTGCCAGCACAAGGGTTTAACCTATTGTGCTCTTCAATCACTCCTGACATGGAAAAAAAGGTTGGCATTTAATTTATGGGAGTATTAGTGGAGGCTAATTTCCATTCTCTGGTGTTTCATTGATGTAAGTTAGGATTGATGCACATTTATAATTTAGATCCTTCTGCTTTCTTTAATTCAAATGATTGTTATGTAGTTTTGAAGGTGATAGAATTAAAGATTTCAGCCATCCTCCTCTGGCAAACACTAAGCCAGCAGTAACTAATACAGTACACCCCTGTATCCATAGTACCTGCGATTTCACTAACTCATGCCTGAAAAAAATTGTTCTCTCTAAGCATTCTCTTGTCCCCCCTGAACAATTCAGTGGTATGCTTCTGTTAGAAGTCATTAATGAATGACTTCTAACATAACTGTATATTATCTTTTGCTTGTCTTATGTTAAAATGGCATTGTATTATTGCCAGTTTGGAAGCCACTCTGAGTCCCCTTCAGGGTTGAGGTGGGGGGGAGGGGTAAAATACAGCAAATAAATAAATAAGAGTAGGGTTTGCTATTATCTGTGGTTTTCCATTTCTAAGGTAGATCCAGAAATGTATCACACATGGATATGTGGATTGTACTACATATGTATTCAGAAGAATTTGGGATGAAAGTCAGTAGGAATCCTTTAGTTATTTAATTTTGATATAGTAGACTTCAAAATATTAAAGGCTTTCCCTAGTTTTTTTTTTTTTAGTGGCAACTGAAGAAATTGTTCTTGATTTTCTT
Source organism: Anolis sagrei (assembly GCF_037176765.1). NCBI lineage: Eukaryota > Metazoa > Chordata > Lepidosauria > Squamata > Anolidae > Anolis > Anolis sagrei. The sequence goes on along the minus strand of NC_090023.1, from coordinate 103,046,910 downwards.
GGCTAGCAGCAGATATTATAGCCTTAAAGCATTCACTGAAAGAACTCATGCTGCTAGCAGGACAAAGGTACCTTATTAAAATCTCACTCTCTTTCTGATTTGGGAGGTAGAGAGTAAAAGCCTGGTCCTTTCAGTAAAGATGAATGGCTCGAGCAGCAGAGGCAGCACACTTGGTCTAAACCTGTGGTTTATGAGATCAATCTCTGAAAGGTCAAAGTGCTTTTAAAAAATGAGATAAGCTCGATAGAAGCATGAGATCAATGCTACAAAAAATACATGGAGCGTTTGACTAATAACAGTCCCAAAATATATTTGCAACAACTTATTTTTGATCTTTCTGATTTCTTTGCCATACAGGTCGAGTTTGTTATTATTCTTTAACAGTGTACGCTTATTTTCTACTGTTTATAAAAAGCTTTACAGTCTCATGAACCCTCACTGCAAATGACTTTCTTAGATAACTCCAGGGACAGATGTATCTAAGAATAATTATATGCACATGCAGTGCAATTCTTTGCCAACTAGTTCTCATTAAAGTCTTGACATTAACCGTTTGCAGGTAATTATGCTTTACTACATTATTTAGACTACAGGATGGCACTAATGATGCCCTAGCACTAATTACTTCCATTGGTTTTGTGCATATACAGGATGAGACAAATAGCGGTGGCTTCAGTTAGAGGCATGCAAATTTTTCTATACAAGCACCTGTCTGGGTTTCCTAATCATTAGCACAGCTGTATATAGATGATACTGTGTACACAAACACAGTTGCCTGAAATACATTGTATATGTGTGTGTGTGTGTGTTGCCTTTCACTGTCTTTAAAACCAGCCACCTCAAATATATCTACACAAGACAAAATTACCATGTGAATATCTGGAAGCTACTTTTGAAAACATTATTTTCCAATTGAATTCTTAAAATGAATTTTTAAATTCCAATCTGTTAGGACTCAATTATTTTCATGATAACTTGTAAGGCTGACTAACTTTGGCTATGTTATCCTTGAGGGGATCTCTCTTATCTTAGGACATTTTCTAACCCTTTTAGATGATTTTTTGTAGAAATAAAAAGTAAACCTTATGTATTAATACTAATAGCCTGCTGAACAGCAGTGGTTCAAAAGGCGGCCAACAAAGGAAGCAAGTGAAGGTGAAAAAGTAATGTCCACTATTCTGGAAACTCTCAACATATCTATGACAATATTTATCATGTCAGAAGTGAATTGAGGGTAGAGTTGCAATGTATTTAAAAACACAAAGTTAAAAACTTGGCCTTGTGCTAAATGTCATTTGACCAGAAGCTGGCTACTTGGAGTGCCTCTGGTATTGCTGTAAGTCCTCCATTGTGCATGTGACAGGGCTCAGGATGCATAGTAGTAAGTGGTCTGTGGTTTGCTCTTCTCCTCACTCTCATGTCATGCAATCCACCTTGTAGCCCCATTTCTTAAGGTTAGCTCTGCATCTCGTGGTGCCAAAGTGCAGCTTGTTCAGTGCCTTCCAGGTTGCCCTGTTTTCTGTGTGCCCAGGAGGGAGTCTCTCATTTGGTACCAGCCACTGATTGATGAGCCAGGTTTTCGCCTGCCACTTTTGGATTCTCGCTGAAGTGTTCTTGTGAGGATCTCTATAGATCTTAGGAAGCTATTTCTTGATTTACATGACAATGATGTTACCAGAAAATAAGATGTGTCCCAAGAATGCACTGGAAAATAGTTGGGAGAAAGATGAAGATGAATTGCTAGCATAATATGTCCAGTGAGTAATTTATTACACTCTCCTGTAGGCACAAGAAAATGGTGGAACGCTTATTGTTACTCTTCTGAAAACAAATTACACATAGAATCATAGAGTTAGAAGAGACCTCAAGGGCCATCAAGTCCAACCCCATGCTACCATGCAGGAATACACAATTACAGCACTCACAACAGATAACCATGCAATTCCTGTTTAAAAACCTCAAGAGAAGGAAGCTCTCCCACACTCTGAGGAAGCTGTGTTCCACTATCAAATAGTTCTTATTGCTTAGAAAGAATCTTTTCCTCTAGTTTGAATGCTCTGTGCCCTGAGGACATCCAGACAGGCCAATATTCCAGAACCTGTCTCAGTTTTACCAGAGGCATTTCAAATGATGCCTCTGGTAAACTAAATTAATTCAGAACAACCCAAGGTTTCCTTAGTTTGTTGCAAATTCATTCAATACCTGGTAAGATGCAGATCTTTAGGTAAGTTTTTAAAGCCCACTTTGCCACAGATTTTAGTCTTGTTTGGAAGCACCCCTAGTCTCTGGAGCACCAGAAAGTAAGCTTGATCTCGTCTCAATATGACATTATTTCAAATACTCAAACGTAGCTATCATGTCTCCTGTTGACACAATATCTGTGCTGTTTAGCATTTTAAAATTAGGGATGAGATGTGAGTTCATTTGATCAAGTATATGGGAATCTTGAATGGCATTTTACACAATTTCTATTTATGAATATGTTTTATAAATTGCAGCATTCCACAAATTTTTGGAATGATATTGTACATTGATACTTATTTTGCTGTTTAATTACCCGAGTTTAGCTTTTACAGTGTTACCTTATTTTTATAGTTTTTTCCCCTCTCAAAAACAGCATTTTTGGAGAGGGGAAGAAATAAACAGGAACGTCTAACAACATCTATATGATTAAAGCTGCAATGTGTTTAACAAATGTTGCAATTAAATTCAGTGGCAATCAAATAAAAATTGCATTAATGTGATTAAGATAACATTACTTTACCTAATTCAAGGTTCATTGTATGTTATCAATTGTATCTTCATGCAAGTTATTATGATTGGTTTGCATTCAAAACAGAACAGAAAATGCAATTTTCTTTTAGTTACATGGTGCAAGACTTTCTGTATGGAAATATATCACATCTGTGTATTTACTTTGCAGTAGACATAGCTAGCAAGTGTTTAGTGATGAAATCTGTCCTTAATTATGATAGCAGCTGTCAAAGCAGGACATTTTTCTTCCTTCTTATGTAAAATTCCCTAATTTACTCATTTTCATCCACATTTGTCAGGGTTGCCAGTGCAAAGAGAGAAGCCTTTATCAGTGACTTCGGTTTGCTTTCTGTGTGAGTCCTGGGGAAATTAACTAAATCTGCACAGCAGGAAGGTTTTATCTTTCCTCCTCATGCATTACAAGCTGTTGTTTCTGTCCAATACAAGACTATAGACCAGCTCAAGAAAAGATGTAACTGTTAAAAGCACTGGTGAGTATTTTAATCAGCAGCTCCTGGAAATTACTGGTTACTGCAGAAAAAAAAATCTAACTATGAAAAAGTTCTGTAGACAATATTAGCAGGCAATTTTGCAAAGCATTGTTGATTTATCAAAAATATTTTTACTTCACACTATAGAAAAGGATCTACAGAAGCATGAATATCTACAGAAAAAAATAATGATTTTTAAGGAAAGAGATGGAATAAATGCCCCATCTGGTTTCAGACTTCTATTTTTTTTTAAAGCTAGCACAGATATTCTATATGAGATTGATTCAAATCTGGGTTATTTTTCCAGCTTCCCAGCCATCATGGTACTCTCCAAATTTGGGGAGCTTTTGGCGTAAATTCTTTTTGAGCTTTGACTACATTAGATCTACTCAACAAATTAATCTATTTATCTATCTTTTGATTTATCATTCTTCAATAAATTGAATGGCTCTTCTTCCAGTGGAACCTTGACTTAAGAGCATCCCAACTTAAGAACATTTTAAGTTAAGAGCTGTTGCTCAGCCCGAGTTTTGCTTTGTCATACAAGCATAGGAATATCATTAATTTATGATATGCAGATGGCACCATGCTGTTGCAGAAATTAGCAAAGACTTGGATTGACTACTGAATGAAGTTGGAGAAGGTAGTTTGCAGGGAAGTTTGCAGTCTATCCTGGGGAAAATCAAAATAATTCCCACATACTATATGTATAACTTTATAGTAAATGATTTTTTTTTTGTGTCAACGTGACTTGAAAAACTGCAAGTGGCTTCTGGAGTGAGAGAATTGGCTTTCAGCAAAGATGTTGCCAAGGGGATGCCCGGATGTTTTTGATGTTTTACTATCCTTGTGGGAGGCTTCTCTCATGTCCCCGCATGGGGAGCTGGAGCTGACAAAGGGAGCTCATTCGCACTCTCCCTGGATTCAAACCTCCAATCAGTCAGTCTTCAGTCCTGCCAGCACAAGGGTTTAACCCACTGTGCCACCGTACGCAGTGGGTTAGTAAATGATGAAGATGTTGAAGTCGTTCAAATAGTTCAAGATTTTTCATACCTTGGCTCAGTCATTTATCACAATGGAGATTGTTGTCAAGAAACCAGAAGGAGACTAGGGCCCCATCTACACTAATCACATAGGTCAGTCTGTGAAGTCACCAGCCGTGTGGTTGCTAAATGCCACACAGGGCTAATGCATATTAATCCAGGGCAAGGCTTCTTAACACAACTTTATCTGATGTTAAAGTAACTTGGGGTGGGAGTAGGGGTGGGAGATTACCCAAATCTTCAAGTAGGATCCAAGTTCCCCTTCTGTCAGGGATCCTCCTCCCTTCTACTGGGCCACCTGATTAATGAAGAAAGCTGGGAGGAGAGGGATGGGGGCCTTCCCTGCTCTCTTCTCCCAGCCGCTTTAGTATGTTACATAATCTGGTAGAAGGAAAGGAGACCCCCAACAGTAAGGTAGGTGGCCCTGTTGCTGCTGTAGCCAGCAGCAACACTGGAGGAGGGGAAATGGTAGTTGGGTCCCTCCCCAGTGGCCATGAACTGTGTTCAGCATGGTAGGGCAGTGGGGATTCCCTTCCACTGCTGGTGTGGTTTAAGCTGCTAAGCAGGCTTGAACAGGTTCCTAACGTGTCACTTTGAGCCTGCTTTAGTTGTCCATGTAAGAACTGCCCTAGTACTTGGAAGGGCAGCTGTGAAGGAATTAGACAGAATCCTGAATTATTAAATATAAAAATTAAGAAATTCGATTCTATCATATTTTCAATGTCTATGGATGGTTATGAAAACTGGAGAGGGAAAAAAGCTGATAAGTATAAACACAATTCATATGAAAGGAGAAGAGATAAAAACACAAATCAGTGGTTCCTAGAATAAATCAAACCTGAACTCTCTGATGCCAAGATGACTAAATTGAGACTGTTGTACTTTGAACCTATCATGAGAAGATATGTCTCACTAGAAAAGACAATTATGTGTGGTAAGGTAGAAAGTGCTAGGAAATGAAGAAGACTTATTACAGACTAGCCATCCCCTGCCATGTGTTGCTGTGGCCCAGTCTGTGTATATGTGTTTTGGGTATATATATGTGTGTATATTTGTATATATGTGGTTTTGCGCATGCGTTGTAATATATTATTTTATTTTTTGGCTTTTAAAATATCTTCCGCTGTGTTTTTCAGTGTTTTATGAGTGATGGTCACTTGTTGGCCTGATAGGTATATTGTGTCCAAATTTGGTGTCAATTAGCTCAGTGGTTTTTGAGTTATGTCAATCCCACAAATGAACATTACATTTTTATTTATATAGATGGAGGGATGCAATGAAAGAAATCACAAGCCTGCGTCTACAAGACATGAGTAAGGCTGTTGATGTTAGGGTGATTTGGAGGTCTATAATTCATGGGGTATCTACAAATTGAAGTTGACCTGATGACAGTTAACAAGAACAACAACAATACATTTGCACACACAGCATTAATTCAGTAAAGTTATTGTAGCAGAGATTAAACTCTTTATCTGCTAGACAAGAATCATATTTTAAATAATATATTCTCATTCATACTGTGGGTTTGAAATCATCCAGCAGCTTTATCTCAATTGCTTTTGAGAAAACCAGTCTGGAACAGTAGTAATGAGTCTGTTTTTATAGAATTTGCAAGTGGGTTGTTTATGTTTCCTCCATACTCTTACAGATATGTTTTACTGCTTCTCATTCCAGTTCACCTTTGGAGGCACACCTTGTCTGATTTGGCATCCTGCCCAGGGTTCCTTATACAGTACCTTTTACATGTAGCCTAGGCTTAAAAAGCCAATATTGGATTTATTTTCAAGCTGAATAGAGTCTTGCTGAGCTTCTTATCTCTTGTTTACTTTTAACCAGATTGCTGTCCTCATCCTGTTCTTTTAATGTTTTCTTTCACAGAGTTTCATCTCAATACAAAGCATGAGATGGCATAATGATCAATATAATGATGATGATGATGATGAAGATTATTATCATCATCATGATCGACTTTGTATATTGTCGATTGTCTTCTTTGCCTCTCCTTCACAGAAAACATGTCTCTATCTATCTGTCCATCTTCCTTCCATCCATCTATTCATCTGTCTGTCATCTATTTTTAAATATATATATTCAGGAACATTTCTGTTTGATACAAGTGGAAACCCTTCTCACTGGAAGTATTTTATAGCTTTGTTGCTGTTATTTGGGGTTTTATATTCCTCACTTCATAATTTTAAAAAGCACACAAGAAACAATCCACTACACCATCATTCACTGGAATCATAACCTATAATAATAAATCCACTATCCGACTTGTCCGAAAGGAGAAGAATAATATCACTATGCTCATTATCACCGGCCATTGAAAAAACTCTAAAAAGAATAATAGTCTTCAATAATTTAATAATTTGAAATTGCATCCACAATGTAGAAAATCTTCAATTCCAGTGATCTTTCAGGAGGAGGTCTGGTTCCATAACTTGATAGTTATTATTTAAGATGCTTCTTAGTATTTTCCTTTCATGGTGTTGACAAACCTTTTATTTATATTCCTCCCTATCTCCCCTGAGGGACTCAGGGTGGATTCCAACAAACAAAAAGGCAAACATTCAATGCCTCAATGAAAATAAGTATAAATATAATAACCCAGTATAACCTCACATAAAAGATACCTTAAACAACTATAACTTATAATAAAAAATTATAACTAACATAAAACGGAAACATAAAAACTGAATTAATTTACAAAAGCATCACAAAGGTTCACAGATGTGTGCATTGATTGTATGGCCAATGATATTAAATGAGCTAATGTGTTCTAACAAGGCCCGAATGCATTTTTACTTTACAATCAGCCATCCGGTAATAGACTCTCTTATTTGTTGGACAGATTACACCTCCCAGGTCAGTTTCTCTATTAGGATGAACTACTTATCTGTAGTTTGTCAATGTTATATACTGTTTCCTCTGGGAAGAATTAATCACTAGTCTGTTTACCATAAATAGGAGTTGTGAAAACATTGCATCTTGTAAGCAGAATGTAATTTTTGCATTTAAAGATATTATCTCCATAGATATCATTAATCAGCAATGATTTTTAATTATTAGTGTTGACACAGTTCAGCAAATCATGTATGATACTTTGAGAAGCATCAGATAAAGCCAGAAAAATCACAGTTCAGTCCAGATGTCAAACTGAGCACAAATGAACTTACTTTCAGCAGTGAACAATTTTGGCACCTTAGAGTCTATTCGTTTTATTTGGCATAAGCATTCATGGACAGCAGTCCGCTTCACCAGATGGATGAAGGTTACTGTTGTCTGCAATTCCAAATAAAACTGTATTCCAAATAAAACTCGTCTTTAATGTGATAGGGACTCTTCATTGGTTTTGTTGCAATCAACATTATTTCCCCCCAAAATGTACTGTAAATGGTAAGGGCTCTATTTTTGTATTTGTAAAAAAATAATACAATGATGTTTCAAGTTGCATATTCAGATCAGGGAAATTAAGCATCCAATACATATTTAGAGATGGAGCTGTCTTCATAGACCTTCATAGGAGCTGTCTTCATAGACCTGTCAGCAGCCTATGATACTGTGAACCACCGCCTCCTCCTGAGAAAAATGTATAATATCACAAAGGACTACCACCTCACCCGCCTCATAGGAAACCTGCTACAAAACAGGAGCTTTTTTGTTGAGTTTCAGGGCCAGAGAAGCAGATGGCGGAAACAGAAGAATGGCCTGCCTCAGGGGAGCGTGCTCGCTCCATCCATGTTCAACATCTACACAAATGACCAGCCACTGCCAGAAGGGACAGAGAGCTTCATCTATGCTGATGATCGTGCCATTACTGCTCAAGCAGGGAGCTTTGAGACTGTAGAACAGAAGCTCTCCGAAGCTCTAGGTGCTCTTACTGCCTACTACAGGGAAAACCAGCTGATCCCTAACCCATCTAAAACACAGACATGTGCCTTTCATCTCAAGAACAGAGAAGCATCCCGAGCTCTGAAGATCACCTGGGAAGGAATCCCACTGGAGCATTGCAGCGCACCCAAATACCTGGGAGTCACTCTGGACCGTGCTCTTACCTACAAGAAGCACTGCCTGAACATCAAGCAAAAAGTGGGTGCTAGAAACAATATCATACGAAAGTTGACTGGCACAACCTGGGGATCACAACCAGATACAGTGAAGACATCTGTCCTTGCGCTGTGCTACTCTGCTGCTGAGTATGCATGCCCAGTGTGGAACACATCTCACCATACTAAAACAGTGGATGTGGCTCTTAATGAGACATGCGGCATTATCACGGGGTGTCTGCGCCCTACACCACTGGAGAAATTACACTGTCTAGCCGGTATTGCACCACCTGGCATCCGCCGGGAAGTAGCAGCCAATAGTGAAAGGACCAAGGCAGAGACATCTCCAGCTCATCCTCTGTTTAGGTATCAGCCAGCACGCCAACGACTTAAATCTAGAAATAGTTTTCTAAGATCTACAGAGACACTCGCTGGAACACCTCAGCAAGCGAGAGTCCAAAAGTGGCAGGCTCAAACCCAGCACCTCAACCAATGGCTGATACCAAATGAGAGACTCCCTCCTGGGCACACAGAAGACTGGGCGACTTGGAAGGCACTGAACAGACTGCGCTCTGGCACCACGAGATGCAGAGCCAACCTTCAGAAATGGGGCTACAAAGTAGAATCCTCGACATGCGAGTGTGGAGAAGAACAAACCACTGACCACCTGCTGCAATGCAACCTGAGCCCTGCCACATGCACAATGGAGGACCTTCTTGCAGCAACACCGGAAGCACTCCAAGTGGCCAGATACTGGTCAAAGGACATTTAACCAGCTACCAAACTCACAAGTTGTGTATTTTTCTGTTTGTTTGCTTTGTTCTGTTAGACTGGTTGTTCTGACACGACAAACAAATAAATCTTTAGAGAAAAGACTAAGTGACTGAATTCCAAATTATATAGAATAACAAATACCGGTTGCCCTTTGTGCAGTATTTTGTTTATGTAGTAAAAAGTGGGAATTAAGGGCCATGCAAAACCAAGAGGCTGTTGCCTTTGTAATTTTCATCATTATTCTTAAAAGCATTTTGTACCCCCTTCAGACCTTTCCTGCATTATTGCAGCATTGCTAAAAATCTTCAGGGAAAAACAATAACAGGAGGAACTGCATGCTGAAGCCCAGCATTATATTTTCTGAATTTACCTGATATTAGAAGAAATGCTGAAACAATGTATTACTTTTGAAAAGACAATGGATTTTGGTTGTGTAAAAATAACCCACCATGTCTGGGAAGGTCTTGGGAGAAGGGCACAATGGTGGCACAATGGGTTAAACCCTTGTACTGGCAGGACTGAAGACGGACAGGTTGGAGGTTCGAATCCGGGGAGAGCATAGATAGCTCCCTCTGACAGCTTCAGCTCCCCATGTGGGGAACATGAGAAAAACCTCCCACAAGGGGATGGCAAAACATCAACACATCCGGGCGTCTTCTGAGCAGACAGCTAACTCTCTCACATCAGAAGCAACTTGCAGTTTCTCAAGTCACTCCTGACACGGAAAAAAATTGCTTGAGTATATTGTTTAGATTTGTCATGATTCTTGTCATAGCTTATGTGATGGGACCTATCAGGTGAGGTCTACATCTACATGTGACTGCGCTGGCTCCAAAACATGAAATATCTGAGGACAGCTGAAAGCCTGAGACCACAAATAGCATGGAACTACTGGATAGTGTACCATAGCAGTTTTGCCATCAATTCAGTCTTGTGTGCGGATGTATTTTGGTGTCTTGTACTTCTGAAAACATTCTCTGTCATGAGAGGATGAAAGCGCAGACAAGCCATGGCTGCCACATGGGATAGATATCAGCAAAGAAATTATAGGCTTGACAGGCCTGTCACTGTGCGTCCATGCTTTTGCATCCTATTGCACTGAGATTACTTCCACTTTCAAAGAGGCTCATCTCACCTCCCTTTAATGTGGAAAACACACCAGCCAGGCTTCCCATATTCAAAGAGGATTTCCCCTGAAAATAATTTAACATGCGGTTTTTATCTTCAACAAATCTTGGCAGTAAGACAGCATTTCCCATCGCTGCTATCATCTTGCTTTATTTGAAAGCTTCTGTAACCTAACATGATCCATTTGATCCTTTAAATCTTCAAAGCATCTCTGTAAGGAAAGGGCCTCGCTTTTGGAACAGTGCAGTGTGAATGACACTACAAATAATTTGCCGTTTTTATAAAGCTTAATGATTTTTCTTCTAAAACTCATAGAGTTTTTTATAGTCTCAGACTGATACTTCATTGCTGTTTTATTTACATCTTGAGTTCAAAAATAGTAATAACAGTGAAATTTCTTTTATTCTTTCTCTCTTTCTCAATATTTTGATGTACAATATATTAAATAGGTAAGACTTTTGAGCTAGGTTTTGATTGGGGTTTGTGAAGCATATATAAATGATATTCAACATGAGATGTTTAACTTGATAATGTTTTGGCAATTTTAATACACTTGCTACTAAATTAGTTAATATTTGGAAATGAAATACTCTTGATAACATCACAGAAGTTTTAGACACTCTAATTGAAGGGTTTTAAAATTATTTTTAAAATTTTGTTGTTTGATTGTTTAAACTCTCCCTACACCATTTCCTGATCCTGCTTTTTTAAAAAGTATTCAGTTACATTAAAACGCATGAAGAGGTGATTGTGAAGTTTGTAGGAAAAGAAAGGATGATAATAGTGTAGCTAGCAAGTTAATCAGCTGACAGCATTAGTGTCAACTTGAGAAGAATACAAAGAATAGGGGCTGAAGTAGCAGCAGTTAAAGCTGCTAGTTGCAGGAAAAGCTGCTGACCAGAGAGTCAGCAGTTCGAAGCCGCAAGTCAGGGTGAGCTCCCAACTGGTCAGCCCTAGCTTCTGCCAACCTACCAGTTCAAAAGCATGCAATGTAGGTAGATCAACGCACCTCCTCTTATGAACCATCTAGGACTTTAAGATCATCTGGGGAGGCCCTGCTCTCAATCCCACCTTTGTCATAAGTATGTCTGGCGGGGACGAGAGACAGGGCCTTCTCAGTGGTGGCCCCTCGGCTATGGAGCACCCTCCCTAATGATATCAGATTGGTCCCCTCCCTTTTAACAATTCAGAAAAAAGTTAAGACGTGGCTTTTTGAGCAAGCGTTTGCAAATGCAGAGTAATTGACATAGGAAAATTAAACAACTAGGTGATGGACTGGACAATGTTTAAACAAGGAGATGCTAATTATTTTTGTTTTGTTGATTTGTTGTGGTTTTATATTATATACTAGCTTGGGGACCCGGCGTTGCCCGGGTTATTAGAGAAAGTGGGTAATGGCGGTTCTGTATGCCAAGTTTGGTCTTTATTGGTCTTTGGATAATGGCAGCATTATTTTCAGGAAGTGAGTGAAGGTACTTGAAGTCCCATCATCCATGGGCCATCCTCCTACAAACAGCTGCAGGATATAGAGTGGGTCATGGGGGCTCTGTGTGCCAAGTTTGGTCTTTATCAGTCATTAGATGAGGGTGGCAGTGGTGTCAGTAAGTGAGTGAAGGTACTGCAAGTCCCATCATACAAAGTCCATCCCCTTTCAAACTGCAGCAGGATGTAGAGTGGATCATGGGGGCTCTGTGTGCCAAGTGTCGTCTTGATTGGTCATTAGAAGAGGGTTGCAGCAATCTTTGGAAGGGAGTGGAGGTACTTGAAGTCCCATCATCCATGGTCTGTCCTCCTCCAAACTGCAGCAGGATGTAGAGTGGGTCATTGGAGCTCTATGTGGCAAGTTTAGTCTTGATTAGTCATTGGCGAGGGTCTCAGTGGTCTCAGGAAGTGAGCAAAGGTACTGCAAGTCCCATCATCCATCTCCAAAGTTTTCCAAACAACACCAGGACGTAACGTGGGTCATGAGAGGTCTATGTGCCAAGTTTGGTCTTGATCCGTCATTGGATGAGGTTTGCAGAGGTCTCAGAATGTGAGTGAAGGTACTGGAAGTTCCATCATCCATGGTCCACCCTTCTCCAAAACTGCAGCAGGATGTAGAGTGGGTCATGGGGGCTCTGTGTGGCAACTTTGGTCTTGAATAGTCATTAGATGAGTTTTGCAGCAGTCTTGGGTAGTGGAGGTACTTGAAGTCCCATCATCCATGGTCTGTCATCCTCCAAATTGCTCCAGGATGTTGAGTGGGTCATTGAAGCTCCATGTGCCAAGTTTAGTCTTGATGAGTCATTGGCGAGGGTCTCAGTGGTCTCAGGAAGTGAGTGAAGTGACTGCAAGTCCCATCATCCATTGTCAAATTCTTCCAAACCGCACCAGGATGTAGAGTGAGTTATGCGGGCTCTCTGTGTAAATTGTGGTCCTGATCCATCATTGTTGGCAGTTGTAATGGTCTTAGGAAGGGAGTGCAGGTTTTGCAAGTCCCATCGTCCATGGTGCATCCTCCTTCAAACTGCACCTGGATGTAGAATGCGTCATGGAGACTCAATGTGCCAAGTTTGGTATTTATTGGTAATTGGATGAGGATTGCAGTGGTATGAAGAATTGAGCAATGGTACTGCAAGTCCCATAATCCACGGTCCATCCCCGGCCAAACCACACCAGGACGTAAAGTGGGTCATGAGAGGTCTCTGTGCGAAGTTTGGTCCTGATCAGTCATTGGATAATGTTAACAGTGGTCTCAGAATGTGAGTGGTGGTACTGCAAGTCCCATCATCCATGGTTCATCCTCCTCCAAACTGCAGTAGGATGTAGAGTGGGTGATGGGGGCTCTGTGTGCCTATTTCGGTCTGTATTGGTAGTGTTCTGACCCAGCCCCCGGCCTTTCCTTTCCTCTCTTTGTCATCTCGGAATGTTGGAAATGAGGCTGGCCAATCAGAGAGCATATGCAAATTTCCTTCTGTCATGCCCCGTTTCTGCCATGAACTCTTTTCTCCACCAGGGGCTCCTATTGAAGCTGGCCAATCAGAGACCATATGCAAATAACACCTCTGTGGCAGCCAATCACAATCTTGGAATTTTCAGGCTGGCCAATCAAAACGCTGGCACATACACTTCCGCCCTCCGCACTTCCCTCCTCTGTCCGTCGCATACAAACACTCTTCTTTATTATAGACTAGCTTGGGGACCCGGCGTTGCCCGGGTTATTAGAGAAAGTGGGTAATGGCGGTTCTGTATGCCAAGTTTGGACTTTATTGGTCTTTGGATAATGGCTGCATTATTTTCAGGAAGTGAGTGAAGGTACCTGAAGTCCCATCATCCATGGGCCATCCTCCTACAAACAGCAGCAGGATATAGAGTGGGTCATGGGGGCTCTGTGTGCCAAGTTTGGTCTTTATCAGTCATTAGATGAGGGTGGCAGTGGTGTCAGTAAGTGAGTGAAGGTACTGCAAGTCCCATCATCCATTGTCAAATTCTTCCAAACCGCACCAGGATGTAGAGTGGGTCATGCTGGGTCTCTGTGTAAATTGTGGTCCCGATCCATCATTGTTGGCAGTTGTAATGGTCTTAGGAAGGGAGTGCAGGTATTGCAAATCCCATCATCCATGGTGCACCCTCCTTCAAACTGCACCTGGATGTAGAGTGCGTCATGGAGACTCAGTGTGCCAAGTTTGGTCTTTATCGGTAATTGGATGAGCGTTGCAGTGGTCTCAGGAATTGCGCAAAAGTACTGCAAGTCCCATAATCCATGGTCTATCCCCAGCCAAACACACACCAGGAGGTAAAGTGGGTCATGAGAGGTCTATGTGGCAAGTTTGGTCCTGATCAGACATTGGATGAGGTTAACAGCGGTCTCAGAATGTGAGTGATGGTACTGTAAATCCCATCATCCAAAGTCGATCCTCCTTCAAACTGCAGCAGGATGCAGAGTGGGTCATGGGGGCTCTGTGTGCCAAGTTTGATCTTGATCAGACATTAGATGAGGGTTGCAGCTGTCTTGGGAAGGGAGTGGTGGTACTTCAAGTCCCATCATCCATGGTCTGTCCTCCTCAAAAGTGCACCAGGATGTAGAGTGGGTCATGGGGACTCTGTGTGCCAAGTTTGGTCTTGATCAGTCATTGGCAAGGATCTCAGTGGTCTCAGGAAGTGAGTGAAGTGACTGCAAGTCCCATCATCCATTTTCAAATTCTTCCAAACCGCACCAGGATGTAGAGTGGATTATGCGGGCTCTCTGTGTAAATTGTGGTCCTGATCCATCATTGTTGGCAGTTATAATGGTCTTAGGAAGGGAGTGCAGGTATTGCAAGTCCCATCGTCCATGGTGCATCCTCCTTTAAACTGCACCTGAATGCAGAGTGCGTCATGGAGACTCAGTGTGCCAAGTTTGGTATTTTTTGGTAATTGGATGAGGGTTGCAGTGGTCTGAAGAATGAGCAATGGTACTGCAAGTCCCATAATCCACGGTCCATCCCCGGTCAAACCACACCAGGACGTAAAGTGGGCCATGAGAGGTCTCTGTGCGAAGTTTGGTCCTGATCAGTCATTGGATAAGGTTAGCAGCGGTCTCAGAATGTGAGTGGTGGTACTGCAAGCCCCATCATCCATGGTTCATCCTCCTCCAAACTGCAGTAGGATGTCGAGTGGGTGATGGGGGCTCTGTGTGCCTATTTCGGTCTGTATTGGGAGTGTTCTGACTCAGCCCCCGGCCTTTCCTTTCCTCTCTTTCTCATCTCGGAATGTTGGATTTGAGGCTGGCCAATCAGAGACCATATGCAAATTTCCTTCTGTCATGCCCTGTTTCTGCCATGAACCCTTTTCTCCACCAGGGGCTCCTATTGAAGCTGGCCAATCAGAGACCATATGCAAATAGCTCCACAGCGGCAGCCAATCAGAATCTTGGAACTTTCAGGCTAGCCAATCGGAAAGCTGCCACAAACACGTCCACCCTCCACACTTCCGCCCTCCGCACTTCCGCCCTTCGCATACAAACACTCTTCTTTATTATATATATAGATATAGATATAGATATAGATATAGATATAGATTAATGTTTCTAATTGTATGTATGATATTGTATGCATCAAATTGTTGCCTGTATGCTGCCTTGAGTCGCCTGAGGGCTGAGAAAGGCGGTATACAAATACAGTAAATAAATAAATAAATAGGTACTGCCTTGGCCGAAAGGTAAAAGGGAGCCACATGCAGACTTACCAGCAAAAAGATTGGAGACGTCCACAGACAGCAGGTTCCTTTGGCATGGAAAGTGGAACAAGAGCACCTTCCCATGGCCATTGCTTCTAGAGGCAGAAATGGAAAAGAGGAAGGTCTTTACCTTATCTGGGTATTGTATTGTTCGTATAAAAGGCATTGAATGTTTGCCTTATATGTGTACTCTGAGTCCTTCCAGGGAGATAAAGCGGAATATAAATGAAGCATATTATTATAATCAGGGAAGGAATCATAGTGACACAAAATAATTACTATAATTATTTTGCTGGAGTTACCAGATATTAGAAGAAATAATATTATGCAGGTTTTTCCATTCTTACTCCAGGACAGCTTATTTGGCCATAGTATTGTTCAGTCAAGTGCAAAGAAGATTTCATCACATGAAGTAATAGATGAGAATTAATGTATTAATCTATCCTGATCATGAATTACACCATGTATCTTAAACTGATTAATGCCTCTTTTGACCGTTCTCCTTTTTACCCTGTTGATTCTTCTAGCTTAGAAAACCCCAGTTTGCAGAATTGCTTCTGTTAACATTTTCCAATCTCAAAATTTAATATGTACACACCACCACCAATTCGTACTCATGGTAATTTTAGAACTAAAAATATTCCATGAGTTGATGCCTAGAAGTGAGTGATCTAATAGAGAACTCAAACCTAGAACATTTGCCATTTTGAGATCAATTTGTTCTAATGGACCATTTCAACTCTGATAGGATGGATTGTGCTACATAATAGTATTCTTCTACACCTTTAACTGATCTTTAAGATAGATTTAAGAATTTTTAAAAGAGAGGAACATATTCGGTCCACCTTATCATCCTAAAAAGAGAGATATGACATCACGGAGAGGAAGGGCCTTTTCTATTTCATGGATTCCTATTAGGTATCATTGGGAGTTTTTGCAAGAAGAGGGGTTTCTTCTCTTCAGACTGTCACTTTCAACATGGAAGAAACAATTTCAGGGGTGGAGCTAGTTGTTTCTCTTACCCTTACCTGAATATGACTTGATTTCACTTTGAAAATTTATCACTTATTTTATTCCAAATTATTTTCAAGGTCATTTTTAGCAGTTTAAACAATATGTATGGTTGGTTTAGAATTGAGCATGATAATAGCTTGATATTATCCATTAATTTTGTTCATTTATATCCTGCCTTTCTCCCAGTAGTGGGACATAAGGTGGTTGACAACATATTTAAAACAGTACAAATTAAAAACAATACAGAAGTATTTATATACATATACATTTCAAGAGTTTAAAAACAATTAAACAACTTATAAAAGTGAAATGAAAATACTATATACAAATCTTAAAAATAATGCCAATCAGTCCTGATTGGTTTATAAAAGTCTGGTGACATAAAAATGTTTTGACCTGCTGATGGAAGAAGAGCAAGGACAAGATCACACTTGCACACTCCCTAAAGGAAGAGTTTCAACATCTAGGATCATCCAACGAGAAACCCCTTTTACTTTACTTGTTCCTACCAAATGAGCATGCAAAGGTGGTGTGACAGAAAAAACAGCCTCTCCACACGATCTTAGAGCTCTAATTGGTGTTGGAAAGCAACATGGTAGGATGTGTTGACTGCTGGAGTATCCCTGCTTAGCCATGGAAACTTGCTGAGTAACCTTAAGCAAGACTTGCTTAAAAGAACGCAGTAGCAAACATCATAGGTCAGAGTAGAGTTGAAGACATGCAATAAAAACTCAATGGAGTGTTCGTTTTATTTTATTTTTTTACAATGAAAAGACAATAAAAAGCAATTCATTTGTATGAGGCAGCTCCCCCCCCCCCCCCCTTAACATCAGTGCAAGTACTTTGAAGTTGTGTCTGTGCAGTTTTGCCAGCTGGAAATATAACCTTTATGGTATGTTTTCAATTTGATCAGGAAGACTTCTCAATAGTACTATATGTTTTTGCTACTTCATTGTTAAAATCTGTGTATTCATTTCTTATGTTTGATCAAGTATATTATTTTATTCTATGTTTTTATGATCATATAAGTAATTGTGATCATATTTATGTTCATTCCTTTAAAAAGAGGTTAAAATGCATCTTTAAATATTGTCAGTAAAATTAAATTAGGTAATAACGTTTTGGTTTATAGAATACAGTACTATATTTAACTGCTCTTAGATTCCTTTTCAACTAAAGTGCAATGCTTTGAACACATAAATTATTTTTGCTAGTTACAGTAATTAATGTTTCATTATATTTTATTAGAGCCATTTTGCTCATTTACTCTGGAGTTAATCTATCCATTTCTAAAGATTAAACCCGTGATGTGTGTGAAAGAGAGACAGAAAGAGAGAGGGAGGGAGAACTGAAGACTCTGTTCAGATTAACACAGGTGGAGAATATGTGTTGCACTATCATTGTAATACATAACACATAATGCTGGGACTCCTTTAATGCTCCTAAAATAGATATTGTACTTCAGACTGTTGTCTGAAAGCTCACAGTTCACTTTTCTCACAGTTCACAAATGGTAGTGACTTCTGATTTCTTGAGGCATCCACATTACACAAGAATAACAGGCATGCAAACATGTCTACATTGAGCCAGTGGATACATGTAGAAAAAGCTATGAAGATTTAACCCCCCCCCCCCCACACACACACAAATTAACAATTTCCCCTCAGAATCCTGATCGCAGGACCATGAATGGGCAAGTCGGCACAATTGAAGAGAAGTTTTGTATCAACCTGGTAGGTTTCAGCTACCTGTGATAGTGTGATTGTAGTGGAATAGTCCTGAATCTTACACAAGCATGCAGCAAATGGAGGGGGGGGGGTGTTACAGCTTCAAACTCCTCTCCCCTGAAATGTTCAGGTTAAAAAAGCCTCATGAATTTTAACTGGATAACCAAATCCCCATGAGAAGCAAAAATTAGAACTGCAAGCACTGTCTCAACCAAATATTGATAATTTATTCACACTATCATTACCTACCTGTTCAGGGTAAAGGTGGTCATCAAAAGCTTGGTGCATTGGTTGCTAAACTCTTTTTGCGATTGAAAGATGCCATACGGGTCTTCAATAGACACCAAAAAACAGTATCATCAGAACAACTTGTGCTTCTTGCTAATACACAGTGGAAAATATTTTGATGTAACCCATCATCATGATAAAGAGAATAAGAAGAAAGCAGAAGAGAACAGAAAGAAACTTCAACCAGTTGTGGAAACTATTGTCCTTTGTGGCCGAAAAGAACTAGCGTTAAGAGGGAGCAATAATTCAAGATGTATTACCTGTGAAGAACCTTTTTACAGTGATGGTAATTTCAGGGCCTTGTTGAGATCTTGTGCCTGAAAAGTAACCTTGAAACTGCAGCTATAAATGCCCAGTATACTACTCCTCAAATACAGAATGAACTAATAGACATTTGTGATGACAAGATAGTTAAAAAAAGGTGTTGAAAGATAAAATGCATCACAGTGTTTCTCTGTTTTGACAGATGAAACTTTGGATGTAAGTACCTCAGAAGAGTTATCACTCTCAGTAAGGTACATTGATGTTGAAGCTGCAGGAATCAAGAGCAAACAACTCTGAATCAAGAGCAAACACCCTGTTGCTGCTTTGTGAAACCCATGAGAGACATTTTGTTGATTTGCTCAGTGTGGTGGTGAGAACACTTGAAGAACTAAAAGAGAGTCCTCAATACAACAGTGAGACTTCTTCCCAGGCTTGACATTTTTTTAGCTGTTCTGAATGCTGAATTTGTCGTAACCATACACATCCCTACAAAGCACCTGTCATCATCCCTTCAACTTAGCAAAACAGTACAAAGAGTAGATGCGGACATTTTGTGTAGTTTGCAACATGTCAATAGTCTCTTAGAAAACACCAGAGAGATGTGCAAAGAATCAGTGAAAGAATTTTAGGAGATCTTTGACATAGCAAGATCAGTAATGGAATCTATGGGTGGAGAAGTTAAGATTCCTCACATCTGTTCAAGACAAACTTGAAAAAGCAATATCCAGGCCACTTCACCAATTTATTGACTTTTTCTGCAGTCAGCTTCAAGAAAGGTTTACAAGGCATAAGTAGTTCAGGAGCTGCTAGTGTTCCTCCCCATTAATTGTGGTTATTTAACAATGAATGCCTTTAAGCTGATGGAAGAGTTTGATCGGTGGTGTAGAAAATGGAAAAAGATTGCACCTGCAGAAAAACCATCTAATGCACTGGAAGCCTATCTTGTCTGTAACAGGCAGTTTTTTCAGAATATGAAGGAACTTCTTCATATTTCTGCAACATTACCAATGTCAACAGCTACAAATGAAAGGTTGTTTTCAATTCTTAAACATTTGAAAACATACATAAGAAGTACAACAGGGCAAGAAAGACTTACTGGAGTTGTACTCTTGAGTGTCCACTGAAGTTTATTGATGGAGCTTGATTTCTGTCAAATTGTATTGACACAGTTTTCAAGTGTTTTCAATAGGCATTGTGGTATTCTTTTGTAACCACCAAATTACCAATTTAGAGTCATTTTCATGGTTTTTTAAAGATTTGAAACTTGGTAGCTAAAATAGAAATTTGAATTAAGCCTACATAAAATATAGAGAGTCATCAAATTTAAATTATTTTGTCTGATGAATCTACTAAAAAAGAAAAATTGTTTCAACCTCTCCCCTGATATATTTTTTTCTTCGGTCTACGGGCCTGGTCTTGTAATATTATTTGTGGGGAGCACACCTGATAATAAATTATGAGAAGCAGAACAGAAATCATTCTCTTGATTGTCAGAAAAAGGGAGCAAAAACATCAGGTAAACTTTAAAAGACGAGCAAACTAGTTGGACTATAGGAAGAGGAGAGAGAAGAGGCATAGTTGAAGTCAAGAAAAGTAACGTATTAGACTATAAGTACTTGGGACTTTCTGTCCTTTACTGTCCCATGGGATACATTTGCAGAAGGGAATGCTTGCTGAATAAAGTCTCATAGCTGCAGGCACATGTCTGGTATTGTATCTACAGAGAGTATTTTGAGAATTGTTGCTTGGAGGGCACACTCCGCTAAAAACATGAGGTCTGTTTTCTTCTGGTTTTCAACGAAAGCTGATTATCATTATTTTAATAGTCTCTAGGGCAGAAAACAATTATTATTTTTTCCTACATAAAAATGTCTCAATGCCATCCCATGAACATTAAGACTCCATTTCTGGTGTCTGTAGACTCTAATAAGCAAAAACTACTAATCACATCAAGTGGTTTACATTGAACAGTATTAGAAAAGAAGAAAAAGAAAAGCAAATTTTTCTGCCTTGTGTATCTTGGCTCTCATTAGAGTCTCATAGAAATTATGCATTGTCCTTGAGATCCATAAATTATAAAATAAATATGTCTGGGTTTGTATTTTTGGGCTTGTTCCCCAGCTCCCAATGGTAAACTTAGACTATTAATGTCTTACGCTTTAAAGAAACATCAATGCCCTCAGGCTAGTCTTGTATTGCAATATCTCAGAATGGTGACTGTGTGTATTAATCAGAGCTTTCAGACTGAAGTAGTAGATTGTCCTTGATCCTCTGCAAATCAGGGCCAATGCACACAGCCACAAATTATTTTAAAAGCCAAAAAACTTGCACGTGTGTGTCTCTGCCTAGATATAAATATGCTTGTATTGAACCTTTCTTGTAAACCAGCAGTCATAAGCCTGAATCAATGTCATATTAGCATGGCAAACTGTCTGATGCACAATTATATAATAAACAAAGCACAGTTTTAGACTGCATCTCTGGAACAAAATGTCTTAATGCTTATCTCATGATGCTATTTTGTGACTACAGATATGCAAGAGCTCATAGAAATGGAAAGAGAACTGGTTTGTGCAACTTGTAGCTCATCATTCTGAATACAATCCATTGTATGTCCCTCTCTTTTCTGCTCCATCTTCCCTGGCCTTACTGTGGGACTAAGAAGGTTATCATGGTTGATCTGGCCCATAATATATGGCTGGTTGGCTGCACTCGCTTGGATGGATGGCAAGTTATGTAGGACCAATGAAACTAAATAGGTTCAAGTAGTAGTGGCTGACCAATGTTAAAAGAGCAAAAATATAAGTGTTAGATCCACATTTAAAAACACATGTTGAGTACACCCCAGTTCCTGATTTTACCATTGCTTCTCGAAAGCTGCTCAGAGCTACCTCATATCCCTTCTACACAACTGTAGAAAATCCGCATTATCTGTTTTGAACTAGATTATATGGCAGTGTAGACTCCAATAATCCAGTTCAAAGCAGATAATGTGGATTATTTGCCTTGATATTCTGGATTATATGCCAGTATAGAAGAATCATAGAATCAAAGAGTTGGAAGAGACCTCATGGGACATCCAGTCCAACCCCCTGCCAAGAAGCAGGAATACCGCACTCAAATCACCCCTGACAGATGGCCATCCAGCCTCTGCTTAAAAGCTTCCAAAGAAGGAGCCTCCACCACACTCCGGGGCAGAGAGTTCCACTGCTGAACGGCTCTCACAGTCAGGAAGTTCTTCCTAATGTTCAGATGGAATCTCCTCTCTTGTAGTTTGAGCCCTAGGAGTTCTCATAACAAGAGAAATTGTGGGTCCAAATCATTCTGACCCACATTATATTGACATGATCACTAGAGCGTAGTTTTTGGGCTGAACTAATCAATGGTATGGTCAATGATGAATTTACCATCCCTGGGACAAGTACCATTTATATTTGTAGTAGGCAATGAGTTGCCACAGTCACTTCGCCAGGATTTGAGAAATCTTTTCTTTGGGGGAATTTGAAGAAGGGTGGGGATAATCCCAGCTCTGTGAACTACTTAGTGAGCTATTTAGTGGGTGCTAGTGGCTTTTTCTATATTTTGCTCTTGCAAAAGTTGGGTGGTTGAGTAACAAGTAGTTCAGTAAGTTTAATGCTCAGCCCACTCACTTAAGATCTGACCCTTGTTTGCACTTTTTAAGAGTGAAGAAAAATCAGGATATCTTAACTTGTGTGTTACCTTCTATACAAAGCGATCAATAAAAGTATAAGCATAGGATAAAGCATTTGAACAATTTATGAAATTAATTTAGAAAGCAATTAAACAATTTATTAGATACCATGTACAAACCTTATAAACAGAACTATTTGTTTAGTGTAGCATAAAGTGCTTCATTAAATGGATACCATAGATGCATTTCTGGGTAGAGATTTCTCATAAGCAGTTTGCCATCAAAAGAAGGAAATAAGAAGAAGAAAAAGATTTCACATGAGTGAAGAAGTAGCCTTCTAGAAAACCTAGATCCAGTCCCTAAATAGACACCATATGTTCAGTATACCTCATTTAGTGCCATGAGGGAAGAGGCAGGCAAGTTGTGAAAGATTTGGGTGTCATGATTGTTTTTACTATCTCATGCTTCTGTGTGGCTAAGGGATAGTATAGGCTGTGAGAGGGTTCTCCTCAGAATGTGAGATGGACAGATAGGATATGGTGATTATGTTGGCCTCCAGGTTCTGATCGGCTCTAGCTAGTATAGCCAATGGTAGTTGTAGTTCAGCAACATTGGGAAAGTGACACCATTTCCAGTCTTGTTCCAGAAGGAGGTCTACAGGGCTTCCACTGAAGTGGGGCAACATGTGACTCTTCTGGGTATGGGTTATTTTTGTCAATAGACTGATGAAAGACAGGACATGATAGCTTGCCAAGGAGCAATGTAGCTTGGATGAACTAATTGGCACAACTAGTTGACTAAGAGATGGAGCAAGACACATATGGAACCAGTCTAAGAGAAATCACATTATGCAATTAGACATTTGGTCATTACTCACACCTCCCCACATAATTTTTTTCATACAAAATGGTCCTTTAGTTTTGAATTTTTATTGTATTAAAGTTAGTGAGGTCAACAAAAATATGCAGAGATATAAATTCTTTTTTTCTGACTAGTTACTTTGACATCCGGTTTTTCACAATAACAAACTGGAACATAGTTACTTTTGCTTGTAATGGCCATGGCTGAAGTTCACTTATTGTCATCAGAATGAGAAGTACCTGATCACTGGGTTTATGTGCAAATTCACTCTGGATAAAAACAAAGGATGAATTAAGATGACAAACTTGTGCTGCAGCCAGAAAATTTGCTTTGTAATGTTTGTATAAGTAATGTTTGTATAATGTTTGTATATGGCCATATAGCCCGAAAAAAACCCACAAGAACTGAGTGATTCCGGCCATGAAAGCCTTCGACAATACTTTGTATAAGTACTTTGAAGGTGCAGTATCTGAAGTGGCCACATGGGGAACTGGAGAGCATTTTCTGATGACAGACTAGTAACGGTATCTTGTTGGTGAATTACCTTTCTGAAATGCAACTGCTGGTGATTATAGTGATCAATGAAGTAATAACTTCCTTTTAAAAATAATATTCCAGACTCTGGGAATTTTACCCTATTTTCTGATACTGAGATAGATAGAAAACTATCCTGTCCCTACTTTAAGCTCTGAACTTTATTTTGGCTCTCTTATTGGCTACCTTGACACTTTTGGCAATAGTTTCCCAGCCCTTGTTTCTTTTGATCTTGGCACCTTCCATGGGCTCCTGTCAGGAATTAATGTACTTATCGAGCCTGAACTCGTTCCCTTTATCTCAGCTATATTGTTTTATGATGTTGTTTTGATTGTATTTGTTTTATATTTTATTTGATTAATTTTATTGTGTTTCTGTTTTTATCTGTAAGTTTTGGACTCATCCCTTGTAAGCCACTCTGAGTTCCCTAGGGGAGATGGTGGCGGGGTATCCAAATAAAGTTGTTGTTGTTGTTGTTATGCCTATCTATTTCCTCATAGCTATTGGAATTGGGTTGTTAGTTATAAAGGTAACCTTTTAGTTATTATGATCATAAATAACATTTCACCATTGGACATGGCTCTCTGCAGAGGCAACATAAAGAGAAAATGTTCCTTTTAAAAATAAGTGGCTGAAATAACATCCCTTTACTTAGCAGTATTCAGTCAGACAAGAAGAGATTGTTTGTCTCCTTACTGCCTACTGATTTAAAGACTTGCCATCGCCTCATATGAACTG
Organism: Anolis sagrei; assembly: GCF_037176765.1. Lineage (NCBI taxonomy): Eukaryota > Metazoa > Chordata > Lepidosauria > Squamata > Anolidae > Anolis > Anolis sagrei. Next base: position 103,022,400 of record NC_090023.1, on the reverse strand, counting down.
TAGAGTACAAAGATTGTATAATAACCTATTAATGCATGTCATGGTACTTGTTCCAGTATCTGTATTCGCAGAAGGAAACTGAAAATAGTCCAGGAAATATCTGTCCATCAGTCTTGCATAAGTTTTCCACTACAGTATCCTACATTGTATTCATTTGTTTACAGTGTCCTTGTACATGTGCATCTACAGCATCTGCTAGGAGTCATCTCAGGCAATGCAGAGAAAATTTTCAAAGTATGCTGGAGATTAGTCCATCTGTTTCTGAGAGGAACTAGAGAAAGAGCTGGCTTTTTCACATACTGAAACAAAATGTCCAAGTGAGACCCTTTCCTACTGAATACTTTATGCCCAGAGACAATGTTGACATAAGCACATTTCTTGTTTCATCACTCTGGATGGTGAAGTTGACCTGGATGAAGAAGGTAGCTTGTGAAATCCAGCAGTAAGAGAGCTGCCATCTCTTCTTTTTCAAAGATGCAAACAGTTCCTTCTCTCTATTATTTGGCACCCAGGGCAACAAGAATCACCATTCACAAAAGAGGAAAAGAGATGTTCATTTCAGAGACAAGTATGTCACAAGTATGCCCAACATCTCTTTTGACAAGTCCAGTTTGAGAGCCAGCCTGGGAAATGTGACCTTTGCTTCATTTTAAGAGCTCTGGAGAACAGCATATCAGACAGATGTAGTCATCCACTGAATTTGCTCAAGGAACTCAGTGCAGATACATTTATTGTTTTAACCACATGTCACAATACAGGAACTCAATTGATTTGCTCATTAAGGTGTCAGCTTGTGTTCTTGATTATATTGTTTTTATATGGGCAATGCCTTATGATATCACCAAGAAGCATACATACTTATGTTTCTTCTTATTTTTTGCATAAATATGTAATGTAATAAAATATATCCTTTTCTGTCTGTTTTGTCTAATCCAGTAGCTTCCCTTTTGAGAAGTTCTTACCCGAATTGGTCTCATTCAACTATTTTCAGGACATTATCTCTTCCTTTGTGTGTTTCACTTTGCCCAAGCTAAACGATAATTAATTTGGACAGGAGCCACTGAATCTTGGCTGGAATCTGTTATCTGCTCATAGAATTTATTTTGAGCCTGGCTCAATATGTGTGGCCTTGCAAGAGCATAACAAACAAAATTACTGAAGACTAAAGCTTTATCATGTTTCATTTCACACAAATAGAGGATTAAGTGACATGTTAAGGTAGGCACCATGGGCATTGTTATCATACCTATCTCCACTACACTATCTCCACTGTACCATGTAGGCAAATGTAACGTTACTACTTCATTGTTTCCCGAAAGCCTCAACCAAAGAAGTAAAATGAGGAAGGAATGACAAAATGATGTCGCACAACACAATTGGCTATACGTTTGCAAGGAGACAGGGCAGGGAGAGACTTTGAATAATTTAAGTACAATTTGAAACATATTCTACCCTTGGTGTCATACATTTCAAAATGAATTGTAATAATAAAACATTCCCAGTGTGATGGCATGCCCGAGCCTTTGGGAAAACTATATTGTCTGGCTATATCAGGAACTGTCTTATACCTAATGTTATCAGACAGAGGCACTTTGAGGCAAGGTGAAAAGATAACCAAATGAGTTTACTGAAACAAGATGAATAAAGGGTTAACTCCACCCAGGACTATCATAGGATAACTTAGAACAATATATTACAAAAGGAGAACTTGCTGATTGCAGACATCTTTCTGGGGTCTTTGGAAGTCTCTTTTGTCTGTGGTGCAAAGCGATGGTTATAAACTGTCTTAATCTTCTTTCCTGTGAAGCTTAGGCTGACCAAAAGCTTCTGTTGTCCTTTGGACTGTTGGTATAAAATACTGCTAAATGCAGCAGCAGGAGAAAGTGCTAAGAATGCCTGTTTCGAATCGCTAGGCCTAAGACTCCAGACAATATCCAGGCCTCTAAGGCTTTACTTCAGAGAAGAGGAGGAGTCCAGCAAAGAGCTCTGTGGGGAAACGGAACAAACCAATAGAGGCAGGCGTCTGAGGTGTGTTTTTAGCTCCACCCAGAAACTAATACAAAGGAAGATCTACACTATTGGGAAGGCCTATAAACAGGGGGTACTGAAGCAAAAGAGGAGAAGGCAAACCAAGACTTCACACCCAGCATCAACATCTCTTGAAGTAGCAGTCCTCTGAGAAAGTGGAAGATAACTGTTATTATTGTATACCTTCCAGTCATTTCTGACTCATGGTGGTCCGACACTGTCATGGGATTTTCTTAACAAGTTTTGTGCAGAGGCTAAGAGTATGGGACTTGCCCAAAATATATTTTGAGCAGAGATTTGAACTCAGGTTTCCAGAGTCACAGTACAATGCTCAAACCACTATAGCACACTGTCTCTCCAGTGGCAGAACATTAGGAATAGCAGATCTCGGCACAAAGGCGACCCCATCCCCTCTGCTAAGAAGAGGACTTCAGAACAACACTGGCTCCAAATACCAGGTCCTTTTTCAGATTTTGACATTGTGGGTGTGATGTCATGTGAACTGTTCCAGAATTTCTCTTCACATTTCCTGACTCCATTGAATTTCTAAAGCTTTGTGACTGGCCACTTCTGCAGAGTCTGGTTTATCTGCTGTTTTGCTCTTGGGAAAGTGCTTCTACTTCCACCTCAAAGCACAGAGTAGCTTTGACTGTCATTGGCATAGTATTAGTATTTAATTGGAGCCTCCGGTGGTGCAATGGGTTAAACCCTTGTGCCGGCAGGACTGAAGACCGACAGGTTGGAGGTTTGAATCTGGGGTGAGCATTGATTAGCTCCCTCTGTCAGCCCCAGCTCCTCGTGCAGGGACATGAAAGAAGCCTCTCAGAAGGATGGTAAAACATCAAAAACATCCAGGCATCCCCTAGCCAATATCTTTGCAGACAGCCACACCAGAAGCAACTTGCATTTTCTCAAGTCACTCCTGACACTAAAAGAAAGTATTTAATTATATGGAATTAACTTTATTCTTATTATGTGCACTATATGGTAACAACATAATAAATAACAATATAAAGTCCTATATGGTTCCGGCCCAGCCACAGGCCCGTAGCCAGGATTTCATTTCGGGGGGGGGGGGGGGGGTGAATTTTTTTCCAGGGGGGGGGTTGGGGGGGGCTGAGTCTGAGTGAAAGAGGGTCTAGCCTAGCAAACCTTTTGTATCATTACCCCAATACCCCCATGCATATGGGATATATTGAGTATGGTGATCAGATCATGATATGAATAAACATAACAGTTTAAATAATGCACCAGTAAGGCCTTTTCGCGAACCACCATGAGAATTTCGGGGGGGGGGGGGGGCTGAAGCCCCCCCCCCCGGCTACATGCCTGGGCCCAGATAACCTGTCAGAATCTATCTCCCTCTATGTCTCGCCTTGCAGTTTACGATCGTCTGGGGAGGCCCTGCTCTTGTTCCCACCAGCCTCGCAAGTGTGCTTGGTGGGGAATGAGGGACAGGGCCTTCTCGATGGTAGCCCACGCCTGTGGAACTCGCTCCCCAGTGAGATCAGGTTGGCGTCTTCCCTTGTTTCTTTCAAAAAGAAGGTTAAATCATGGTTCTGGGACCAGGCCTTAGGACAGCAATTGTGACAGCACTTTGGATGTTGAATTGGACTGGAATTGGCTATATGGATTGCTGACAATGTTTTAAATATGTTTTTAACTTAATGTTTTATTTACTGTTTTAAACTGTTGTTATATTTGTTTATATTTGTATTATCTTGTGGCATCGAATTGTTGCCAGTGTAAGCTGCCCTGAGTCCCCCCTCGGGGGTTGAGAAGGGCAGGTCAGAAATGTGGGAAATAAATAATAAATAACATGTTATGTTAAACTGTGAATTAAGAATCTCCAGTACAGTAGATACTTTTTGCAGTATCAAATATTTGTCATGAAAGTGAATATGCTCATATAGAGGAACATTTGGTATCTCCCTTTGGCTAAGCTTTTCAGTTTAAAACAAAATTAATGATTCCATTTTGAAATATTGTAAGATAATACTTGAGATTGTTATACAGCAAAAACTAGGCTAGATAAAATAAAATTAGCTGGCCATGTTGATTTGGGCATTAATAAAACCTGAAATGAAGATGTCTTCAGACATTTCAGGACATTTTTTAAAAAAAACACTTTAACCTTCCTATTTGTCCTTTTTCAAAAGGAGTGATGGAGACTCAGCAGTTAGTTGATGTTCACTTTACATCTGTGCTTCACTCGACACAGCACTCGACACTTCTTACATATACCGTTCTCTTTCTTTCTCTCTTTCTTTCTCTCTAACACACACAAACACAGATCAGCACCATCATCTCTCTTACACACAGAAAAGATTGGGATTCTGTCAGGAGCCCTGGCTGGGTAGACAATTCAAGATGTCTGTCTCACCTTTTAAATATTTTATTTTCCCAGATTCCATCATATTTTGTATGAGCCTTGAAAAACACATAGTAAGATAATACACTTATTTTCAAAGAAAGACAGAAAAAGAGAAATAGAAGAAAACTGATCATGACTAAAACCAAACACGCCTTTTTCACTTAATGAATGCCTTGGGAAAAGAATACATGTGGTTCATTTGAATAGCAGGTTGTTCTGCCCAAATTTTGAATGTATTGATCTTCAGCATAAATGTTTCAATTATATCTCACAGGCCTGTGCATATCTAATTAAATTAGACAAGCTATATTTCATTGGTTAACACAAGACACCGCTATAATGGAAGTTATCTGTTTAATAAACAGACTGAACAATACCACACAGACACCATAAAGCAGAGAAATAGTCCTCTAAGCAGCTACCTATATATCAAAGAGTAGGGCTTCAGAAATACTAACAGTGCTATGTCATTTCAAGTAACCCTGCTGGCTGCGAAAACGTGGATACGTTTCTTTTAAAGAGCCCCTTTAAATGGGTTAAACCCTTTGTGCCGACAGGACTGCTGACTGGAAGGTCAGCGGTTCGAATCTGGGAAGCAGGGTGAGCTCCTGTCTGTCAGCTCCAGCTTCTGTTGTGGGGACATGAGAGAAGCCTCCCGCAGGATAGTAAAACATGTCCTTGCCAATTCTCCAACACCAGAAGCGACTTGCAGTTTCTCAAGTCACTCCTGACACAGAAGAAAAAAATCAAATAACATGACTTCTTGTCGTGCTATTAACTGTTGTAACTGCTACATCCCTCTCCCCTTTATATTTTGCATACCTGGTAGATCCCTGAAATATAGAACAATGTCTTAGAATAGTGCCTTTCATCCACATCTGTTGCAATCAACAACAGAAATATTTTCAGAAAACAACAAACAAACAAGGAAATACGAAACAAACTAGGAAATTCAGTGGGCTCTTGGTATCTGTTGGGGGCTTGGTTCCAGAACACTTATGGACACCAAAATCTGTATTATATACAACTGCATAGAAAAAAAATGTGCCTTATATAAAATGGCAAACAATGAGTCCCAGAAAGCATCTGAGGATCTATAAAATGGCTGCAGCAAAATCAAAGTTTGCTTTTTGAAATAGTTTTTGCCATTTTTTTCAAGTTATGGTTAGTTGAATCCATGGATTCAGAACTTGTAAGTAAATACATGTGACTGGCTGTATATGGGACTTGATTTTTTTAGTACCTAGTTCTTCATTCACAGCATGCAAGTGATTCGGATTCATGTATAAGGTTCTGTAAATGGAGAGATGTGGGTTCAAAAGTCCTATATATCAAGTTCCAGCTGCACATCTATGCCTTATTGTGGAATTTTGAACCATGCTCAGCCCTATGAAGCTCTACAATCAGAAAATAGTCCATAATGTCCAAGCTTCAGTACTGAGAAGTAATAGCCAGCAAAGACATTTGTGGTGTGTTTGTGGTGATGGTAGTGGTGGTGGGGTCTTCTGGATGGCTACTTTGGGAAGTGTGATCTTGGACTAAATGGCTTTGATTCTGATCAAGTAGGGCTCCTTTTCAAACTTTAAAAGTAGTATTGCTCATGGAACCATGCTCCATGTCCATTAGCAAAAGATAGAAAAGTTACTTTTGGAGGTTACATATCCCAGGATCCCACACTGTCCTTCCTAGCTGAGGATTCTGGGAGTTCTAATCTTTCTAAAATGAAAACCTCTGTGCTCTGCACTTTATAGGCATATATATCATTTTTGTCTGGGGGATTCTGTGAGCTGTAGTAGATTTTTTTTAAAAAAAAAAACCTTATTATTATTAGTATCTGTAGCATACCAGCCAAATTGAGAGTCAAAGTATTTAACATGGTATCTTTATCATTGTGCAGCCTAAGAGCCTAAAGCTGGTTTATGTTATAATTTCAAAGGCTTCATTTTCAAAAGAACAGAAATCTTTGCCTAACTGAAGGGGTTTTTTTTAAAAAAAAATCCCAACATGTAAATAAAGGACATTTTGCTTAGTAAATGCAAAGTGGAAAGAATGTTCTAAAAGTAATAAGAGGTAAGTACAGTGTTGAAAAAGCAGCAAATTATTAATCCCCCCTGCACAACTAAATTAGATGGCAAAGGAAGAGCTTTTAGAAGAATTGATTGTTTTCAAGGTAGCACATTATGGCTACAGCAGAACTACATTTTGCAGGAGTTTTTCATTTCTCTAATATTTTTCTGTAAGAGACGTAGAGTAAATTCAATGGAAAGTTACCATTTGGATTGTATGGGTGGGATAAGGCAACAAACTTGTTACAGAGAGGGAAATGTTCTTAATCCTTATTACAATATTACAATGTATCTTATGGGATCTAAGCGAGATCAAGAATATGATTTCATTAAAATTTTGAAGCAAACATTTTTGTGTTATACATTCATCAGTGCCACAATGTTAAAAGGCCATGTTTATTTCCATTTTTTCTTCATGGTCTCTGCGAATGCACACTTGTGGAGAGACTGCGCCTGCGCGGGCTCCAACGGAAACTTCTACATTTTAAAACTTTCAAGTTTTGGCGGTAACCCCGCCCAGCCCCGGCAGGGGATAAAAGGGCGCCCCGCGCACACCGATCCAATTCCTTTTTTTCCGCCGCACGGCTCGCTTCGGTACTTCTAGTTGGATAGAGTTTGGATAGTTTCTCTACAGAGTTTTCTTCGAGTTGTTTGACAATATTATGTCAACAACTCGCTTCAAAAGATGCGCGAATTGTCCGAAGAAGATCCCTGATTCGGACAAGCACGCTCTTTGCCTTTTGTGTCTCGGAGAGGCACATATTACTTCTTCGTGTCGTCATTGTCAATCGTTGACGGCACAGTCCCATAAGAACCGGGTCCATCGGCTTCGATACCTTCTGTACCAGCAGACATTGGCTCCGGCTCCTTCAACATCGACATCGGCGTCGACGTCCGCTGCGGTATCCAGGCCTTCAACATCAGCTTCGATGTCGAAGGGAGCATCGACATCAAAATCTGTCGATCCCTCGGCGGAGACCGAGCCTCACCAGACAAGGGCGAAGAAGACTGCGCAGAAAATGCCCAGAGCAGCTATGTCGACAACCTCTAAGGCCTCGGTGTCGACAGCTTCCAAGGCTACAAGGCCTACGAAGCAAAAGGCTCCATGCACGGTCACGACCGAGACCGTACGCATCCGACACTCTTCGACCAGCTCAGTGGCGTCGGTGAGATCGATCAGGTCCACGAGGTCGACGTCGGCGACTCCGCCATCTTCCACGGCGGTTCGCATTGCCTTTCGCCGGTTTCAAGAGGAATCTCGGCGTGCCTCTACCTCTTCCTCCGTCCCACCCACCCCGGGCAAGTCGGTGTCGAAGACAGCTCAGCCGCCGGCAAAGAAGAAGAAGACGATGCCGCCTCCATCCTCGTCTTCTTCTTCTTCCCGAAAGCAGACCACCGCCTCCTCGGCCACCTCGTCGACGAGGTCATCTCCTTTGCAGCCTGTTGAACCCCAACCGGCCCCTCAACCTGCCCAGGAGCCACAGCCTTTGCCAGAACTGCCGTCGGAACAGCCCGAGTCCCCGGTGATCTCGGTGGACACGGTGATCGAGGCACCAACTCGACATGTGACAGCCAGACAGGAGCTTTTCCCGTCGGTCACGGCCTTGACAACTGTGATGGCAAGACAGGAGACTTCTCCAGTGCTGGAGACTCCGGAAAGGGGCAGACAGACTATGAGACTGGCCCTGGCCCGTGCCACTCAGGCTTCGGCCTCAAAAGCCCCCCCAGCGGTTCTGATGCAGCGCCCGAGTCGGGATGTCTCCTCATCCCCTCCTCCTCAATCTGTGGCGGCCGATGACGAAGAAGAGGATGGCGAGTTGCCGGGATCGGTACACTCGGGGTCTGTGTTGTCTCTCGGGATCGAGAGATCATCCACTCACGACGCCTATGAGGCTGACCCTCCATCTCCCACTGACAATGTCAGAGCCTTTGCAGATCAAATGGCTCATATGGCTGAGGCCCTAGGCCTGGAGGTCAAGCAGACTTCCAAGGCAGTGCAAGACCCGGTGTTTAAAAGAGTACAAGCGGAATCCCCACCCGCTCCTCTTCTGCCCTTCCTTCCCTACCTCCTTGAAGTGATCCAGGGCTCCTGGAAAACCCCTTCCTCCATCCCTCCAACCTCTAAGAAAATCGAATCATGGTACAGAACGGACAATGAGGGCTTGGAGTGGCTGAAACACCATCCCGACCCTAACTCGGTGGTCGTGACGGCGGCTCAGGGGTTCGGAAGACAGTCGTCGGCGCCGTCCGACCGTGAAGGGAAGAGGTTTGATGCAGTAGGCAGGAAGCTTTACTCCGGTGCCCTCCTGCTGGCCCGCATGGCCAATTATGGCGCTTGTATGGGCGCATACCAACAAATTCTTTGGGAAAAAGCAACGCCACTTTTCCAAAGAATGTCTGAAGAAGACCGTTCTGCCCTCTCCACCCTGGCTCAGGAGGCGAACTCTCTGGCGCATCATCAGATGCAGATGGCCAAACACACGGGAGACACCGCGGGCAAGATGATTGCTCACGCCGTGGCAATCAGGAGGCATGCCTGGCTCAGATCCTCTGGCCTCTCTACATCGTCGAGGCAGGTGATCGAAGACCTCCCGTTCGATGCCCTGGGGCTCTTCAACGCCGGAACGGACGACAAGCTGAAGTCAAACCACGACTTCAAGACCTTGGCTTCCAAGTGCGGTTTCGAGAATCAAAACCAGGCGCAGAGGACCAGATGGTTCCAGTACAAACGCCGGCACACAGTTCCCTACCGCACCATTCAGTACCGTCAACCAGCCCGTCCCTTGCATACCTCCCAACAAACCCACCCTCAGCAACCTCAACAGCAAAGGAGGCAGCACCAGCAGCAGCGGTCGCGGTCCCGCCAGGCCTCTGGAGGCAATCAGGCCAGGCGCCGCATTTGACGCCCTAATGGACGATACCGTTTGTCCCTTCGTTACAGATGTTGTTCCCATGTCCCTTCCAATGGTACCCGCCCTCATCCTTCCATCCGGCTTCACACCGTTCGGGGATCGCCTGACGAACTTTCTCCCTGCATGGGAAAATATCACCTCAGATGCATGGGTTTTAAAGATTGTCGACGAAGGTTATGCATTGGAGTTCGAAGAACTCCCACCGACGGGACAGATTGTCGATACCGAACCGTCCTCGGCAATTCTGACAGAAGTCGAGACCTTGCTTCTGAAGGGGGCAATCTCCCCTCTCCCAGACTCTCAAAACCATTGAGCCTTCTTCTCCAGATACTTTACTGTCCCAAAGCCGGATGGCTCCCTCCGCCCCATCCTCGACCTCAGAGACTTAAACTCCTTCATCGAACCTCAAAAGTTTCGGATGGTGACGGTATCGTCCATTCTCCCGCTCCTCAGGTACGGGGACTTCTTCGTGTCCGTCGATCTTCGAGACGCTTACTTTCATCTCTCAATAAGAAAGCACCACAGACGCTTCCTGGCCTTCAGGGTAGCGGGACAGACATACGTCTTCAATGTCCTCCCGTTCGGTCTCGTGACGGCACCGAGAACTTTTACCAAATGCATGTCGGTGGTCGCGGCAGCCCTCAGGAGGGAAAAAATCCGCATTTTCCCGTACCTAGATGACTGGTTGTTGGCAGCACACTCCCCGGACCTTCTGCGACTTCAAGTGGCAAAAACGCTTTCCCTCCTCGAAGACCTGGGCCTCCAGCTAAACGAGGAGAAATCTCATCTCGAGCCCGCCACCTGCATAAAGTTCATCGGCGCCATGTTCGATTCTCTCTCCCAGACAGTATTCCTTCCGGAAGAGAGGTTCAGAGCCCTTCGAGCCGAAGCGCTCAAAGTGCGTCGATCCCGAGTGGTCCCGGCGAAGCAGATACAAGTCCTCCTCGGGCACATGGCCTCCACGGTGATGGTGACACCACTGGCGAGGCTCCGCTTCCGTCCCCTCCAGAGATGGTTCTTGGACCACTTCAATCCCATGCGGGACAGTCCTACGAAACGCCTGCTGATACCGAAGTCGGTAAAGGACTCTCTAAACTGGTGGATGAACCACCAGCATGTCTGCAGGGGCGTTCCATTCCACCCAGAACCCCCAGCTGTCACGATAACGACAGACGCCTCGATGTTCGCATGGGGATGCCATACAGGAGAACTCTCAGTCCACGATCTCTGGTCTCCACAAGAGAGGCAGTGCCATATAAACTACCTGGAACTGCTGGCAATCTTCAAAGCCCTGAGGGCATTTGCCCTCCTGGTCGCGGGGAAGTCGGTCCAGATCCTCACGGACAACATGGTGGCAATGTTCTATGTGAACAAGCAGGGAGGAACGGGCTCGAGAAAACTTCTCAAGCTGTCACTGGAACTTTGGGACTGGTGTGTGGCCAGGTCGGTGTCGATAACAGCTTTGCACCTCCCGGGAGAGGTCAACGTCGAGGCCGACGCACTCAGCAGAACCAGAGCAACCTCTCACGAGTGGAGGTTGAACCCCGACGAACTGGCCAAGATCTTCAGGGATTGGGGCCTCCCAGCCGCAGACCTTTTCGCGTCGCCGCAAAACGCTCAGCTCCCTCAGTTCGGTGCCCGGCTTGCTCCGAACACGGTACCGGGATGTCTCGGGGACGCGTTCCTTGTAGACTGGTCGCGGCATCTACTCTACCTCTTCCCTCCCTTCCCACTCATCCCGAGGGTGATCGAGAGGCTCCAGTCGGCGCAAACGAACTGCATCTTGATAGCGCCGGAGTGGCCACGACAACCGTGGTTCTCGGTCCTTCTCCAATTATCCGAGGGACGGATGAGACGCCTTCCACTTCGGCAGGATCTACTCTCCCGGGAAGACGGTCAGTTTCTCCACCCCGACCTCGCTTCTCTGCATCTTTCGGCGTGGAGGATCCAGTTCTGAGGTCCCTGTGCCCAGGAGTCCTCCCGATCCTGGAGGCAGCCCACAAGCCAGCAACCAAAAAGTGCTACTCAGCGTGCCTTAACCGCTTCCAGGCCTTCCTCTCCGAGAAGGGCCTAGATGACCATCAACCATCGATACCGTCAGTTCTATCATTCTTGCTGCACCTTACCGAAAGGGGCTTGTCGCTGTCGTCACTCAAGTCTCACCTGGCGGCTATCTCTTGGCAGCTTCAACGGACAGGAGAGGCCTCCTTGTTCAAGGAGAGCTCCGTGAAATCTTTCCTGCGGGGTTTCAACAACCTACACCCCCCAGTCCGCTCCCCGACACCGGGTTGGGACCTCGACCTTGTGCTAGCTCGACTCGCACAAGAGCCTTTTGAACCGGTGGCATCGATCGACCTTCGACTTCTGTCGTGGAAGGTGGCTTTTCTTGTTGCTATCACCTCGGCCCGTAGGCCTTCGGAACTTGCAGCACTGCGTGTGGACGAACCATATTTTGTTGTCCACGGGGACAGAGCAGTCCTCCGTACGGACGTGACATTCCTTCCCAAAGTTGTGTCCCCTTTCCATGTGAATGAGGACATTGTCCTTCCCTCGTTGTGTCAGTCCCCCTCTACCCCGAGGGAAAAAAGACTTCATATGCTCGATGTGCGGAGGGCTTTACTCTGTTATAGGGACAGAACTGCTCAGTCTCGAAGGACTCAGAGACTGTTCGTGGCATATGCCCGGGAGAAATTGGGCCTGCCGGTCACGGCGCAACGCCTGTCCCATTGGATCACCTCGACAATCGAGCTTTGTTACCAGCTTGCTCGACAGCAACCCCCGTTGGTTGTCCGGGCTCGGTCAACCAGGGCTATGGCGGCATCGACAGCCTTCCTTAAAGGGATTCCCTTGGACGCTATTTGCAAAGCGGCCATTTGGAAGAATCCTCAGACATTTGTCTCACATTATAGACTGAATACCAGGTATACACCTGACATGGCCTTTGGGAGGGCAATTTTGAGATCGTGTCCGTCCTAAAACTTTGCAAAGTTTTTCTTGTACTTGGTCGGTACCGAGAGCTCTTCGGTACCGTATATTGTTGTGAATGTTATTTACCATGTTTTACTTGAATTCAACTGTTTACCGGTGCTGGTGAATGTAATTGCACCTTTACACTTGATGCCTTACTGCCTGAGGCACAGGCAACCTTGCACTATAGCCTAATGGGGCTCTCCACGGGTAGTGTGTATGTCGATATCGACGCCTTTTGCCTTGCTAATGTGTTTTGCACTTGTTAACAAAACTGTTTTGTGTAACCACTTAATGTGCCCTCGTTGCAATGAGTGTCTTCAGCAATCACCATGTGGTTTATTTCAAGGGTCATGAAAAATGTTTTATTGTTCAAGAATGCCCTCATTTATTGAGTGTCTTTCACTGTTAATTGGTCACCCTCACGTGACCGGGAGGATCACGTACTCCCATAAGTTTTATGCACTGTGCCCTTCTTCGGAAGTGATTACAATCTCTTGTTTGGTAACTGTTTGCACTTAATAAAATTGTTTGGCCCTTGACCTGAATAGTCGGTTTGCATTCTTCCCGCCTCCGGGACCTGAGCTTGCTAGTCTCCACAAGTGTGCATTCGCAGAGACCACGAAGAAAAATGGTAGGTTACATACCTGTGACCATCTTTCTTCGAGTGGTGCTCTGCGAATTCACACTAACCCGCCCAGCCTCCCCTCTGAGCAAACCTCCAATTTCTCACTACCGTAGCGGCGTAGGAATTGGATCGGTGTGCGCGGGGCGCCCTTTTATCCCCTGCCGGGGCTGGGCGGGGTTACCGCCAAAACTTGAAAGTTTTAAAATGTAGAAGTTTCCGTTGGAGCCCGCGCAGGCGCAGTCTCTCCACAAGTGTGAATTCGCAGAGCACCACTCGAAGAAAGATGGTCACAGGTATGTAACCTACCATTAAAATACAATTCCCAATAGCAATCTGTTCTGTCACATTCTTCTAATGTGTACAGGTCTTGCAAGGCATAAAAAAAGAGCAAACCTATAGTAGGAATCCAGTTGAGAATGTCAGCTAGAATCGATAGGTGGAAGAATGTCTTTACCAGGATACTCTCAAAAATGATTCGAGGCAAAAGTACATACCTTGAGGAATTGCATCTTTGCGAATTCTGGTGTGAACTGAATCCACACTAGGATTTTCTATTTCTGTGGATTTTGTGATGCAGTTTTCAACTAAAAATTGAACACAAATGAAATTGATCCGTGGAGAGACTTCCAGGAAGCCCACGGATAAAATATGGGGGGGGGGGGTGGGGTGGTAATAAGTCATAGCATTTTCACTGCTTCTTGTGAAAATCTGAGAAAGGAGTGAGTTTCAGGTTGGATGTCAAATAAGATGTAATGGGTTTTTTATTAAAGTTGACAGGCAACTTGAAAATATGTATATATTAAAGAGTTTTTAATGTATTTAAGTATTATTTTAATGGATCTTAGCAATGATTTTAAGCTTTCACAAGCCATGACTAGGGTTCAAGAAGGACATAGATGTAAATAGGATAAAGGATACATACACAGTTTGTGCTTCCCTTAAGAATGGCAATGGCACGCTTTCATGTTTAATGGAACATATTACTCTTTCATGTTTAATGGTAGCTTATAGTAGTTATAAATTAGAGGAAGCAACCAATGTGATGTTTTTAGATGCGGGGGTGTGTCCCATTTTGCAAATAATTTGTACTAATACAAATTCTAAACTGACATTTATGAACTGCATTTGGCATCATACATAAAACTCCAGTGAAATGTAGGAGTATTGATCTGCTCTTTTATGAGCCAGTACTTTTCCACGGTCTGAGTGGCTTTTGCCCTGAGCCCTTAATAATGCCAGGTTGTTAACTTAATAAATGGAAGGCTTAAATTTTATAGACTAATCACTTGGAGTAATCGAAGTTTGCTTTCCTATAGCCAAATATAACATCTAGTGGCCCTTGCCTCTAAGAAACATTGCATTTTACATGAAATAGTTATAATGGTTTTCTGATTATTATTGTTGTTTATTCGTTCAATCACTTCCGACTCTTTGTGACCTCAAGAACCAGCCCATGCCAGAGCTCCCTGTCAGCAGTGGCTATCCCCAGCTCCTTCAAGGTCAAGCCAGTCACTTCAAGGATACCATCCATTCATCTTGCCCTTGGTTGGCCTCTCTTCCTTTTTCCTTCCATTTTCCCAAGCATCATTATCTTCTCCAAGCTTTCCTGTCTTCTCATTATGTGGCCAAAGTACTTCATCTTTGCCTCTAATATACTTCCCTCCAGTGAGCAGCCAGGCATTATTTCCTTGAGTATGGACTGGTTCGATCTTCTTGTGGTCCAAGTCACTCTCAGAATTTTCCTCCAACACCACAGTTCAGAAGCGTCTCTTTTCCTTCGCTCAGCATTCCTTGTGGTCCAGCTCTCGCATGCATAGGTTACTATGGGGAATACCATTGCTTTCACTATGCAGAGTTTCATTGCCAGTGTGATATCTCTACTCTTAATTATTTTATCGAGATTGGTCGTTGCTCTCCTCCCAAGAAGTAAATGTCTTCTGATTTCCTTATGATAACATTTCAGTATTTTTCTCACCATCTGAGCAAACAAAACACCATTGTCCTGCTCTATATATTACAGAAACCCTAAAAAGAATGCAATGTACTACTTTTGAGCACTTGCTGCAGCAATAGTTTATTTTCTTTTTCTTGAATTCTTGTATATGACAAAGATAGTTTGGCATTAGGCCTGTGGTCCTCTTTAAGTCCATTTAAACTGGACAAGTTCTCTATATCCAGATCATACAAAAACAATAAGAGTTAAGTTACTTTTTAAAAATTGCACTTATAATGTCAAGAACACACATTAGTCATTAGTTGTCATTATAGTTATGCACTGATATTCTATATCAGTTGCTTAATTATGTATATACCACCTGGCCTGAGTCCTCAAGCCCAACTTAATAATCTATAATCTGAGTCCCAATCAGCTGCTGATTGGGACTCAGGGGAACTCCTAGCTTCCTCAGCAAGTAAGGCAGTGCTCATGCTTTGCAACAGGGGTTCTGCCTCTGATTGTCACAGCCCACAGAGATAAGAGCGGACAAGATTGTATTCCTACCATCCTATAGGGGATGGGAGCTGATATTAACTAAATGGGCAATGGTAGTAAGTCCATTGCAGATCCTTTCTGTTCAGTGAAGCATCTTCTTTAATTGACTTGGGTTCTTCCCTCCATAACTGGATCCAGACCAAGTTAATCATACTCACAACGAAATAAAGAGCACAGAAAAGGCAAATAGAGCCATCAAAACAAGAGGCAGCATTCTAAATAAAAAAGCAATGTGGTGGTTGGAATAACTGGCATAAAAACCAGGCAGACTAAAAATATCAGAAAAAATGTATATGAGCAAACAAAGAGAGAGAGAGAGAGAGAGAGAGAGTAGGCCTGGGTAACAACGCAAAAATTTGTTTCTAAAATCGATTCGTTTTTGGGGGGTTTTTGCGTTTCATTATTTAAAAGAATTACAAAATTTTCCTTTAAAAAAGTTTGGTATTTACGAAATTTTGTTATTATTAACGAATTGATTCGTTAAGATGGCGGACCCCCCGCGCATGCGCAAATCACTTCCGAAACTTTGTTATTGATGCGGGGTCGATTCATTAAGGTAATAACGAATCGATTCGTTAAAATGACGGACGCGATTTGCGCATGCGCAAAAACGACTTCCGAACTTCGTTATTAAATACGAATCGATTCGTTATTAAAATAATAACGAATCGATTCGTTAAAATGGCGGACGCGATTGCGCAATGCTAAATGCTCTATAAACAAAATCATTTCATAAAATAAATCAAAAAAATAATCAAATAGAACAAGATATTAAGATAAAGATATTAAATAAAAAAGTAATAAGATAAAGTAGCCAAAACTGAGTCAATAATGAAAAAAACAATAATATAATAATAAAATTTAAATAAATAAAATATAAATAATAATAAATAATAATAATTTATAAATAATAATAATAAATATAATAAATAATATAAAATTATATAATATATACAATATAAAATTATATAATATAATAATATATTATTATATATATTATATAAATGAAATAAATAATAATATAAATATTTAAATAAAATATAATTAAATTTACAAAATATTTATAAAATATAATTATAAATAATAATAAAAATAATATATAAAATTAAATTATAAATTATTAATATATAAAAAATAATGTTATTATAAAAACTTAGAAAGTAAATATGGTATGTGGGTGAACTACAACTCCCAGAAAGGAAGGGCACTTCCTCCCAAACCCTGCCAGTGATCCAATTTGGGCCTATCAAGTCTATATTCAGGCACACATCCACACATCCCAAGTAAATATAACAAAATGCTTGCCCTGTTGTGGAGCGAACACAGCCACAGGACAGGGACAAACGCGCACACAGGCACACAAGTTTCTTTTCTTTTTTTAGAATATTTTTTGAATTTTTTGAAGAATAAAAGAAATATATTTTTTAGAAATATTTAAAAATGGAAAATTAACAAAATGCTTGCCCTGTTGTGGAGCGAACACAGCCACAGGACAGGGACAAACGCACACACAGGCACACAAGTTTCTTTTCTTTTTTTAGAATATTTTTTGAATTTTTTGAAGAATAAAAGAAATATATTTTTCAGAAATATTTAAAAATGTAGGGCGAAAACAGGGCAAAGCCTCCCCGCTGCTCCCAGCCCAGGGAATGAATGCAAGCAATGAACGAATGCAAGCAAGCCAAGCCTCCCTCCCGAACCTCCCGTCTCCTCGCCTTCCCCAGCAATGAGCAATGCGGCCACGCAGAGCCACTTTTAAAGGGCAGCCCGCCCAATCACAATGAGCCACGGTGCTTGGGAGCGCCGGATTGGCTCCCGGCGCACCCAGCATCCTCCATTCCTAAAACATCATTTCCGAAACGGGCGGAAGCTGGTAAAAAAGATGGAGGATGCCGTTTCGATATTTAAAAACACTTCCGGGTTTGAAAATAAGTTTTGTAATCATTTTGTAATTGTTAAAAATAACGAATATTTAACGAATTACAAAATTAATGAACGAAACCGCCCAGGCCTAAGAGAGAGAGTTCTGTTGAAAGAGAGAGAGGTTCGGGTGCTGGGTGCCACAGCTATTTTTTTTTTAAAAAATAGAGCTTTAAAAATGAGTTTGAAAGTGCCACTATATTATAAAAAACATTCAAAAATGTTTGAAAATAGTTATGTTTGCATTGAGGAGATTTCATTTTAACTCTGTTAATTCTGATCTACAGTTTAAATGTATATGATAGCATTGCACAAAAACCCTAGCTGAATACATGTGAGAAATCCTACCCATGATTTCAGTTCTTCCTTCTCCCATCACTGCTTTGAGATTTGGGGACAAGGAAAGAGCTGAAAGAAATAGCTTTCAAAAACTTTGCTTTCTCACCCTTTGAAAGTAGGATGAATTATGCCGAAAAGAAATACACAAAGAAAGAGAGGGGGGATGCAGAAAACAAAGCTGTATTTAGAACAATTTTAAAAGAGATCAATGATACAAGTATTTTTTATGAAAGCTAAGTCATAGATTGTATCTAAGGCAGTGGTTCCCAACCAGTGGTCTGCAAGAACTAAAATATGGTCCATGGCCTCACTGTTACTACACTGTTGCAATGAGAGCGACTGGTCTCATGAAGCCCTCTTATCGTGCCAAGGCTTATTAAATATGGTTTACTGTGAGTGAGCAGATGGTGACAACTAGATGGCATATGTTCTGTATCAGAAAGTAGAACTGATGTAGTCTATCAAGTGCAAGGTTTTGGATCAGCACCCCAAATAACCAAACCGAATCTAAAGTTGAGCAAAAACTGATTCGTAACCCTTTTGGTACTAATATTGGAAAGTGGCCTCTGGTCACGTGGTCCCTGGTCAAAAAAAGGTTGGGAACCACTGATCTAAGGGCCTTGTCACACTTGAGCATTTTCCCACTTCAATCCACTTTAAATGCTGTGACTGCCTCCTGCAGAATTCTGGAGTTTGTAGTTTAGGGAGGGGCCTTTCAACTGCTCATCTAGAAAAGCTCTGGGCCTCCCTAAACTACAAGCCCTAGAATTATGCAGGAGGCAGTCACAACATTTAAAGTGGATTGAAGTGGGAAAATGTTCTAAGTCTTGGTTCATTTTCCTCCAATAACAATTAGGTTCTTCAGTGTATTATCTGCTAATATGTGTGTTTTATCAGTCATGACTCTACCATCAATATTGATAGCATCAACAAATGCACTATGCATGTGATGTGTTTGGAAAAATGAGAAAGAATCCGGGACACACTTTGCTTCTCAATGTGTCTCTAGTCTCCAATGATTCCCTCCCTCTGTTCTCTTTTTCTATTTGTTTGTGTTCCTCTATGCCTTATATTTATGTGAAGCAATGTGCTTCACAAAACAGAAATTACTCTTGCTGTCACATTTTCTGCTAGCTATAATTTCTGATCATTTTTCAAATGTAGTCATATACAGCGGTGGATAATGGATAACATTTAAGAGCTTTTGTTTGAAATCCAAAGGAACTATCCAAGGTGCTAGCTATCCAAGGTTGATTTTCTCAAAGTAACTTCCAATTACATTACTGAAGCACGGGGCTGTCCTTGAAGATCATTCAGAAACTGCAACCGCTAGACTGTTTGATGGAGCTCCATCCAGATGTTGTATAGCATTTGTACTGAAGAGCTTATTGGTTGCCAATATGTTTCTGTTCTGAATCCCAAGCGGCTGGCAATAACCATTAAAACCCTAAACAATTATGGACCTTGATCACCGAAACAAAATATCTCTGTGTGTGTATTTTTGCCCAAGAATTGAGGTTTATTGAGGGGACCCTGTCCCATCAGTAAGGGAAATACATAGTGGGGGGACATGGTCGATGTCCTTTTCTCTGCTAGTACCTTTGTTGTGGAATTCTCTCTTCCTGGAGATCCAATTGGGACCAACATTGAAATAATTCCAGTAGCAAGTTAAAACCAGGCTTTTTATTAAAGACTTTAGGTGAAACTGGTTGTATAGAGGCTGTTTTATTATTCAAGATAATTTTAAACTGAAAACTAATGTATTTTTAATGCAATCAATTATGTTTTAAGCTGATTTTTTATTGGGCTCTTCAAATACAAAATGGGATATATACATTGTCATCGAATAAAGTTAAAAACACACACTTGTAGCAGATATACTATTTTATGGACAAAGAAGACACCAGCCACCATTGGCCTCATACAAGTAGTTTGGATTAGCTTCACATACGTAGGTTTCACTGAAGGATACATTTAATTAACTTGGTCTGAGGCCAGATCTACACTGCCATATAATCCAGTTTCTGATCCCAGATTATCTGCTTTGAACTGGATTATATAGACTCATAGAATCCATTCCAAAGCAGATAATCTGGGATCAGATATTGGATTATATTGCAGTGTAGATTCAATCTGGATCCATGGCAATGTGGACATAGCAAATGGTAGTTTGCTTTGTGCCGTTCCCAGTGTAAGAAATGTGCTTTCTCTTGTCCTTTACTATATTCATAACATGCACACATGCATAGATTGTTTTAGCTATAAACATATGCATAAATATATCTGGGCTTTCATAGAGGTGGCACCCATAAGTTGTGTCCATTTAACTATTAATTTGGAAAGTGTCTTCTCTGGGTGTGTATACACTGTAGAATGAATGCAGTTTGTCACTACTTTAACTGCCATGGCTCAGTGCTATGGAGTCCTGGGAATTGTAGTTTTACAAGGCCCTGTGCCTCCTCTAACAAAGAGTGCTGATGCCTCACCAAACCACAAATCCCATGATTCCATGGCACTTAAAGCGGATTCATTCTACAATGTAGACGCACCCGCAGACACATGTATGTATTGTGTAAAAAGGGAAAAAATGACAAAAGGTAATGTTTTCCATGCAAACTGTCCTCAATACAACAAAGAAAAACCCCACAAACAAGTAAATTATTTTTATATCCCTTTGAAAATTTTCTTTCCAGGTTTTTATTCAGGAAATCAGATTTTATGCCAAAGTGTATTAGTGGCTTTTCCTCACCTGTTAAAACATTTTGAAATCCATATTTTCTACAATTGAGCTCTTACCCAAAACATAAAACTTGTGTTTTATTGTGATGTCATTTTCAACAATCCTGTCAAAATAATAACAATCATGAAGATAAAAACAATGTTGCTTGATACAATCATCTTCTGCCTGGGTTTAGAAAAATGCCTAAACATTTACTGAGGTGGTGGTCTATAAATTATTCTCAGACTACACACACACACACAAAAGAAAAAATAAATCTTTACTGTTGTTTTTTAAAAAACAAGGGAGGTGAAAATTGCAATATATAGGTGGTGTACATCCAGTGGAAGGTGAAGCTTTTTTATGCCATGCCTGAATGCCTTTGCTGAAAATGGGAAATCTAAACAGCTGCACTATTGTATTCAATTGCTGTCAGAAAATAATGATTTGCTGAGTCTAATAGATCACCATTTGGGCTTGGCAGCTGTTACTGGCAGGTTATACTGTACCGAATACATGCTGTGCCTGCTATATTTCTGTCTGGTTGGGGTTTCTTTCTATAAAGCTACTAAAATATGCAGCCAAATCGAAAGTTAATAGCATCTGGCCAGGAGTTCTTAACCTGTGGGCCAGGAATATGTTTAAAGAGGGATCATACAGCTTTTGTTTATTTCTCGTTCATATTGTAGCTCTTAATAGGATGTAATATATTTCTGCTTCTTATGCTAGATCATGGAAATGACCTTGAAAATTGTGAGCTAAACGTATATCGTCACAAGAACTGCTGTGTAAGAGGCACAGATAGCTTGAAGAAAAGCTTCAAGTGACATGTAGTATGCCATTATTTCTAACCGATGCACTTGTGGTTCTTTATTCTCTGGCAAAAGTTCTTCCTATTTCTCGAAGATCACATGGAATGAATATAAATATCATCATATGTATAAAAGGCATTGCAAACATGATGTTATAAGATGTGTGTTGCAAGTTGCCAAAGAGAAGAAAATATTTTTTAAATGTTTTAAACTGACATTTTGCAATGCAAAGTATTGGACTACCGCTTTAAAGACCACGGCTTGCCAAAAACCCAGTGATAGGTCACTTTAGGATTGCCATAGGTCACAAATAATTTGATGGCACATAACAACAGGAACACAGTACAGTAGAATATTTCATTCTTTTTGATGAATGACATTCATTGAATGAATTTTCAAGCAGTACTTTAGGGGAAAAATCAACCTTGCAGAATTTACTTTGGATCCTTTTACTACATACAAGGTGGAGCTATACGATAGAATTAATGCAGTTTGACACCATTTTAACTGCCATGACTCCGTGTGATAGAATCCTGGGAGTTGTCATTTTACAAGGTCTTTAGCATCTCCTGCAAAAGAATGCTAGTGCCTGGAACTCCAGGTTTCCATAGCTTTGAGCTATGGCAGTTAAAGCACTATCAGCATAATTAATTATACAGTGTAGATGGACCTCAACAGATCAAACAGGAGCCTGATGGAAAGGTAATGACTTACAACTAAGCAATTTTGAGCCAAGGTTTAATAGAAAACAATTCAATTATTATGCACATAACAGCCCTACTGTATATCCTAAGCTTTCTTTATTTCAGCAATATATCTTGGGATTTAGAGAGGAGTGAGTTTGCTATTGTTGGAAAATAGAAACCCTTGTTAACCAATGGTGTGGCATGTAGACATCTACTGGAAAATCCAGATGCCCGGTCCTCATTTAGGGAATTCTGTGGTTCTTCTGAAGCTTCTCCTTGAAAATATGTTAAGGCGCTTTGAGCCTCCTTCAGGGGAGATAAAGCAGGGTATAAATATGATGATGATGATGATGATGATGATGATGATGATGATGATGATGATGGGGATGTTTTTATGCCGCTCTGAAGTGAAGGAATGTTGGCTTCATTCTGGGGGTGTATTATTAATTCACAAAAGGCAGAAAAGGACTTGTACTGGCACAGTTATATCAGCTTGATAGCCATCTTTTCCCATTGGTTTTCTATTCAGAGCTGACCAGAAAGTTAAAGTTTTTTTTTCACCACTTTTTCTTATACATGTACCTATGGCATTATTGGGAGCCGCCAGTAGTGCAGTGGGTTAATGCGCTGAGCTGTAGAACTTGCTGACCAAAAGATCACAGGTTTGAATCCAGAGAGCAGGTGAGCTCCCGCTGTGAACTCCAGCTTCTGCCAACCTAGCAGTTCGAAAACATGTAAATGTGAGTAGATCAATAGGTCCATGCAGCCATGTTGGCCATATGACTTTAGAGGTGTCTACGGACAACACCGGCTCTTTGGCTTAAAAATAGAGATGAGCACCAACCCCCAGAGTTGGACACGACTGGACTTAATGTCAGGGGAAAACCTTTACCTATGACATTATTATTGGGGAGGGATGTCTTATGAATACATTGCCTTTATAACAGTTCTGACCACCCACCCATGAAATTTTCCCACAGCAACACTATAACTGAAAACATCAACTGAGAGCATAGAGGTAAGTTTAGACATTCAAAGAAAAAGGGCAGGAAGATTTATCAAGAGATGTGAATACAGCAAATCTGTTAAATATTTTCAGTGTCTCTATAATGCTAGAATTAAAGGAAAATCTCATTTGAGGGGAAGAATTCTTATGGGTGGGCGAAATCCCTCATTTTGCTCTCACCCCTTGATTAATGCTAAAATGCTTCATTTCCATTCAACATTGCCTGCTTCAGCACATGAAACTGGAGTTTCTGGGACCTTGTGGAATTGGCTGGGAGAAATAGGGCCTGGAGAGTTGTAAATCTTTCTTTTTTTAAAAAAAAAACACAAAACACTCCAGACAAAAGACAGAAATAGATAATAATGTTTTACTCTTTTCTTCAAATGTCAGTCTAATTTCTGTTTGCCATGTCCTTTATTATAAAAGCATGACGAATGAGCATACTAAGTTTTATCTAGCTTTTAAGCTGTTAAAATGTATGTATGCGCAATTGGCTGAATTGCCCTATTTATCAAGTGTTTTTATCATCTTATTGTTTTGCTTTTAGAACCTTATGATTTCTTTGTTCATTACAGGCAGACATATTTTTCCTTGTTGTTGGTCATACCCAAATCTTGCACCTCATTTAAAAATACATTTATAGGGTTTCTCTCTAAACTTCTGAATTACTGGTGTTCCTTTCATGATAACATTTATCAAAATTTATGCTGTTTCGACTCCTTCTAAAATAACAGTGAAGATAAATGAATCGATTGACCCCAAGAGCAGTTTATTTATCCCTTTAGTCACACTTCAGTTGCAAAATCAATATCTCTCTGAAATATTTGAAATTACGGTGGCTCCAGTAAATACTGACGGTTCTGAAGTAAACATAGGAGAGAACAAAAAATTATTATCAACTTAGATATTTTAGTAGCCATATTGATTTTGCAGTGAATGCTTGTGAAATTTTTATTTACCTGTAGCTAAATGAGTGACCTTTGTTCTTTTGGATAGAAAAAGACCCCCCAGAAGCTGAAACCCTGTTGAAGGAAAAAGAAAAGGCCCGTCTAGCAGGCTGGGAGAAAAGCATATTGTCAATACTGTACGCTTATTTTGAAATGATACATTGCATGGCAGACTGTATTTTTTCACACTGTCTCTTTATGGGGAAAATATATAGTGTAGTATAGTTTTTTTAAAATACGGATGCTGATATCTACGTGATGTATAGCTCCTAAATTATTTTTGACGGCTGAGTAGCTAATGGCTTCCTTTAGAGAGGGAAGTAAAAGGCAACTGATATTATAACTACAGGCAACCTTAAAATGTGTCGATGTATGTTTTTAATTAATTAAATTACTGAGAGTGAAGCGTTAATGCAGATCATCTCTTCTGTAATTATAATGTGTTTAAAACAGAGGATACACAATGATAAAGTTGTGCTTTATAGGTAGAAGATTCAGAAGGCAACTTTTGGAACAGATTTGAAGGGAAATCTCCATGGAGCTAGATATTTGTGCTTTTATGGATCTGTAGAGTTACACGAGGTGTTTTCTGTGCCTAGATGACTCCCAGTCTTGATCTCAAAGCATTCATAGCACCACATGAAAGAATTGACTGGTAAGATGTGAACTGCAGCAGGGCTTCTCCTTTCTCAGGCTCTCACAGAGCTTGTGCTTGTGCTGGTAATGCTGGTAATGCTGTCTTTGTGTTGTCGAAGGCTTTCATGCCTGGAATCATTGGGTTGTTGTGAGTTTTCCGGGCTGTATGGCCATGTTCCAGGAGCATTCTTTCCTGACATTTCACCCTCAGCTATGGCAGGCATCCTCAGAGGCTGCGAGGAAACTAGGCAAGTGGGTTTATATGTCTGTGGGATGTCCAGAGTGGAAGAACTCTTGTCTGCCTGAGACAAGTGTGAATGTTGCAATTGCCTTGCAGCTTCAAAAGTCTGGCTGCTTCCTGCCTGGACCTTCCCAACAAAAGATGCCTCCATAGAATCATAGAATCATAGCATTGGAAGAGACCTCATGGGCCATCCAGTCCAACCCCCTGCCAAGAAGCAGGAATATCGCATTCAAAGCACCCCTGACAGATGGTCATCCAGCCTCTGTTTAAACGCTTCCAAAGAGGGAGCCTCCACCACACTCCGAGGCAGAGAGTTCCACTGCTGAACAGCTCTCACAGTCAGGAAGTTCCTCCTAATGTTCAGGTGGAATCTCCTTTCTTGTAATTTGAAGCCATTGTTCTGCGTCCTAGTCTCCAGGGAAGCAGAAAACAAGCTTGCTCCCTCCTCCCTGTGACTTCCTCTCACATATTTATACATGGCTAGCATATCTCCTCTCAGCCTTCTCTTTTTCAGGCTAAACATGCCCAACTCCTTAAGCCACTCCTCATAGGGCTTGTTCTCCAGACCCTTGATCATTTTAGTCGCCCTCCTCTGGACACATTCCAGGCAGGAAGCAGCCAGTCTTTGAAGTTACAAGGCTATCTAATGCTAATCAAGTTGGCCAATTGCAACATTCACACCTGCCTCAAGCAGACAAGAGTTCTTTCGCCCACCCTGGATATTCCACAGATATATAAACCTCACTTGCCTAGTTTCTAACAGACTTCTGAGGACGCCTGCCACAGATGTGGGCAAAATGTCAGGAGATAATGCTTCTGGAACATGGCCATACAGCTCGGAAAACTCACAGAAACCCAATGCTATCTTTGTTGGCAGAAATATAGTAGATTCCAAAACTTTATGACAACCAATGGATAGTTTTATCTCTTCTCTCTACTCCTGGCAATGCTGTATAATGGTGGCAGGAATTACAGAACAGAAAGTTTTTCTCTTTAACTGCTCCTATGCCCTATGTAACCTGGTTCCTAGCTTTTCAGAATCAGACCAAATACCTATGCATATTTAGAAGAAAATAGCCATGATAGGGAGAACAAAAGAAAAACCCAAGTGTTAGTCATTATGAGCTGAATATATGAATGAAAGGTACATTCTCTTATTGACACTTGTATTGCTGAAGCCCTTCCACACTAGATAGTTACAGTGTTATGATTCCACTTTAACTTCCATGTCTGCATCCTGTGGAATACTAGCATCCTGCATATTCCAGGAAACATAGCATGGAAACATGGCAGTTGAAGTGGAATAATAGTGATATAGCTATGTTGTAGGAAAGGGCATTGGTTGTTGTGGCTATTTGTGGGGAAACCTGGGGAAGTGACTTTTCCTGCTCTCTCTCACACCTCACTATTTTGGTAACAGATACATTATCTGAAGTGTGGCTTCTCTTTTAGCAGCTATTTCCTGGAGAGGGAAGAGGAGTGTGATGGGATGTGGACAGGCGTCTGGTCCTTTCTGTAGTCGTTCTCACTTTCCCCTGTTTACATTATTCTTTCTATGCACATTCCTCTAAATTGAGAGGAGAATAAACTGGAGGAATATAGAAGCCAAGGAATTGACTTATTGCCATGACATTTATATCACTATAAATAGCAGGATAAGACATTTCGTTCCGTTAGCCAAAATAGTCAATATTGCTAAACAAATATAAGAAATATTTGCAACTAGGGAAGACCGGATTAATATGGATTAATATGTATGCAATTTATACAGAGATGTACATATTGTATACATTTTAACCAAGTAATATATCTCAATTGCAAAATATGGGAAAACAGCAGGTAATGTGTATTTCTATGTGTGTGACATTCTGTGAAGTTCAAATCAGGCCAGTTTACTTTAAGATTAAATTCTTGAGATTCCCAAAGTTCAACACATGCTGACAGTTGGCTCTTTAAGATGCAACATGCAAGCAATACAGTATATCGCTTTTCCCATTTCCTGCAAATAATGGTTATCAACACCAGGAGTAATATTTTTTAAAGGTCAAAAGGCACAATGCTATGCTATCATTTTTATGACCAGCAAATTAATTTATTTATCTAATGTCTGCACCTAATGGAGATTGACTCTCCTGGTTCCCAGCTGTAATGATGTTCAGTGAGTTGAAAATGAAGATGTTGGAGGATAAAAGTAGTGCTCTGACTGCTATTGATTAACTGTCTTGTTTGCTCCATTGTTCAGGCTTCATTAGCCTCTTGGGTCGAGAGGCACCCCAGTATTATATTCCTGCTACTTCTCTGAAAAGATGCAGGCTTTTATAGTGACATTTTGATTTAAAATACAGTTAATGTAACATTGTTTTATTCTTAGGGGCCCTTCCAGACAGGGCCCAAAATGTGGGCCCTGATAGATTTTTACCTGAGGTGTCCAAACAATGCCTCGGGTAACAGCAAAGTAATTAGAAACGAAGTGGGTAAATTCTACTTGTCCCAAATTATCTAGATATCCCATTAGATCTGGGCCTTCCTGAAAGGCCAGTTTCTAATGGGGCATGGGTCCTGTGGGGACTCACTCTTGGGTAGTCCTGAGACAGACCCAGTGGTCTGTCCCCACAACCCAATTTGGTTATGTGGGCTTCCAAAAGCCTGGAAAACCAAGGAGGGCACCCCCACCCATGCCCCAAAGCCTTTAAAATAAAGGAAAACTTACTGGGTTGTCATTAGACCTCCTAAAGCGTACCAATGATGTGTCAGGAGGTGGGGAGGGTATGTTTCCCTTAACTTTTAAGACTTTTGGTGGGAGGGAGAGCTGGTTCGCCCAATGCCATCCTAAGAGTTTTTGAAGCAGGTTTAAGTGAAGTCTGGAAGTGTCCTTAGGCAGGGAAATTCAGATGAGCTGGAGCAACAAAAGTCTTATATTGACTATTCTCCAATAGTCCCATATCAACAATAGCTACACAAAGACAGAGATAACGGTAAAGAAAATCAAATACGCTTTTGCACAGTATATTCCTTAAGTTTTTTTAAAAAATTAACATTGAATAAGCACTATTTACAAAACATTTTCATGGCATGAGCTAGACCTGTAAAATACACAAATACCGAGGAGTTTATTCAGCAGTGGAAGGAATGGAATAAATGTTAAAAAAATGATTTAATGCAATACAAAGATGCTTTTGAATGAATCAGACTTTGCTATTTAATTTACATTTCGAGGACTCATTAGGATGATGAATGACACTGCTCAAGAACAAAACATACTTCTGGAACAAAAGAAAATCTCTGTAGCCTAATAACATTTTATGCCAGCACTTACATTTGTCAGAAGTGGATGCTATTTATCCCTATGATTATTTAAAAATCATTTTTATTGTCCTTTGTTCTGTGTCCTCTCCTGGGAATTTTAATTCAGAGTTTTGACACCTGCTTATTAACTTGCCTGAAATATGAAGTACAAAGGCTTGTGCTATATAAAGAATTCTAACCAGCTATGTTGATATTACAGGCAGCTGTACACAAATTAGCACAGTTTGGATTTATTTCTTTTCAGAATAAAAAGCATTTCAAACAATGTTGCCTTAGATCACTTCTATGTTCCTGAGATGACATAATTAGAAAAAATTGCCTAATAAGTTGTTAACTGCCATCAAGTTAACCTCAACCTATGGTGACCCTATGAAGGCGAGATGGCTAGTTTACTGTGTCATCAGCAGCCCAGCTAAGGCCTTAAAGATTTAGGACTGTATCTTCCTTGACTGAGTCTAACTTATAATAATGTGGCCTTCCTCCTTTTTCTAGTGCCTTCTACCAATTATTGCCCTTTTAATAAATAATATAATATAATATAATATAAATGTCATGTCTGACTCTCGGGGCGGGCGGGGTGGTACTCATCTCCATTTCTAAGCCAAAGAGCCGGCATTGTTGGTAGCCATCTCCAAGGTCATGTGGCTGGCATGACTGCATGGAACGATGTTACCTTCCCGCTGATGTGGTACATATTGATCTACTCACATCTGCATGTTTTTGAACTGCTAAGGTGGTAAAAGCTGGGGCTAACAATAGGAGCTCACCTCTGCTCCCTGGGTTAAAACCGCCAACCTTTCAATCAGCAAGTTCAGCAGCTCAGCGGTTTAACCCACTGCGCCACTAGGCAAAACAATGCATAAAATGACACAACCTTCTGTTAAGCCTCTCTTGTTTTTCCCATTACTTTCCATGCTATACCTTTTCCAGCCAAAACAGTTCTGTTTTCCCATAGCAAACCAGTCTCTTTGCATCCATTTTTACTTGCAAGATTCTACAAAAAACAATATTCTAACTTTAACATTTCATGTTACAATGATCTTCATTCAATTAAATAATGATTTTTGTTCCTTCTGGTTTCAGTCTACAATTTTAATTTTTTTAAAAATAATCCTAGTGATCTCTCATATTAATACAAAAAGCAGGAAACTCACTAAGATAATGAGAAAAACATTGATTCAAAGATTTATTGTTATCCAATAAATCCAATTATTATTTAAGAAGTGGTTTTTTAAAAACCCACAAAAATTTAGTTTGCCAGCTTAATGTCCAGAAAGGCTGTATGCATGAAAGGGAGCTGGTAGAATATGCTCCACAATCTTCCCCCACTTTGTTAACAATCAAATACTACAGTTCCCATTGATTCTGTTGTTGTTTATTTGTTCAGTCGCTTCCAACCCTTCGTGGCCTCTTGGACCAGCCCACACCAGAGCACCCTGTCAGCAGTCACCCCCCCCCCCCCAGCTCCTTCGAAGTCAGGCCAGTCACTTCAAGGACAACATCCCTCCACCTTGCCCTTGGTTGGCCTCTCTTCCTTTTCCCCTCAATTTCCCCCAGCATCATT
The DNA here is from genome assembly GCF_037176765.1 of Anolis sagrei. Taxonomy (NCBI): domain Eukaryota; kingdom Metazoa; phylum Chordata; class Lepidosauria; order Squamata; family Anolidae; genus Anolis; species Anolis sagrei. The sequence continues at coordinate 102,992,755 of NC_090023.1, read as the reverse complement.
ATCCTCTCCGAGCTTTCCTGTCTTCTCATTATGTGGTCAAAGTACTTCATCTTTGCCTCAAATATCCTTCCCTCCAGTGAGCAGTTGGGCTTTATTTCCTGGAGTATGGACAGGTTTGATCTTCTCACAGTCCAAAGCACTCTCAGAATTTTATTTTAAAGTAATTCTTTATTTCCCTGTTTCTCAAAAGTAGCTTTGTGTTTAAGGTAGCTTTGTGTTTAAAGAAAAACCCTGAATGATACAGGCTGCTCACCTATAATGTGAAACACACACTTTCTTCTCTCCATTGCCTCAACAAGATGAGAAGAAGAAAGATGGACCAACACTCCTCTACTAATATACTGTAGTATTGTCCCATAACTGTGAAACTAACTAAAAACTTACAGTTATGCCACATTGGAATAGAAGTTAATAGTAAGTACATCTTCTAGCTGTAGTTCTATCTGCTCTTAACTATAGAAATCGAGCAATTATGATAAAACGATTATGGATGCATTTTAACTGTGTTGTACAGTATATATCAAATGCTTTGCAATTACAAACCACATGCCACATTCACCCCAAAATATATTCAGCAAGCACAAGCACATTTGAAATAATACAAATGAAGAAAAAATGGGTTTGTAGAATTCTTGAAGCATTTTTGTAGGTAAAATGAAGCATTTAGGGGACTGAAGCAAATAAAGAACAGAGGAAGAGCGTTCAGGTATGGACTCAAATACTGCACTGTTACAAGCCATTATTTCCATCATTTGTCTTATTTTTCCCCTCTAAAGCTTATATACACTTACACTTAGGAATGTAAACACACATGACATTTCATAAGGGTACAAGTAAAAATGTTTAGAGGGGGAAAACCCGTGGGTTTGGATATACCATCTTTCATTATTTGATTGCTTCTTTGGTGCTTTCTGCCAATGACCTGCTGTTTCCATATAGTTATTAGCATATAATATAATTTTCTATGTTTGTTTCTTAACCTCCCTGTTGCTAAAAATAGTCCTGTATTTCAATCATTGCATGAGTCAGAGCTCTGGAGGATGAAACAAGTCAGGGATTGCATTAATGCCTAGTGAGAAAATGCTCTGCATAAGCTTTCTGTAGGTGTGTGAAGAAACAGATGCCACACAGCTTTGGTGTGTTCATTATGAAATAATGTTGAAGCATTTGATCCTTTTCTTCCCTCAACAGTCAATCATCACTCCCTTAATGAACCAAGGTGATAATAATAAAAATATAGCTACAATAAAATAGAAAAAGTTGTTTCTTTTCCCAAGAGCAATTGTATTACTTCTCCATGATATGAATTTGTTTCAGTCTTGTTTGGAGTATATGATACAATACTGGTTTGATTTACTTGTCAAAATTGTGAACAATCTGGCCCATTTGTCAATATGTATTGCTGCTCTGTGTGTGTGCTCGTGCGTGTATCTCAATGAGCAATTCCAGTAATTTTCAAGTATACATTTATAATTAAAGTTAAACTGTTTTCACATGGTATGGTTTCATAATTTATTGGTTTTAAATAATTGGTTGGATCCAGATAAAATTAGTTGAGCTTTTTATCCATTCCGGTCAGTGGGATGTGAGTCACAACAAACTTGTCACACAGATATAATAGGATCTAAGCACAGCAAGCGTACCCCAAATCAAACCCATTGTATTTAAAATATTTTTTTCATTGACCATTTGGGGAAATACTGAAGATCTGATCCTCATGGGTCTACTTTGCAATTGTATATGCATGTGAAATCAAATATTACATGTGAAATATTAATGTTTGTGGTTGGTTTTGTGAATCTTCAAAACAGTGGCTGGTTTTTTATGGATGGGAGGAGATGTTCATGGTATTCTGCATCTTTTTATCCTTGGAATTCTACTATTTCTTGTCTCCCTTTTCCTTCTCCTCCCACTTTGCTTGCTTCCACTGCCATTTAATTTCATTGTGGAAATTTGTGTGAGCTTTGTGTAATGCCATCACAAGCCAAATGTGATCTGATGGTTCAGTATAGCTGTAAGTAAAAGCATGCGAATTATATAAGTGTATACTCTAAACACATGTATCTCATAATATTTTTTCTTCGTGGTCTCTGCGAATGCACACTTGTGGAGAGACTGCGCCTGCGCGGGCTCCAACGGAAACTTCTACATTTTAAAACTTTCAAGTTTTGGCGGTAACCCCGCCCAGCCCCGGCAGGGGATAAAAGGGCGCCCCGCGCACACCGATCCAATTCCTGTTTTTCCGCCGCACGGCTCGCTTCGGAACTTCGTTGGATAGAGATTCTCAGATTTCTTCGAGTTGTTTGACTATATTATGTCAACAACTCGCTTTAAAAGATGCGTGAATTGCCCGAGGAAGATTCCTGATTCGGACAAGCACGCTCTTTGCCTTTTGTGTCTCGGCGAGGCACATATCACTTCTTCGTGTCGTCATTGTCAATCTTTGACGGCACAGTCCCGAAAGAATCGGGTCCATCGGCTTTGGTACCTGCTCTACCAGCAGACGTTGGCTCCGGTACCTTCAACATCGACATCGGCGTCGACGTCGGCCGCGGTATCCAGGCCTTCAACTTCGACTTCGGGCTCGAAGTCGAAGGTAGCATCGACATCAAAATCTGTCGATCCCTCGGCGGACGCCGAGCCCCGCCAGACCAGGGCGAAGAAGGCTGCGCAAAAGAGGCCGAGAGCAGCTATGTCGACAACCTCCAAGGCCTCGGTGTCGGCAGCTTCTAAGGCGGCAAAGCCTACAAAGCAGAAGGCTCCATGCACAGTCACAACCGAGACTGTACGCATCCGGCACTCTTCGGCCAGCTCTGTGGCGTCAGTGAGATCGATCAGGTCCACGAGGTCGACATCAGCGACTCCGCCATCTTCCACGGCGGTTCGCATTGCCTTCCGCCAGTCTCAAGAGGAGTCTCGGCGTGCTTCCTCTTCCTCCTCCGTCCCACCCACTCCAGGCAAGTCGGTGTCGAAGACGGCTCAACCACCGGCCAAGAAGAAGAAGACGATGCCGCCTCCATCCTCGTCTTCTTCTTCTTCCCGAAAACAGACCACCGCCTCCTCGGCCACCTCGTCGGCGAGATCGTCGCCCGTGCGACTGGTTGCTTCCCAACCGACCCTTCAGCCTACCCAGGAGCCGCAGCCGCTACCAGAACTGCTGTCAGAACAGCCTGAGTCCCCGGTGATCTCGGTGGACACGGTGATCGAGGCACCAACTCGACATGTGACAGCCAGACAGGAGCTTTTCCCGTCGGTCACGACTTTGACAACTGTGACGGCAAGACAGGAGACTTCTCCAGTGCTGGAGACTCCGGAAAGGGGCAGACAGACTATGAGACTGGCCTTGGCCCGTGCCACTCAGGCTTTGGCCTCAAAAGCCCCTCCAGCGATCCTGGTCCAGCATTCGAGTCGGGATGTCTCTTCATCCCCTCCCCCTCAATCCCTGGTGGCTGATGACGAGGAAGAAGATGGCGAGTTGCCGGGATCGGTACACTCGGGGTCTGTGTTGTCTCTCGGGATCGAGAGATCACCCACTCACGACGCCTATGAGGCTGACCCTCCATCTCCCACTGACAATGTCCGAGCCTTTGCAGATCAAATGGCTCGTATGGCTGATGCCTTAGGCCTTGAGGTCAAGCAGACTTCCAAGGCAGTGCAAGACCCAGTGTTTAAAAGGGTGCAAGCTGAAACCCCACCCGCTCCTCTTCTACCCTTCCTTCCATATCTCCTCGAGGTGATCCAGGGCTCCTGGAAGACCCCTTCTTCCATCCCTCCAACCTCCAAGAAAATCGAATCCTGGTACAGGACGGACGATGAGGGATTGGAGTGGCTGAAACACCATCCCGACCCTAACTCGGTGGTCGTGAAAGCAGCCCAGGGATTCGGAAGGCAGTCGTCGGCGCCGTCCGACCGTGAGGGCAAAAGGTTCGATGCGGTGGGCAGAAAACTGTACTCCGGTGCCCTCCTGCTGGCCCGCATGGCAAATTATGGCGCTTGCATGGGCGCATACCAACAGATTCTTTGGGAGAAGGCAACACCACTCTTCCAAAGAATGTCTGAGGAGGACCGTTCTGCCCTCTCCACTTTGGCTCAGGAGGCGAACTCTCTGGCGCATCACCAGATGCAAATGGCCAAGCACACGGGAGACACCGCGGGCAAGATGATTGCTCACGCTGTGGCAATCAGAAGGCATGCATGGCTCAGATCTTCGGGCCTCTCTACATCATCGAGGCAGGTGATCGAAGACCTCCCGTTCGACGCCCTGGGGCTCTTCAATGCGGGAACGGACGACAAATTGAAGTCAAATCACGACTTCAAGACCTTGGCCTCCAAGTGTGGGATCGAGAATCAAGGCCAGGCGCAGAGGACCAGATGGTTCCAGTACAAACGCCGACACACGGTCCCGTACCGCACCATTCAATACCGTCAGCCAGCCCGCCCTCTGCACACCTCCCAGCAAACCCACCCTCAGCAACCCCAGCAGCAAAGGAGGCAACACCAGCAGCAGCAACGCTCGCGGTCCCGTCAGGCCTCTGGGGGCAACCAAGCTAGGCGCCGCATTTGACGCCCTAATGGACGATACCGTTTGCTCTTTCGTTACCGATGTTGTTCCCATGTCCCTCCCGATGGTACCCGCCCTCTTCCTTCCATCCGGCTCGACACCGTTCGGAGATCGCCTGACAAACTTTCTCCCTGCATGGGAAAATATCACCTCAGATGCATGGGTTTTAAAGATTGTCGACGAAGGCTATGCATTGGAGTTCGAAGAACTCCCACCAACAGGACAAATTGTCGATACCGAGCCGTCCTCGGCTATCCTGGTGGAAATCGAGACCTTGCTCCTAAAGGGGGCAATTTCCCCGCTCCCGGACTCTCAAAACCATCAAGCCTTCTTCGCCAGATACTTTACTGTCCCAAAGCCGGACGGCTCCCTCCGCCCCATCCTCGACCTCAGAGACTTAAACACCTTCATCGAACCTCAAAAGTTTCGGATGGTGACGGTATCGTCCATCCTTCCGCTCCTCAGGCATGGGGACTTCTTCGCGTCCGTCGATCTTCGGGACGCTTATTTTCACCTCTCAATAAGAAAGCGTCACAGGCGCTTCCTGGCCTTCAGGGTAGCGGGACAGACGTACGTCTTCAACGTCCTCCCGTTCGGTCTCGTGACCGCACCGAGAACCTTCACCAAATGCATGTCGGTGGTCGCGGCAGCCCTCAGGCGGGAAAAAATCCGCATTTTCCCGTACCTAGATGACTGGTTGTTGGCGGCACGCTCCCCAGACCTCCTACGTCTCCAGGTGACAAGAACACTTTCCCTCCTCGAAGACCTCGGTCTCCAGCTGAACGAGGAGAAGTCCCACCTTGAGCCCACCACCTGCATAAAGTTCATCGGCGCCATGTTCGATTCTCTCTCCCAGACAGTCTTCCTTCCGGAGGAGAGGTTCAGAGCTCTTCGAGCCGAAGCGCTCAAGGCGCGCCGATCCCGAGTGGTCAGGGCGAAACAGATACAAGTCCTCCTTGGGCACATGGCCTCAACGGTGATGGTGACACCATTGCCGAGGCTCCGCTTCCGACCCCTCCAGAGATGGTTCCTGGACCATTTCAATCCCATCCGAGACAGTGCCACGAAATGCATGCTGATACCGAAGTCAGTGAAGGACTCTCTGAACTGGTGGGTGAGCCGCCAGCACGTCTGCAGGGGCGTCCCGTTTCACCCAGAACCCCCGACTGTCACGATAACGACAGACGCCTCGATGTTCGCATGGGGATGCCATACAGGAGAGCTCTCAGTCCACGACCTCTGGTCTCCACAGGAAAGGCAGTGCCATATAAACTACCTGGAACTGCTGGCGATCTTCAAGGCCTTAAGGGCATTTGCTCTCTTGGTCACGGGGAAGTCAGTCCAGATCCTCACGGACAATATGGTGGCAATGTTCTATGTGAACAAGCAGGGAGGAACGGGCTCGAGAAAGCTCCTCAAGCTGTCGATGGAACTTTGGGACTGGTGTGTGGCCAGGTCGGTGTCGATAACAGCTTTGCACCTCCCGGGAGAGGTCAACGTCGAGGCCAACGCACTCAGCAGAACCAGAGCGACCTCCCACGAGTGGAAGTTGAACCCCGACGAACTGGCCAAGATCTTCAGGGACTGGGGCCTCCCGGCCGCAGACCTTTTCGCGTCGCCGCAAAACGCTCAGCTCCCTCAGTTTGGTGCCCGGCTTGCTCCGAACACGGTACCAGGATGTCTCGGGGACGCGTTCCTCCTAGACTGGTCCCAACACCTGCTTTACCTCTTCCCTCCATTCCCGCTCATCTCGAGGGTGATCGAGAGAATCCAGTTGGCGCAAGCGAACTGCATCTTGATTGCGCCGGAATGGCCACGACAACCGTGGTTCCCGGTCCTTCTCCAATTGTCGGAGGGACGGATGAGACGCCTTCCACTTTGACAGGATCTGCTCTCCCGGGAAGACAGTCAGCTTCTCCACCCCGACCTCGCTTCTCTGCATCTTTCGGCGTGGAGGAACCAGTTCTGAGGTCCCTGTGCCCAGGAGTTCTCCCGATCCTGGAGGCAGCCCTCAAGCCAGCGACCAAGAGGTGCTACTCAGCGTGCCTTAATCGCTTCCAGGCCTTCCTCTCTGAGAAGGGCCTAGACGATCATCAGCCGTCGATACCGTCAGTCCTCTCGTTCCTGCTACACCTTACCGAGCGGGGCTTGTCGCTGTCGTCGCTCAAATCCCACCTGGCAGCTATCTCTTGGCAGCTTCAACGGACAGGGGAGGCCTCCTTGTTCAAGGAGAGCTCTGTCAAGTCCTTTCTGCGAGGTTTCAACAACCTGCACCCCCCAGTTCGCTCCCCGACGCCGGGCTGGGATCTCGACCTGGTGCTGACTCGGCTCACACAGAAGCCATTTGAGCCAATAACATCGATTGACCTTCGACTCTTGTCGTGGAAGGTGGCGTTTCTTGTTGCCATCACCTCGGCCCGTAGGCCTTCGGAACTGACGGCACTGCGTGTCGATGAACCTTACTTGGTTGTCCACGAAGACAGAGCAGTCCTCCGCACGGACGTGTCGTTCCTTCCCAAAGTTGTGTCCCCTTTTCATGTGAACGAAGACATTGTCCTTCCCTCGTTGTGTCAGTTCCCCTCTACCCCGAGGGAAGAAAAACTTCATATGCTTGATGTGCGGAGGGCTTTACTGTGCTATCGGGACAGGACTGCTCGGTCTCGACGGACTCAGAGACTATTTGTGGCGTATGCCCGGGAAAAATTGGGCCTGCCGATCACGGCACAACGCCTGTCCCATTGGATCACTTCGGCAATCGAGCTTTGCTACCAGCTTGCTTGACAACAAACCCTGCTAGTTGTCCGGGCTCGGTCAACCAGGGCGATGGCGGCATCAACGGCCTTCCTTAAGGGGATTCCCCTGGACGCTATTTGTAAAGCGGCCATCTGGAAGAATCCTCAGACATTTGTCTCACATTATAGACTGAATACCAGGTGTACACCTGACATGGCCTTTGGGAGGGCGATTTTGGGATCCTGTCCTTCCTAAACTTTGCAAAGTTTTTCTCTTGTGTTGATCGATACTGAGTGCTCCTTCGGTACCGTATATTGTTGTGAATGTTATTTACCATGTTTTTACTTGAATTCTGTTGTTTACCGGTGCCAGTGAATGTAATTGCACCTTTGCACTTGATGCCTTATTGCCTGAAGCATAGGCAACCTTGCACTATAGCCTAATGAGGCTCATCACGGGTGGTATTTGTGTCGATACCGACACCTTTTGCCTTGCTAATGTGCCTTGCACTTGTTAACAAACTGTTTTTGTGTAACCACTTAATGTGCCCTCATTGTAATGAGTGTCTTCAGCAATCACCATGTAGTTTATTTCAAGGGTCATGGAAAATGTCTTTATTGTTCAAGAATGCCCTCATTTATTGAGTGTTTTTTCACTGTGAATTGGTCACCCTCATGTGACCGGGAGGATCACGTACTCCCATAAGTTTTATGCAATGTGCCCTTCTTCGGAAGTGATTACAATCTCTTGTTTGCTAACTGTTGCACTTAATAAAATTGTTTGGCCCTTGACTTGACTAGTCGGTTTGCATTCTTCCCGCCTCCGGGACCTGAGCTTGCTAGTCTCCACAAGTGTGCATTCGCAGAGACCACGAAGAAAAATGGTAGGTTACATACCTGTGACCATCTTTCTTCGAGTGGTGCTCTGCGAATTCACACTAACCCGCCCAGCCTCCCCTCTATGCAAACCTCCAATTTCTCGCTACCATGGCGGCGTAGGAATTGGATCGGTGTGCGCGGGGCGCCCTTTTATCCCCTGCCGGGGCTGGGCGGGGTTACCGCCAAAACTTGAAAGTTTTAAAATGTAGAAGTTTCCGTTGGAGCCCGCGCAGGCGCAGTCTCTCCACAAGTGTGAATTCGCAGAGCACCACTCGAAGAAAGATGGTCACAGGTATGTAACCTACCATTAATCATGATAAGTTAGAACTAAAAAAATAGAATTGCTAAGCAGTCTCACAATAGTAAGTAGTAATCAAAGTGAGCATTTTAATGGTAACTTTTGTGCTATAGACCATGGAAATTTCAAGGAAAATATTAAAAAATTATTTATTTATCGTGTCAGTATCAACCAGACAATTATATTACATTTTTAGCAAATTTTTAACAAACAGACAAAACAGAGTTTGCAAGCTTAGTAGTTGATTAAATGCCCTTTGACCAGTGGCTGGCCACTTGGAGTGCCTCTGGTGTTGCCACAAGGAGGTCCTCCATTGTGCATGTGGCGGGGCTCAGGTTGCATTGCAGTGCATTGCATTGTGGTTTTTTCTTCTCCACACTCGCATGTTGTGGATTCCACTTTGTAGCCCCATTTCTTGAGGTTGGTAGGAAAATATTTATCAAGTTTTCAACTTGGTGAGCAGCAACTGCTCCTGCAAAAATAAAGAAATAAGCAAGCTCCCCCCCCCCCCCCCAAGTACCTTCAGGGGACGTGGGGATATTTTCACCATGTTTGGGGTTTATAAAATGGTCTCTGCTCATCCTAAATTGCAACCCTAGTAGATATTTTAAAGCATTGTGTGGCAAAATGTTTTGTATTTTTTCCCCAAAATCTGATTTTAACCCAAATGTGGTGGAAATGCTATCCATACTTTCTAGAATGTATTTGGGGGCATAGTTGTGACACATAGAAGCTCTTGGGCGTTACAAAAAATAACCCTGCAGACCACATGCAGTCTGTGAGCTACACTTTGTCCATACTTTGTCCATAGACCAAGCTATAATTTTTTCATCTTCTGTTCTGAGTTTGCTTTCTTTTCACTCCAGTGGTATGATGATCCAAATAATTGGATCATCATACCAAGCATACAAGGTTTGGGGGTTCTGCATCAGACAGCTGTTACATTTTCCTACTGTCATTATCTCAAGTTGGAAAGTAGGCAAGGGATGCTAACAATTACCTCTCTTCATTTTCAAATAATTGGATCATCATACCAAGCATAATAAGCCTTCCATCTTTAAGTCAAGAAAAAGCAGACACTCTCATCATCCAATCAGTGCTGCACCAAGACATTGTCCTGCTTGATCCAACTTTGAAGTTATGGTGTATAGTACCCATGAACACCTGCATTATTTTGGCATCTGAATTCACAAACCCCTCTTCCCTTTCTTAGTAGTAAAAATACAAAGTGATAGATCAAATAACATTTTTGCCATTGTGTGATATCCAAAATCACCTGCCTGAGGCAGATACCTGACCTTTCCTAATGAGGAGGGGAATGTTTAGGTTTGGTGAGAGTGTCTCCCTCGTTGAATCTCACCTTGAGAGAAAGAGGATATAATTTCAATACATAGATAAAAATAAATGTGGATATATCATGGGTAACAGAGCCACATACACCTCCACAATCTCCAAATAAGACCAGTTCCAGCCAGGTGATCAGATATCTGTGTACAAAACTCAACTCCTTCAACTTGGCTTTATTAGACTTAAGAAGAGCCAATTGGCATCCACCAGAAATCTTCTGATAGCAGAAAAATAGTCTGGTCCTTTGTTTTTTCTAGGTAGGAAGACTTCCCTTTTTTGCAGAACTCTATGCTCTTTGGCCTAATATATTGTGGGCCTGCATTCTGGTGGTAAACAATACCAAAAGGGGAAATTATTCAGGCAGAATTCTCCTTATTGTAAGTGATGTCCAGTTAGCTGCCAGGCTGAACAGCAATAAGGATCTTTCTCGCATGATTGCTGCTGGTCTGCTGTGGCAAGATTTCCAGGGGTTGGATGTTAGAGATCTCATATGAGGTCTCTTTCTTGAGACTCAAGGTCGGCCTTACATAGCCCTGGTCCATGTCTCCTCACTTGTCTTGACTGTTCCTTATTGCTGTTCTGAAAACCTTGCAACCCTAGAGGAGGGTAGAGCAATGAGCTTCCCCCCCCCCCCATCACCACTACCCATTCCTTACCCCTCTCCTTCTGATGTTGATTGGACACCATGGAAGAGGAAAGGTCTTTCCAGAGGTCTAAACTCATCACTTGTAGATGAGTTCCAGAACCAGCCCAAGAGTGCTACCTCCAAGATTAGATCTGCGGTTGTCTTCATATGCCTGGTGCATCCTATGTAGGCTAATTACAGGTCCTTAGTTGCTTTATATATCAAGTTGTGAAAAGTGAAAACGCATCTCCCTGTCCCCTACACTTTTAGATTGTAAGCCTGAGGGAATCCTTTGTAAGCCAGAGAGCTTGTTTGGCTTTCGAGTGGGTGTAAATGTTTTAAATGAATGAGTAGATGTTCTCTACTTGAAGGACAGGCTCCTTCTATTGCCAGTTTGGAAATATGTGTAGAAGTCTGGATAGCTAGAACAATCTGGGAAAGCAGATATCCAAAGAGGAGCCCGATCAGTTATTAAGAGTCTTCTTCACTTGACATCCACATTACAAAGCTATTGATAGTTAAGATGGATTAGGACAATACCTCACAAGAACACTGCTGTAACTATTAATATGAGTCTCCAACAGTAATTATTAATATTTTCAGATGTTTCCAGAATTTTCATGTACTGGAAGCATCTGTGGATATATATGCTCTAATGATTACAAGCAATGTCGGTGTGATTTCTCAAATTATTAAATTCTTAACATTATGTACTGAAATATTTACAGATATATAAATATAGTTACAGATTTATTTATTTATTGCAGACTAAAACTTTATTTGTTTTCAGTACTTATAATAAGTTGTTAGCTCTTATAAACATTAAAAAGTGCTTTCCCGTAAGTGATAACAAAGGTGATTTCCTGCCCTAATAATGAATACTAAATGCTTTATACTATAACTGCAAGATACACTTTCTTATTCAGAACAATATTTATCCTAGAAACATGTTTTCCAAATCCCTACTCGCCCCATGGCTCTTCCAGTCTTAGCCTAAAATATGTATTATGTTTGTCTAGTGTTGTTCATATGTCATCATGTTATCACACCAAGGCTTTAAAGTGGGCAGCCCTGCATTTCTGCAGCCTGCAGAATTCTGGAAAATGTAGTTTGGGAGGGTGAGGACTGCTTAGCTGAGAATTCAAAGGGCCCCGCCCTAAACTACATTTCCCAGGATTCTGAAGGTAGCGGAAATGTGGGTCTTCCCACTTTAAAGCCCTGCTGTGATAATGTCGAATACTTCTCACTGCCATTTACTGTGAAGTGGGGTGTCTTCTCATAGCTAATCCCTGCTAAATTCACTGGGATGATTGCAGCCTTAAATCCTCACTAAAGATTTAAGGCTGCAATCAAGCTTGAAATAGAGTGAGGCTGCCATTGTAGTTATATGATTTAAATGTATTTGTTTTTGTTATTTCACTTCCAGGAACATGAAGAGATGTTTGTGAGATTTCCTTCCTCAAGTGCCAAAATAACTTGACAAACTTATTTGGGGGGGGGGGGGGTGGAGCTGTTGACTATTCCACTTTAGGCAGAAAATCAGCCTTGGGCTGTCTCTTTGATGAACATTATAATCTGTTTGGTAGTTCATTTAATACTAGTTTTCCCTCATCTGCTAAAAAATATGTTCATTGCCAAACTGATCTGGGTAATAGAGGAGCAAATGGAAAATGTCAAGACAGGTGTAGTGATAGAGAACAGCCATACTCATATATCATAAGAAGCCAGAATGAATGAGAAATATACATTGTTAAGAATGGTCCACACTTCTAATTACTAAATAAGCCACAAGTTTTTGATTATGAAGTATGAACAGGAAGAGTCCTCTCTCTCTCATCAGCATCACCATAATCATAATTTTATTTCTTACCCGCCTCTCCTCATGACTCAGTGTGGGTTATAGCATGGCTAAAACACATAATTAGAAACATTACATAAAATGCACATATTGAAACATATTTCTATAAAATACATATATTAATATACACAGAACAAAAAATAAAATATAGTGAACATAAGATGTGTGTTTAAAATTCATAGTAAAAACTTACTTCGTGGGCCTGCTGGAAGAAGGTCTTCAGATGTGTTTCGAATTGTGACACTCAGCTGTCAGAATTTGTCTCTTCTCTCGCACTCAACAAGGCGTGGAAACACTTTGCTTTATGGTTTATGGTTAATTCTCTGGTGAGAGAGAATAAGCCAGAAGACTGTCTCTCTCTTGGTTTCATTATCTCTCTGATAGGTTCACATGTCATAAGAAATACTGCAAGGAAAGTACCTAGTTTGCTTAGCCATTTTTGGTGCACATAGGAGTACTCATGCAGTTTACACCAATATGATGATCACCCACATAAAATCAGAGTTCCCACAGTTATTTGGCTTGCTGTGACAAATTTTCTAGGCCAGTTTTTATGGCCTGTGGGAGATTTTTTTCTACTCCTTTAGGAGCTTTTCTGAGCCCACTGTGTAGGGCAGCATTTCTCAACCTGAGGGTTGGGACCCCTAGGGGTATCGCAAGGAGGTTTCAAAGGGGTCGCCAAAGACCATCAGAAAACACAGTATTTTCTGTTGGTCATGGGGGTTCTGTGTAGGAAGTTTGGACTAATTCTATGATTGGTGAAGTTCAGAATGCTGTTTGATTATAGGTGAACTATACATTGCAGCAACTACAACTCCCAAATGTCAAGGTCTGTTTTCCCCAAACTCTACCAGTGTTCACATTTGGACATATTGAGTATTCGTGCCAAGCTTGGTCCACAACCATCATTATTTGAGTCCACAGTGCTCTCTGGATGTAGGTGAACTACAACTCCAAAACTTAATGCCCACCAAACCCTTCCAGTATTTTCTGTTGGTCATGGGAGACCTGTGTGCCAAGTTTGGTTCAATTCCATTGTTGGTGAAATTTGGAATGCTCTTTGGTTGTAGGTGAACTATAAATCCTAGCACCTACAAGTCCCAAATGACAAAATCAATCCCCCCCCCCAACCCCACCAGTATTCAAATTTGGGAATATTGGATACTTATGCCAAATTTGGTCCAGTGAATGAAAATACATCCTGCAAATCAAATATTTACATTACGATTCATAACAGTAGCAACAAAAATAATTTTATGGTAGGGAGTCACCACAACATGAGGAGGGGACCACCAGAGTCCCCCAACACTAGTATTTACTGTATTCATTCAAGTAATTTTCAGCTCCATGGGACTAAATACCGATTATCATTTATAGAGAATTCTTCCCATTATGTTCCCAGTTATGGCATCCTTTATAGCCCGCTAATTGCAAACATGGAAAACAGCAGTGAAATAATGTGAACCACAAGGTAATTTATTTGGACGTTATATAGCTTTTATTGATTTATTGTTCATTTACATTTTTTAACACCTCTAGAGTCAACCAATCTGTTTTAATAAATTGGGCAGTGTAGATATAGCTGGTGTTCAGATACAGATTACAGCATTACAAAAAGGTTAATGCTTCCATAATGTCCTCTTTTGTCTTGTCAGTTAGTAACAGACAAACACAAAGCACACATTGGGTTTGGAGTCTTTTGCTGGAAGAAAGGCTTGCTAAATATGGCACAGAAACTTTCATTGCTATCCTGTGTGGTATGTTTCATGGTTCACAGTGAGACTTTGAAGAAAGCATGAGCAAGATTGCACTGTTAGTAGCACAAGTCTCATTCCACTTTACAGCGTTAAGTCTTTGTCATATAGTGTTATACTCATTAGACACACATAAACTGATGCAGGGAGCTACGGTTCTAATTAGTTGCCCTTTTGCAGTCCGTGTAGAAAGAAAACAAGTTTAATGGTAGCTGAGGTTTTTTTTTCACTCACTAGGGAACTGTTCTATTTTAACAACATGCACATGAATGTACACTTATTGGAAGTTTATATAGAGAAAATACATCCATAGACCAGCCAAATGAGCAGTCTAGCACTTAGATTAATCCAGTACACAATGAAATTCATGCACTTTACCTCCAAGGGAATATAGCATAAGCCTTACAATGTCAATGGGGAAGATTGAATTAATTTGCTGATACTTCAGAAGCCTCTATTAAAGGCTCAGGTAGGCAACTTTTAAATTAAAATAAATAATATTGGCATGAAATTACAATATAAAATGTCACATTGGACCCTTAAAAACATCTTCCTGCTGTTCAAAGAAGCTTATCAGTTATTAAATGATCTAATTTCCACTATGGAAAATTTCCAGAAAAACTGGTATTTATTTCAAGCAATTATTCAGTTTACTGCACTTTCAGCTTGCATTTATTAATATGGTGTTGCGGGTAATGTACTCTGTGAAAGACTCTTTCAAAAAAGCCCAGCTGACTCGTTAAGAAAGACAGAATTTACAGAAAAAGAATATTTATTTTTATTTATTGTATCAGAAGCAAACCAAGGGTACAGTTGTAATGTGTTTTAAAAACACAAAGTTTTATACTAAATGTCCTTTGACCAGTATCTGGCCACTTGGAGTGCCTCTGGTGTTGCTATAAGAAGGTCCTCCATTCTACATGTTGCAGGGCTCAGACTGCATTGTAATAGGTGGTCTGTGGTTTGCTCTTCTCCACACTCGCATGTCATGGACTCCACTTTGAAGCTCCATTTCTTAGGCCCGTCGCAAACTAGGTTCCTGCTGGAGAAAACCTTGCTAGCAAGTCCCTGACGTCATGAGCCTGCGCCTCTCTCCCCGCCCCTTTCTCCGCCCCTTTCTCTTTGCGAGCGTGGTTTTTCCTTTGCTAGGGCAGCATTGCCCGCATTTTCTCTCAGTTGAATTCTGCCAACTGAGAGAAAATGCGGGCAATGCTGCCCTAGCACAGGAAAAACCACGCTCGCATGGAGAAAGGGGCAGAGAAAGGGGCGGGGCGAGAGGCGGAGTCTCGTGACGTCAGGGACATGCTAGCAATTTTCCTCCCGCAGGAACAGAGTTTGCGACGGGTCTTAGGATTGGCTTTGCATCTCGTGGTATCAGAGAACAGTCTGTTCAGTGCCTTCCAAGTCTCCAAGTCTTCTGTGTGCCCAGGGGGAAGTCTCTTATCCAGTATCAGCCATGGCTTGAGGTTCCCAATTCTATCCTGCCACTTTTGGACTCTCCTTTGCTGAGGAATTGAGCTTTGGAAATGTGAAGCACTTTATGCATAGCTTCAGAGGTTATTCTGCTTTGACAGGTTGCAGTGAGGTGCCAATGGGAAGCCTACAGCTTCTCACAGGACAAGAATCTGCAATCTTAATGTTTACCATTTCTTTGCCAGTGTGACAAGAGAGCTTAACATCACTGTTTATGGATAAATGAAAAAAAATAATATGCCAGATTGATTTTATACAATCTATCTTTCACAATAACAGGAAACTTTATATTTTATTAACAGAACTATACAGTTCCCATTCATTACATCTCTCTCTTATTGTTCCTCTACTGTAGTGTAGGTTTTATTTGAATGAAATGTCGAAGAGTTATGATATTTCCTGGCTAGTATATCCTAACCTTTTGTTCGAGATACCCAAGTAGTTTTTATAAGATGAAATGATTGGCATGGATGGGCATGGGCCTTGCCAACGTTCCCTCCCTTCCCTCCCTTTTGCCCTGTACTTGCCAGGACAAGCCTAGGGACATCTCCCTTCTTTTCCTGGAATCTTGGACAGACATCAGAGGCTTTGGAGAGGAGGGAAGACCTTTGATGTCATTTCTGGGCAACAAGAAGGCTTGTCCTGGTTAATACAGGGCAAAAGGGAGGGGAAACTCACTGTGCCCCCCTTTCCCAGACTTCATGAGTCCGATAAACTGGGATGGCTATGGAGACAAACAGATGGCAGTCCAAGGTGTCTGTCCTCACAGGCCCCATACTGCCAAAGATCCAGACCTTAAAGGAAAGTCTGGTCTGGTTCTTTGGAAGTATTTTTTTAAACCTGCATTAAACTTGACAAGTCAGGTTTATTCCAGGTTAAAATGAATTATCCTGGTGAATCATTTCGATGCCTCAGGCTAATCCATTTTGTGGCAGTGTACTTGGAACCTCAATATCTTGGGTAAAGGTGAAGGTTGTCCCCAGTCCAGGCGATTGGTGCTCATCTCTATTTTTAAACCGAAGAGCCAGCGTTGTTCATAGACACCTCCAAGGTCATGTGGCCAGCATGACTGCAAGAAGTGCCATTACCTACCTGCCAGTGCGGTACCTATTGATCTCACATTTGCATGTTTTCGAACTGCTGGGTTGGCAGAAGCTGGGACTGAGAGCGGAAGCTCACACCGCTCCCTGGATTCGAACCTGTGACCTTTCAGTCAACAAGCTCAGCAGCTCAATGGTTGAACCCACTGTGCCACCAGGGTCTCCCTCGATATCTTAGATTGCTCTTTTCAAGTTCAAGCTAAAACCTGGAGGGGATTAACCACACTATTCACATAGAAGTTCCCATAATAAGCAAGGATTTACATTTCTAGTCCCTAAGAAGTAGTTTATTTAAAAATTGGACCTACTGAGTTCAGTTTGTTTTCCTCTATAGTGACTATGCTTTGATTCATGTGGCATTGTGTCATGTATCAGCCATGGTATGCCTGCCAGTATGTTCTTGAGTTCTTGAAGGTACATTTGTGAATACAAACAACTGCTGTAAGCAAGGCCAAACTAATAATGTGCTGCACAATTTATAGCATTCAATATCTTGAGAATCCCATGGTGTCAAGAAATACTACAGAGATAACCCTGTAATTTTTTTAAAAATCTAACTAGATTAAAGTTAAGTATCTAGTAATACAATAGATGAGAAATAAACCTGAAGCATCTCCTAAATCTATCGACTGCATTTGAATGAATAACTTCTAATGCTGAAGATGAGGCTAACTTTTGCTCAAACAGAATAATAGCTTAGTGTTCCAGATGCCTGGTTGTTACATGACTGTATCTTGTTTTGAGATTTTTTTCTCAGCAGGAACACAACTGGGATTAAATAAATGTTTTAGTAGCTATCAGTAGTAATTTCTCAAAGTGCTTCATGTTGATATTTCAGAGTAATTATATAAATATGCAAATCGTTTTGCTATCCAATATAAAAAATAAGCCATAAATTACTATAGTAAAAAGGCTGCTGAGGGAGAAAAATGTATGTAACTACATGTACATTAAAAAGATTCATAGTATATTTTAAGCAGAATATGTATTCTCTATGGCTAAACCCACTTTCCTTCTCCCAGTTGGATCCCCTTACAGCAGTGGTTCTCAACCTTCCAAATGCTGTGACCTCTTACTACAGTTCCTCATGTTGTAGTGACCCCCAACCATAAAATTATTTTTGTTGCTACATCATAACTTTAATTTTGCTACTGTTATGAACTGTAATGTAAATATTGGATAGACAGGACGCATTTTCATTCATTGGACCAAATTTGGCACAAATGCCCGATACTCCCACATTTGAATATTGGTGGGATTGGGAGGATTGACTTTGTCATTTGGGAGTTGTAGTTGCTGGGATTGATAGTTAACCTACAATCATTCTGAACTCCATCAATGGCACGGATACTCAATATGCCCAAATGTGAACACTGGTGGAGTTTGGGGGAAATAGACCTTGACATGTAGGAGTTGTAGTTGCTGGCGTTTATAGTTCACCTACGGTCAAAGAGCATTCTGAACCCTACCAATGATAGAATTGGGCCAAACTTCCCATACAGAACAATCATGACAAACAGAAAATACTGTGTTTTCTGATGGTCTTTGGTGACCCCTCTGACACCCCCTCGCAACCCCCCCCCCAGGGGTCCCAACCCTCAGCTTGAGAAACAGTGCCCTACAGCATTAATGAGATGTGAAAATTAAGCCCCTAGAAATCTTGGGTTTTTTAGCTACTTCCACATGTATTTATTTATTTGCCATATTTATACCCCACCTTTCTCTACCCCAGCAGGGGGACTCAAGGAGGCTTACAATGGCACATACACAGTGCCTCAAAACAACAAATTCACCTTAAAATAGTTGTAAAATTGCAACATATTAGGCATGATTAAAATACATTCAAAGTTAAAAACATGCCATCCGGAGTTCAAGGTCAAATTGCACATAATTCAATATTCTACATTGCCCTAATTTTTGAAAGCCTGCTCCCAGAGCCAGATTTTGACTCTCTTCCTGAAAGCTAGTTGGGGGGGGGGGGGCTGATCTGATGTCACTAGAGAGGGGGTTCCACAACCGAGGAGCCACTACTGAGAAGTCCTTGTCTCTCATTCCCACCAGCCGTACTTGTGAGGCAGACGGGACTGAGAGCAGGCCTCCCCAGATTATCTTAGTCTCCGAGGTGGTTCGTAGGGGAAGATACGTTTGGACAGGTAGCCTGGGCCGGAACCGTTTAGGGCTTTATAGGCTAAAGCCAGCACTTGGAGCTTCTGAACTTCAAAGGCAACCCCACGTAGAGTGCATTGCAGTAATCTATATGGGATGTAACCAGAGCATGGACCACCATGGCCAAGTCAGACTTCCCAAGGTCCAGGCACAGTTGGTGCACAAGTTTTAATTGGGCAAAAGTTCCCCTGGCCAGCAATGAAACCTGAGGTTCCAGGTTCAGTGATGAATTCAGGATTACTCCCAAGTTGCGAACCTGTACTTTCAGGGGGAATGTAACCCCATCCATCACAGCTGTAACCCTATGCCCTATTCAGCGTTTTGACTAACCAGGAGGACCTCTTTCTTGTCTGGATTCAATTTCAATTTGTTCGCTCTAATCGAGACCAGCACAACTGCCAAGCACCAGTTCAGGACTTGTACAGCCTCCTTAGTAGTGGGTTGGAAGGAGTGATAGAGTTGAACATAATCTGCGTACAGATGACATCGAACTCCAAAACTCCGGACCATGTACCAGTGCACCACCCTATTTATAGTATGCCAGGAACCTCAAGAATTCTGGTTTGTTGTGATATCCAAATATGTACACATTGCAGGCACAATTGAGAAAGATTACACTGTATTTGCTTATGAGATATCTAATAATATATCACATTAAGTAACGTGCGGGCATAAGGCTTTGCTTGCAGTTGTGTAGCATGCTCCTCATAAATGATGAGAGAGATTTCCCCTAGAACCTCTTTTTAAATGATGTGGAAACAACCTGTATGCCTTGGATTTAAAAGAAATGTTATGATCAGAGTGATAATTGACATTTATCTGCTTCTTAAAATTGTCATGACTTTTTATGTTACCTTGTTTTCTTTTTTGGTATTATGGACTCTTTACTGTACATCCCTCCCAGAAAACCTGTCGGCGAGTTGGGTGTTAAAGTTTGTATCAGTCATTTTAGGGGCGCAACAGAGGTTTGTAGTTGATAACTTTAATGTTAGAGTAGCACAACAAGATTTGTTTAGATTTTATTGGGTAGTGTGCATCAAATGAAATTTTGGCTTATTAGGATGATGATATTAATATTTTAAACAATATATTACCATAGTTTCCAATTTCTGAAATTGCTGTGTGACTTCTGTGATATATATTACATTGAACAATTCTGTTCAAAAGTGAAAAATTTAGAGCTATTTCAATACAGTTAAGATGCACTGCAGTAAAGTGTGAGGTTCCATAATTTCCTCACTGCAAAGAACATTCTTCCAAGTTTGTATTGCATTAAAGTTGTCTGAACTCATATATTAAAGTGTTATGCTCATCAGTGTATTTTTTTTTGTTTTTTGTTTACAGGATAGAGCAGCGGATGACAGCTGTGTTGAAGAAATTTTACGGGTAGGACAGCATTTATTCTTCAGTTCCTTAGAATATGTTTGGGCGGAACTGATACTATGGGTATCCGAGGTGTGACCTGATTGCATTGCAATTCTCAAAGCAATAAGCCAAAATGCAGTTATAGTGTGTTTAGTTTTAAAAAGACAAGTTTTGAACACCCAGTTCTGATTTTGAAAAAAGATACCCACGGGTCTAAAACAGTCTTGGGTGGCGTCAATAGAGTCAATCATACCTCCTGGGGACCTGGGATAGGGGAATTTATCAATTTTGTTAACAGAAGAAATGTAGGGACAGTTTGAGATGTTTGAGAGTGTGGGGTGGGGGCACAATGAGCTCTGATGATCACATGAAGCCCACATATGCATCCTTTACAGTAGCACAGCCATGTTTATATTACACTTCTGGACCCTTTCATACTACACAATAATGTCACTATGATTTCAGTTTAATTGACTATGGAAGTATGAGATTTACAGGGGTTTTTTTTGGGTATGTTCAAATTGTTTCTGACTTACAGCAGTCCTAAGATAAACCTTGGACAAGATTTGTTTGGAGGGAGTTTGCCTTTGACTTCCTCCAAGGCTGAGAGAAAGTCACCTGTCCAAAATGGGTTTCTTTGGCTGAGTAGTGATTTAAACCGTGGTCTCCAGGGCATAGTTCAAAACTCATACTACTGCAATGGCATATTCTAAGGTTGCATTTATAATTTAGGGAGATGGATTTAGACTTTTCATCCATTTCTAACCAAAGCATAATCCCCAGCATTCCATAGAGTTCAGTCATTGCCATTGAACTGAAACCATAGTGCTATAACTATATTGTGTGATAAGGTCCTTTGACATTTTATTATTATTATATGTATTCCAGTCCCAAGAGTAATGAGATCTATGAGAGAACAATTTCCACCAAACTACTCAGAAGTATGGGGAGATTGTCGAGTCTGTTGTTAACGTTTCATATGAACAGGCTAAACAATGTGAATTTCCTCCTAAAAAGATAATAAACAATCTGTTTTTGAAACAGATTTGAGCATGGAATGCTAGATAATTATTTTGTGGAAGAGACATACAGTTGGTAAGATAAATAGTGTTTATCAAAACCCAGAACACTGAGTACAGAAAATATATCTTCTGCATGAGAACACATCATAAGAGCCATTTTGTTAAAAAGCCAAAAATTATATTCCTCAGTTTTCTGCAAAAACTTGCTTAGACAATGTACAAAAGATATGGTAATGTTTACAGCACTTTAAAATATTGTCCATTTATACACCTCCTCCAATATTTCACAAATGAAAATTGGGAAACATTTGCCTAATCCACATCAAAGTGTTGTCAATATGGCAGAAGTTATTAATAAGGAAAAATATGCCAGCTATCTGAGACTGGGCCCACTGGAAGGGCAGCATTCCTCACCTTCCTCTTTGCTGATTTAATTGTGTGCAAACTACATACATTTACTCTTTGATCTCCGTCTGGAGCAACTGAAGAAAACAGAGGAAAGGAAGAAAGAAAAACTGGGACATTTTAAAGGCAGCTGGGAGTGTTCAATGACAAGAGTATTCATTGGGACTGTCTGTGCCATAGGAGAAAAGCAGGGTATTACTCATAGTGCAAGAAGTATTCAAAAGTGGACCATTCTGCTATTATGTGCCATATTCAGATGGTGCAAGAAGTGACCAGAGCCATATTTCTCCATAGGTTCCATGACTCTCCTTAGAGAATAAACAAGCTGTAGATCCACTGTCAATTTAAAAATAGGTCTTAGAGCTGACAGTTATATCAGAGAAGACTTACACAGGTTTCCACAAAAACCCATACATTGCAGAAGCTGCCTTACACAATGCAGGAACATTGCATGTTTGTGCACGCATAACAAGACAAGAAGAGTGCTAGGAGGTTAGGTTGCATTGATAAAAGGTCACAACCTGAATAATCTCCTCAGTTGTGAAGAAGCCACCAAAATGGGATAACTGAAAAGTGGAAAAAATGGGTATTTTGAGATGTTAAAAGATCTAGTGGGCATTATGTTAAGAAAACCCCCAGAGATTTCCATTGTCCTGCTCCACAAGACAGAAGTAGTGTAGGAAAACATGAAAACATATGATACAGTTAAGGAAATTGGCAAGTCTATTTTTGTAGCACACATTCATGGTCCCAGTCAAGTTGACATTGTTATTTCAATTTAGTAGAAACTTTTTTTCTATTATAGATTCAAGAGGATTTACAAAAGTTAAAAAAGTACAAAACATAATAATTGACTGGCAGTGACAGCATTTAAGAACATTTATACTTTTGATGTCAAATGGACATCAAAAGTAAAAAATGTTTCAAAATTATATTTCTCTAACTTTTCATATTAATTGTACTGACTTCACGTGGAAAATTCAAGACACATTCTTAAATGAAATTCTACTAACAACAAATGAGAGGTATCCCCTAAGAGGACCAACATGAACAAAATAGGCTATTTTCAGACGATTTCATTTTTTTAAATAATGGATTTAGCTTGGAAGCACTATATATTTTCCACAGGCTGTAATTTTATTCTGGAAGATCCAGATTGCACTGTGGTTTAAGTAAAGCTTGTAAGAAAATTCTAAGCATATTACAAGCCATCTGAGAGAATGTTATGTTAGACCAATGTTCATTGTTTCAAACTATTAGTTGAAATGATTAACAACACCAATTTAAAACAAATGAATAAAAATAAGCAGGAGGAATAAGGCTGGCTACAGGAGCAGGTCAACTGGTTAGTTAATAATGCATAATAAAGTGTCATATCAACTCAAAAAGCAGAAAACATGTAGTTGAAATGAAATATATTCATGTCCTGGTAAAAGTAGTGATTGCATCTAAAACAATGCAATTTTACACCAACTTGCTTAGATGTTGTTATATCACCAGAATTTTTAATGTACTGTTTTATGATTTAAATGCCAATAAGTCACATTGTAAATATGATATAATTGTGAATATATATTATATTGATGACTTGTAATGGTGACCTGGATCCAAAAGACCATTAACCAGGGGGACATCTACACTGACCACTTACTGCAGTTTGAAGGCAGCTTAACAGTGTGGTGTTTCAATGATGTGTGTTGTTAATGCTCACAACAATATGTGCTCAGGGCTTTAAAGCAGGATAATCAAAGTTGGGGGATATTCTGAAATGAAGCCTATAATGTTCACCAGTGCACTTAAGTATAAGCCACATTACATGGGCAACCCAATTCAAGCACAGGCACTCTGATGAGCCATTCATGTGTATTGCGAGGTGGAAAAAAACTGTTTCCTCAAAGGATACTACAGATTCTGGAGCCGTTTTGAGGTGCATATAACCACCACCCAGGCCTTGAACCAGTTCCAGGCTTCACATGAAACCATCTGCACAGAGAAATCACTTCATTCTCTGCCAGTTTCATATTGCCCTAAGTGGTCACTGTAGATGTTCCCCTACTAACTGCTAAGTAATTTTTACCACAACTAATGCACAATTTAAGATGCACGACTTAATTAATGTCAACTCCTACTTTTAAACTATTGGGAGTCAGAAACCGTTTCTGATTTGCTGCATATCCCACAGATATTCACTCTACTTCTCAATCTATCTTTTGCCCATCCAGCTTTACTGATACTATGCAGTAGTTTTATAAACAAAAGGCTGTATACACATATTTGTAAGTTCGTGTGATTTGTATCATACTGTTTACCAGTCTTTCTAAAAGCGTGTGCGATTCGTTATTTCACTACTGCCTTATTGAGTCAGTGTGGTTCCATTCTGAACTATGTATAATTGGGTATTGGCAATGTGTATATGCAACAATGGGGATATGGAGTTTCCATATAAGTGGGTGATGAAAACAGATTCGAGATCAAACTTCAAAGGAACTATCCAAGGTGCTGAACTCAGTTTGTCAAAATACATCCTGCACTTTTGGATAGATACTCCAATGTTAGGACCAAAACCCACAACAGACTGGTAGTCAACTTGTCATGTAAACCACCAGCAAACCCCACTAGACAGAGTTCTTGTTGTTTTAAATGGTCTTTTGGGAAACACATGGGTTTTTTTTTTTGCTGGGAGGGCTTAGAAATCACCACTTATTATGTGTCAATTGGTCCTTTCATATTTTCTTGAATGAAAATTGACTCAACAGTAATTTCTTAAGATGGTATGACTTGATGGAGTATTGAGCACTTAAGAAAAACCTAGACCTTTTATATCTGCCACTTATTTCCTGATTATCTTCCTGGAGGTCAGGCCCTTCATTTTGACACTTAATGAATAAAATGTCTACGTTGCAGGAAATAGGATAATGAATTGTGAAAAGACATAATCAGCGATGACTAAATAATTAAGGGAATTGAAATGTAGAGTCATCGGGGAATGCATTAATAATAACATGGTTTTTCCATATGCTAAAAATGCTGTCCTAAAAAAGTGATCATGTATGCTCTGTGGAAAGAAATTTTTTTTTTAATAGGAACTGTAATTAGATGTTCTGGTTTTAACTGACTGAATAAAAAATGAAATCATATAGAAACTATATTTAGATACAAGCCAGAAAGTAAACTGATTATTATTCATAGTCTTGCTAATAGGTGCTCTAATTTATGCACCTAGTGGGAATCATGTTAAGCAATTAGGAAGCTATGTCACACTTCACTTGCCTTTATGCATTTACATATTTATATATTTTCCAATAATATGGCAATGTTTCCCATCTTTTAGTTACCTTTATTGCAAGTAGTTGACTGGAATATTACCTTGACGTTCTGTCTAATAAATATGGTTACTGCAGCTCTAAAGCTGTTTGAAGTTCAAGGAAATAACATCAAACATGCTTCTGTTTTATTTCACCTACTCTATCACACTGGCTTCTGTTAACCACAACTGGAAGACACTCTCTGGAGCATCCCCACTTCATGTTTTTGGAAGCATGATTTTTTTTAAAAAAATATTGATGATGTCATTCTCCTTATCTGCCTACCTAAATGCCTCCCTTGCCATTACAGCTTCTCATGACCAAATAGGATTATCATTTTTGTGCAAAATGCTGTTGGTTAACCATTACTTCTCTTTACCAAATTGTTTTTAAAATTTTCAAGTAAGTGAGGGGGAATTATTGTTATTATGGGAGGAGACACATGTTAACCTTTCAGGGTTGATTTTGTTTTTCATAAAAACCTTGAGATCTGTTATTCTGCGCATATGTTATGAAATATGATGTATGGTTGGAATGGAATTGTATGAAAGATGTATGGTTGGGGTCTATGTAGTCTAGAGATACCATGCTAAGATGAAGCCTAGAAAGTACAAGAACTTCTGGAAAGTGCTGGATTTTGCAGGATTTGGATACCAAATGGCAAGGTCCCTTTATAATTTTTACCATTATTCTAGTGCAGAATAATGGTGAAAGAAAGAAGAATTCAAAGCTTCAGGTTATGATGTGGCATTTTAATTGGTTATTATATGTTTTAATGGTTTTTGTATTGTATTGAATTTATATTGATTTTATAATGCTGTTTTAATTGTGTATTGTGGATTGTTATGGCATCAAATTGCTGCCAATTTGTAAGC
The DNA here is from genome assembly GCF_037176765.1 of Anolis sagrei. NCBI lineage: Eukaryota > Metazoa > Chordata > Lepidosauria > Squamata > Anolidae > Anolis > Anolis sagrei. Next base: position 102,966,990 of record NC_090023.1, on the reverse strand, counting down.
CGCCTTGAGTCGCTTTTGGGCAGGATAGAAATATCGTAAATAAATAAATAAATAAATTGTTGCCCAAGGCTAAAGATAATATTTTGCATGCAAATCTGTTTCCATTTTTGTTGATTTTTTTTTTACAATTGCTGAAGTTTTTACAATTTTGTAGCCTAATTTAGAAGGAACAAAATATTTTATGCTTTAATTGTTTTTAGACCATGGGTTTCAGAAATCCTTGCTGATGTATTGCAAGTTATCTAGACATCTGCCAATAGACCCAATATTACCTTCTGTCCTACTCTGATATTTTTCATATGGGTTGTATTAATAACAATATTAATGCCTTGCATTCCTACATTCCATAATATGCAAGTGAATGGAATATCATAAAGTTACAGAGCTTCAAAATGCCTCCACAATGTCTTTAAAGCTCATTTAAAAATATATTATAGTACAGGAGCAAAAGATATGCTCTAAAAACAATTCCAAGTAATTTGGTTCCATGTATTAATAAGCTCTGTTATGTTAAACACATTCCTCAGAATGCTTATGTGTTATTTCCAAATTTATTTCAAACTAGCCTTCAGTCTCTACTTTCAACATAGTAGTAATCATCATTAGCCCAGTGGAGACACAGAGCCTGGAACATAAGTACAAAAACCCTCTCTTTGATGCCCTATTGCTGATTCCTAGAATAATAGAATTTTTAAAAAGTGATTTTTATAATTAGCAATCCCTCAATTTCATTGTGAATTCATCTAGGCTGTACCTGTGAGCATCACACAGTTGACTGGCTGTATATTCTTCTCTAAGGGAAAAAGATGAAGAGAGAGTGAGAGAGCATATAATACCATTTTTTCTCCACAAAGATTGGTGGGGGAGATCTTGATGGTCTTTGATGGTTGCCTTGCTAGGATGGGGCTTGGGGGATGGGGTTCTTCAGTGGCTCTGTTCTCAGAAGGTGGTGCTGGGGGACTCCTGTTTGACTCCTTGGTCACTGGCTTGTGGGGTCCCTCATGCTGTTCAACATATACATGAAACTGGTGAGAGAGGTTTTCAGAGATTTCTGTTACCTTAACAGAGTCCTGGTAGCTTTCTTTGCAGCCAGTAGTAAGATCCAAGCTCACCTGTGTAGTTGTGGAAGGGAAATTATTGCTGGAGCACACAACACCACACAGGTGTTTGTTCCAAACTCAGGAAGGCTTTATATATTCAGTTGTGATACACAAAGGCTATTTATAACAAAGTCACAGTTTGCAACAAAAACGGAGGGGAGGGAGGGCAGAAACTTGCCACAACAGCAGCAAGAAAGGCACTGCCATGCACACAAGATGAAGGACAAAAGGCAAACAACAAGGCTTGGCCCAAAGCGAGGCTGTGAGGGAATCAGAGCACGCATACATCCTCACTCACACAAAGCCAGACAGTGGGAAGCCATCACTATATATTATATTTTGCCTTTGCTACCTCCAATTACTTGTTAAAGATTTATTTCACTGCCACCAATTCACTATTTCCATAGGCCACTGCCTTTAATGGGATGTCCAAAAAGCCATACAAAGACTTCAGTTGGAATAAAGCAGAGATATGTTGTTTATTTAGAACAGTCAATAAGCACAATGGTTGCAGATAACTTGTTAGGCTTTACTTCTTACAGAGGATGGTACTTCTAACTTGAGTTTCTTTAGAACAAAGTTCTACAAACAGAAATTCAAACAGGAATCTTTTAAAACCTTTTGAAATCTCCCTTCCTCCTATAGCACTCTAAACACTATAGAGGCCTAATAAATATTATCATCAAAGAGGTTTCTTTCTTATAACAAACAGTTCCCAAATCTCTTCCTTCCTCCCTTCTCAACTCCTGGTCCTTCTTCTTCCCCGCCAAACTCTTTAAAATGTTTGCTTTCTTCCCCACCAAACTCCTAACTGCCCTTAAAATGGTTGCTTTCTTCTTCCCTTTGGTACTGGCTCTGCCCATCTCCAGCTACTGAGCTTTTCCCTCCAAGTTCATCAGCCAATCAGACTGCACTTCTAGCGTAGAGACTGCCTAGAGACTGTCTGATTGCTCCACTCCTCAGCTCTGCTTAGCTTTAGCAAGCTGGGCCTGCCTTCTGCCTTCTACACCAATCCTTTACACACCAACCCTTTATATATCAACCCTTTAGGGTAGGTCAATCCATTACACAGTTCTCTCCAAACTTTAAAAACTCCAATTGATCCTCCTAACTCCAAATTCACTCCCTCACGCTCTCTCTTTCTCTTGCTCATCTGACATGATTCCCTTTTTCCCCTCCCTAAGATTTATTTATTGTGTCAGAAGTGAATTGAGGGTACAGTTGTAATGTATTTAAAAACACAAATGGAGTTAAACACTTCGCATTATACTAAATGTCCTTTGAGCAGTAGCTGACCACTTGGAGTGCCTCTGATGTTACTATAAGAAGGTCCTCCATTGAGCATGTGGCAGGGCTCAGACTGCAAAAATAAAGAGATGATGATGATGATGATGATGATTATTATTAATTCTACTCTCAATTTGGTTCATTAATCTGACTTCCAACCCAATTATAGAGTGCCAGGCAGTCCTGACTGACCTCTGGAGCAATGAGTAGAAGCGAAGCAGGTCTAAATTGCCAGACTTGATAGTTTGAAAGAAGTTTGCTGTATAAGTTATAGTTGGTTAGCCTAGGGAAGTGTTTCTCAACCTTCCTAATCCTGTGACCCCTTAATACAGTTCCTCATGTTGTGATGACTCCCAATCTTAACATTATTTTTGATGCTACTTCATAACTGTAATTTTGCTACTGTTATGAATTGTAATGTAAATATCTGATATGCAGGATGCATTTTCGTTCACAAATACCCAATATGCCCAAATCTGGATACTGGTAGGGTGGGGAGTGTTTTTGTCATTTGGGAGTTGTAGTTGCTGGAATTTATAATTAACCTACAATCAAAGAGCATTCTGACAGGACAGGACTCCCATGACCAACAGAAGGATTTGGTGGGCATTGACCTTGAGTTTTGGAGTTGTAGTTTATCTACATCCAGGTCAAGCACTGTGGGCTCAAACCTGGATGTAGGTAAACTACAACTCCAAAACTCTGGACCAACCTTGGCATGAATACTCAATATGCCCAAATGTGAACACTGGAGGAGTTTGAGGAAAATAGACCTTGTTTTATAGTTCATCTACAATCAAAGAGAAATCTGAACCCTACCAATGATGGAATTGGGTGAAACTTCCTACACAAAATCCCCATGCCTTGAAGGGACTTGCTGGAGTGAGCCTCTCTCTGGCCTCACACACTCTCCCTCACCTGCACATCCGAATCACACTATCATGTGCTGTGTATGTCTGCTCTCCCCTTCCCGCTTGGCGTCTCAGAAACAGCCCTCCCCTTGGCTGAGAAGCTGGCCAATCACAGCAGAGGAGGGCTGTTGGTGGGAGGATTCACCATCTGTTTCCAAAAAGGAAGAGAAGGAAATGCGGAGAGATCTTCAGCCTTTTCTGCCAAAGGAGTTCCTAAGACCATCAAAAATATATGTTTTCTGATTGTCTTTGGCGACCCCTCTGAAACTCCCCTTGCGACCTCACATAGCCATGTTGTTGTTCATTCGTTCAGTCATCTCCGACTCTTCGTGACCTCATGGACCAGCCCACGCCAGAGCTCCCTGTCGGCCGTTACCACCCCCAGCTCCCTCAAGGTCAGTCCACTCACTTCAAGGATGCCATCCATCCATCTTGCCCTTGGTCGGCCCCTCTTCCTTTTGCCTTCCACTTTCCCCAGCATAATTGTCTTCTCTAGGCTTTCCTGTCTCCTCATGATGTGGCCAAAGTACTTCAACTTTGTCTCTAGTATCTTTCCCTCCAGTGAGCAGTCGGGCTTTATTTCCTGGAGGGTGGACTGATTGGATCTTCTCGCAGTCCAAGGCACTCTCAGCACTTTCCTCCAACACCACAGCTCAAAAGCATCAATCTTCCTTCGCTCAGCCTTCCCTAAGGTCCAGCTCTCACATCCGTAGGTGACTACAGGGAATACCATGGCTTTGACTAGGCGGATCTTTGTTGCCAGTCTGATGTCTCTACTCTTCACTATTTTATCGAGACTGGACATTGCTCTCCTCCCAAGAAGTAAGCGTCTTCTGATTTCCTGGCCACAGTCTGCATCTGCAGTAATCTTTGCACCTAGAAATACAAAGTCTGTCACGGCCTCCACGATTTCTCCCTCTATTTTCCAGTTGTCAATCATTCTTGTTGCCATAATCTTGGTTTTTTTGACGTTTAGCTGCAACCCGGCTTTTGCGCTTTCTTCTTTCACCTTGATTAGAAGGCTCTTCAGCTCCTCCTCGCTTTCGGTCATCAGAGTGGTGTCATCTGCATATCTGAGGTTGTTAATGTTTCTTCCAGCAATTTTCACCCCAGCTTTGCATTCATCCAGCCCCGCACATCGCATGATGTGTTCTGCATACAAGTTAAAAAGGTTGGGTGAGAGGATGCAGCCTTGCCGTACGCCTTTCCCAATCTTGAACCAGTCTGTTGTTCCGTGGTCAGTTCTTACTGTTGCCACTTGGTCCTTGTACAGATTCCTCAGGAGAGAGACAAGGTGGCTTGGGATGCCCATCCCACTAAGAACTTGCCACAATTTATTATGATCCACACAGTCAAAGGCTTTAGAGTAGTCAATGAAGCAGAAGTAGATGTTTTTCTGAAACTCCCTGCCTTTCTCCATTATCCAGCGGATATTGGCAATCTGGTCTCTCGTTCCTCTGCCTTTTCTAAACCCAGCTTGAACATCTGGCAACTCTCGCTCCATGTATTGCTGGAGTCTTCCTTGCAGGATCTTGAGCATTACCTTACTGGCATGAGAAATAAGGGCCACTGTACGGAAGTTTGAGCAGTCTTTCGCATTTCCCTTTTTTGGTATGGGGATATAAGTTGATTTTTTCCAGTCTGATGGCCATTCTTGTGTTTTCCATATTTGCTGGCAAATGGCATGCATCACCTTGACGGCATCATCTTTTAAGATTTTAAACAGTTCAGCTGGGATTCCGTCGTCTCCTGCTGCCTTGTTGTTAGCAATGCTTCTTAAGGCCCATTCAACCTCACTCCTCAGGATGTCTGGTTCTAATTCATTCACCACATAGCCATATAACCCAGAATATCGAGGTGGATAATCCACAACACCTGCTTTTAACTGGGTTATCTGAGTCCATGCTGCCAAATATTGCAGTTTAAAGCAGATAATGTAGGATTTTATTCAGCTGTGTGAAGGGGCCTTCGTGTGTTATTTCCTTGTCCATTATTTGCAGATTTTCAAGTCTGTGAGTTATATGTTTGCACATTGGTAAAAATTAAAAATGCAGATGGGGAAGGGAAGAAGAGGAGTAGGACTGTTCACTTAACCATGGTTTAGAAATTAACCAGGACACTAGGAGTGTTATCAGACTGCCAACAATATGGAATAAGTAATGAAAAGGACAAAAGATACAGGACCATCTGCGAATCAAAATAAGATTGCATTTTGAATAATGACTACCTTTTAAATGTTATGGCTTTGGGCTTCATGTAAGGAAAGTCAAATTGAAGAATTTACAAGGCTACTATATTTGAATGCATTCAGTTTTACTGGCGAAATCATTTTCTGGCACCAACTTAAGCTATGTTGGTAATTTGCATCAGCTTTAGGGGCTAAAATAATAGCTATAGGAAGGGGCACATTGAAGTATTGAAGATCTCATAGTGGTGTGTGCATCATCCGTGTTCTCAGCCTTGGAGTCTTCAGAATAATCTCAGAATGTTAAGACTCATGTTCAATATTCTCCCATTTTTATGAGCCACAGAAGCCAGGTACATGATTTCTTGGCCCTCTCACTATCTCTTGGCTCCAGGCATGACGTTTTGGCTGCAGAGCATCTTTTATAATTAGGCTGGCAAAAATTTCTATTACTGTTCTCTGCTCACTCCAAGGTCTAATTGACAGCTGTTCAAGCCTCAGTCCCAGATGGCTCTGCCAACACCTTGAAGTTGATCTGCCTCTGATATAATTTACTTCCACCTGTCAAGTTAGGGAGCTCTCAGGCTAAAACAGAATTTATTCCCAGGAGCAGAGCTTCTGACTTTTTAATATTAGTTGCTCTTTAAACTCACCATCTTTCCCCCTCTCTCACCCCCTACCCTTTTGCACTCCTTAGATAGTCCTATAATTTATTGACCACTCTGTCAAATTATCCTTCTTCCTTTCTTTTTTATGTTTAACAACCAGGTTTCTAGAGCCAGTGTGAGAAAAAATATTGTCTTGAACTTTTACTGTCAAGTCTAGAAACCTTATTTTTATAGCCATTGCAGACTTTTTTAAAGGAATGCTGGTGCTTCATTGGTAGCTCTTTTTGTTGATTCTGCAAGATATTTAAATTAAAAAAAGTATTTTTACTGCATTAGCAAAAAACCTAAAAAGCAAAAAAAAAGAGCAAAACACATGATTGTTTAACAGGGTGTATTACAGGAAATGGAAATTTAAATGGTCTCTATGGATTTTTTATTTTGTAAGAATGTATTGTGAAGCTGCCTTGGTAGGGTGCTGTTTTCATATGTGGAAGAAATTACTTGTATTGTACATCATTTTTATATCTTGTTGCTAGGCAACGTATCATGGAACGGGTATTGCAAAAGTGTCTGCTATCTCATTAAAATGTTCATCTTGCTCTTTAATCCTGCTAATTTAGCACTTTTATTTGTATTATGTTGGCTTCTTGGTATCTATTGATTGAGGGTTTGGAAAGATCTATCAGGTTTTTATTAAGTTGCATTTATAACTTAGCCCATATGCATCAACATTATTTCCTTGTTTCTCGGTCCATTGCCACACATTTCAGATAGGGAGCTGGATATTGCACTCACAGCCATTCTGGTGAATGTGATCATGGTATCATAGGAATTATCTGGATCTCATTATTGTGGCAAAGCTCCTGTTGGCCTGGCCCCCAAAAACATTGAGCAGAAGGAAAATAGGTGCTACGTCTCTTTGGTAAACACTTGCCAAGTGCCAAGAGCTTGCACAGGATTACAATGGATTGACAGCTATGCCACAGTGTGAAGAAAAATGAAATTATTAGTTTTTAAACTGGATATGAAGGGATGTAGGGCAAATGAGAAAAGCATTCCAAAAAATCCTCTTCTTGAAAAGAAAGAGTGTTAGGAAAATAAAATTGACAGATCTAATACTGTTGGGGCTGGAAATAACCCCAAATAACTAACATTCTCTCTAAAGACTTATATTGGTCTTTGGCTCATTTGTGACTTCTCATTATTTGATGGGAGGAGTCAGAGGTGAAAATGGAAGATTTGGAAAAGTTGCGGCTATCCACAGATCAAAGAAAGGCTACTATGCTCACTTGGAAGGTGGCCCACCCGTGACATGATACCCAATAACTCAAAAGAGAGTGCTGAATCAAAATTGTAGCTGAAACTCTATAAGGAGTACACTTTCTATCACCATCAAAATGTGTACTGTTTTTCCATTCCGCTTGATCGCACCCAAGAGTAACTATCATATATGAAAACCAAAAGAAATGGGATGGACTTGGGTCCAAACTATCTGAAAGACTGTTTTTCCCTTTATGACCCAGAGAGCTATTACAATTTGCCACCCATTACAAAAGTATTTGGTGAAGACTTTTGAGGCTGCTTCAAAGTTGTGGATTTCTCTTGTTGAGAAGTTAAGTTGGCCTCATCTGCTTTCTTTCTACCAGCAGGCAAATACTTTTTTGTTTAGGCAGGACTTCGACTGTTCTCTTATGGCAACAGAAGAGTCTTTTTAAAAGGTGTGTTAGACTTTTATCCACCTTAGTTTATTGCAATATGCTTTTAAACTGTTATAATTTAGTGTTTAATAAAATTGATTATTCCATAGTTTTTTAAAAACGTTTATATTGAATATGTTTTAGCTTTACTTTGTTTTAATATGAGGCATCTGAGCTTGTTTGCTATCATCTCACATCAGTGTGTTTCAGCAATATAACATCTTTTTGCTCCAAGTGATTAAAGGCAGGAAATCTTTACAAGATGTATTAACTTCATGAATTACTACTCTCTTTTAAACATTTTCTCATGAGGATGTTAAGGCCAAGGGCATATCTTCTCATTTAATGCCATTAAATCCATCATTAAACTTCTCACTAAACGTAGTCTAAATTTAATAGTCTGCCTCAAGTACAGATGCTGTTGCTACATTGTTAATAATGTTGAAGATAAAGGTATAATAAATAATGCTTGTCTAAGGTAGAATTGGTTGTAGTATTGATAAAATTAACCATGTTCATGAGATTAATGACCATCTTAAATTGATGATAATATGTGGATCTATTCATTAGAATGAAAACAAGTGAAAGAAAACAGTATCGTGCACCGAGTTTGTTTGTATTTTAATTCAAACTAGCAGTAAAGTTTTTAGTGGTTGATCTCAAAATATTGCCTTGCTGTTTTTATTTGCCTCAGTGTATGTTTAATCATATTAGAAAAGTTTAGGAGTAATCATAATTTGGGTTGATGTTTGTGAATGCTATATGCATTGTTTCTGCATCCATGAATGCCACTGTTGTAACCTGGTCAGATTCTGAGCACTCAGAAGATGAGGAAGGGGATAGTGGAATAGATTCGGAGGGCCCAGAGGAGGATAGAAGTGTCCAGAGAGAGTGGCTTTGGGATTTCCAGGCAATTTCCATGAAATGGGAGAAAGGGATATCAGTTTTCATGAGAATCTGCCAGAAGTGCCAGCTGAGAGAAATGTAGAAGATGAATGATGTTCCAGATCAAGGGGCTTGGAAGTTTGGAGGCAGAGCATACAACAAAGGTAGACTTGCTTTTACTACCGGCTTGGAGATAAGGAGAAGTGTGTGAGGAATTATGTCATGGGAGGGATTGAGGCATTTTAAGTGGTTTTCTGCTGGTACAGTCCTTTGTGAGAGCAACATTGTATTCAGGTGAACAGCTCTTGATTCCTGGTCCTACATTTTGGATTCATGTTTTCAAGTTTCTAAGTTTGTTCCTGTTTCTTGTTTCATGTGTGGCATGGGTTGCCTGCCTTTGATTCATGCTATCACGTTTATGGATATATCTGTGGATTGAATCTTTTGGAATCTTGGCTATCTTGGAAATAATTTTTGAACGTTGATTCTCCTTTTTAGATTTGCTTATTTTTATATACTCTTCTCTGAATAGTTTTACTTACTGGATTATTTGGACAGAGTTTGGTTTATAGTGAAAAGCTGTTTCAGGACTCTGGTGCAACAGCCACCAACCCCAGCTTGATTTTTTTTTAATCCCAAAGAAAACCTTGATTTTGCCATTTTATATAAGGGACATCATTTACTAAACTATTGTATATAATGGTACTTGAGCATCCACAGATGTTGATATCTAAGAGGGTCCTTGGACCAAACCCCAGCAGATACTAATGTGCTACATGCAAATGCCCTCCTTCCTCTGGCCACATATTTATTCTATACAATTATCTTTAACCATGTACACAATTTTCTTAATTTCTGTAAGATGCTTATGTTGGCTTCCCCTTTTTTAACCCATTCTTATATACACCATCCATTTGTTCTTTATTTCATTTATTTTATCTTCTTGAGTATCATCCCCCATTATGCTTGTTATAATTTGAAATTGGACTTGATCATATAGATTATTCTTCCAATTTTCCATTGTCCATTTTTTGTCTTTTCACTCTATGCAGTTAGTGCTTGTCCTGCCCAAATCATACTTTTGAAGCATTCTTGTTCTTTTGCTTTAATTCTGGCATTAGCCATTACTGCCGTTAATAGCATATCTAAAAATAACTGTAATTGAACTTTAAATATATCTCTATAGTTTTCTTTATTTTCCCCCAGAAGGTAATTAACTTTGAATATAATGTGGGAATATAATCCCTTATTTTTTTCCCCCCGCAATGCCAACACAGTGGGTTTAATCCCGTTGTCATGCATGATATTTTGACGGGGATCCTGTCCCATTTTAGTTTAAATTTTCTTTGCAATTCTTTATACTTGCCCATTTTAAAATTCTTCCTCCCCTGCATTAAATTCTGTACTGTTTAAAGAGTGGACCTTCCTTCTGCCATATGTTTTGTATTGTTCTTACAATTTACTCATTATCCTTAATCACCAGTTCATAAATTATTTTTGTCACCCCTTTCTCTGATTTTTCCATTTTTTAAAATACATATCCCAGTTTATCTTCCTCCTTTATTTTTTTCACCATATTTCCCTTGTTTAAGTCTATTGTATAATGCTCATATTTTTATCCAGTTCCTATTACCCATCATTTCTATAGTCCTACCCATAGGAATTAATTGACCATTCATGTCATGCATATCTTTAATTTTGTCAAATCCTATACTTCTCATTTCCTTCCACATTTTTGAGTTGTTCTCTTTCTCATATAAACTTTCTAAGGGTGTCTATTTAAATATTTCTGATATTCATTTCAGTTACAATTTTTTCCATATTCCAAGCACCTTTTTCCTAGGGCTGTATGCCTTTTTATATCTGATGCTAAATTGCTTGTGAATGAACTGGATTATATTAGTCTACACTACCATATAATCCAGTTAATCTGGATTATATGGGGCCTCATGGAACTTTCTGTGAGGTGAGGAGTTAAACCTTTTTATGAGGTTCTATTCATTTCACAGTAGAGATTTGAATTTTACATGCTCTCCTCAGACATGAGAAATTCAAGCTACCAACTGTCTGTGTTTAGAGGGTATGAAAAAATATTAGAAGACTTTCTGGATACTGGAGGAAGCCTCTTTTGGAGGGGCTGAGGGGCAAAAGGAGGGAAGGAAATTGATGTTTGTTTGTGTGTAGCCTTGGCTAAATATTCCTGTAAAGCAAGAATGGGGAAACTGCAGTCTAGCTAGTTTTTTGGTCCCTAAACCACTTAATAATTATCCAATCCTCTCTTACGATGCAACTTTAGACCTAATTATTTTCTGAAAATGACCCTAAATGCAAAAACAAAAATCTTTCTTCATTGTACTGATTTCCATCCACCCCAAATCCTCAGTTTCCAGTTTCAGTCCATCCAAACATAGTACAGTAGAGTCTCGCTTATCCAACTTCCACTCATCCAATGTTCTGTATTATCCAACGCAGTCTGCCTCCCGCTCGGATCCACAGCTGTTTCAATACATTGGGATGTATTGGTGCTAAATTCGTAAATACATTAATTACTACATAACGTTATCATGTATCGAACTGCTTTTTCTGTCAATTTGTTGTAAAACATGATGTTTTGGTGTTTATTTTGTAAAATCATAACGTAATTTGACATTTAATAGGCTTTTCCTTAATCCCTTCTTATTATCCAACATTTTCGCTTATCCAAAGTTCTGCCGGCCTATTTATGTTGGATTAGCGAGACTCTACTGTAACAAGAAATGACATGATATCACTTCTAATATGACCAAACATGCCAGTGTAGCATGATTTTAGTATAATTTATGTAAAATGCAGTGTGGTGGTGGGGAGAGGTAAGTACATAGTGCCTGACATACTGCAGGCAAGAGTATTTTCAGGTTTTTGAAATCTTTGGCAGCTATCCCTACCTTGATGATATCCTATATCTGTCACCTGAAGCCACTGCCTCACTTGTTTGTAAGATTAGCCATCTTTGCCAATCAAACAGGTTACCATTCCATTCTATGCATGAAGCATATATAGTTTGCTAGGTAATTTGCTGAGGTATACACCAGGTAGCTTTAAATCATGAAATTCTGGATCAAAACCATGGATTCTTTGTCACATAACACTAGCTAAACATGTAGCAAACTGGCATCAGAACCACTTTCAAAGCAGTAAGCCATGGGTATTCATGCCCCAATGCAAATCCCAGCATGTTCACCATGCCTAATGAAAGGTTTTGTATATGAGTGTTATTTGACTGAAGATTATTTCAAACTTTATTCCAAGCTAAGCCACTCTGCCTGGGAAAGATTGTATAGTACTTAGGAGCCATAATATTGTGTTGAGAGACTTTATTCATGATTGTAAAAAGCTTTGAAATCAGCAGATAAAAGACGACTCATGCTGTTAGTGCTAAGTATTATTGCTTCTGAGCACAAAGTGAAATGGAACAAGACAATTATACCTTTAATGTATACTCTTGACTATAAACACCAAGGTACTCTACCAGAATGCAATCATATCCATTCTTAATAAATATTTCTCTTCCAATATAAACATGATTTAAGATAACTTGATAACTTGTTTGAAAAAGTTATATTAATTTATAGGTAAATACGGTATGTAGCACAGAACATAAACAGTTGCTACACTTTCAGAATGGCAATCCAATGACAAGATGGCATTGCCACTTCACTGAACAAGATACTAATGTCAGATTTGGAAATGAAGGGAGTTACTCTGATCATCAGTCAGAAAACATTCTTGTACCACAAATAATTATTGTGCCTGTTCACACAACAGTTGAAAAAAAGGTCACATTACAGGTGAATAGAATAGAGTCAAGGAAGCCACAGTCCTGAGTTTGCAAGATCTAAGATGGACTGTGGATGACAAGCTGTCTTGGAGATTTCCCATTCATAGGATCACCATAAGTTGAAGCTGATTTGACAGTCATTAAAAACAAACACACACAGGTGTTTGCATTAATCCTCGATTTCCCTATACACTATTTTATTTGAGAAAAGTACCTTTAGTTCACTCAGGGAAATCACAATTTGAGTTCTAGATCCAAGTTCTGAAGAGTTGGCCCATGCCTTCAGTACAGCTATATATGTGATTCAAGCTAGAACAAGCTTGAAACATGCTGTCAGCAATTCTAGACTGAACTTTAAGTACAGCTATAATTCAGTATGAATGGGTTGTTGTAACCATTCAGTAGGAATGGTTAGCTCTGCTCATTCACCCTCTGGGGGAAAAGGTGACTGAAAAGGCCTCATCCATTATCTGTTGATTCTTACAAAGCAGGTGGCCAGTGATGGAGTCCTGGAGTGGACTCATTGTGGTTGGATGATGCCAGTATGAACCCCTGACGCATCATGATGGTGACCAAGAGTAGAAGGATTAATTCCATGTTAGATTCTCTGGGGCACTGAGAAATATTGGTCACTGCTCTGAATGTGTTTCCTTCCTAAGTATTTCACTCTTCATCTAAGATTTCAGGGTCATCATATAAACAGGTCACAAATGTTCTCAACTCTTCAATATGAGTTAAGTTCTGCCATGGGAGCTTCTTGCTATTTCAGATACTTTTGATCATCTAAAGTGGTTTCCACGGGACTTAAAATTTCAGATTTTATTATTAGCATTTTTTTTCTATCTGAAAATATACCATTGATTTTTTTCCCAGTACAGAGTGCATTGTTCTAAGGAAGCAATAATAATACCAACAGTAGAGAAAAGCAAAATATGCAGTAATTTCAGAAATCTTGCTTAAATGAATTTGTTCATCTTTTATTTGGACCAAGAGTGCTGATCCTCCCATTAGCCTCATTGAAGCATTTATCTTGGGTTGGAACTGGGAGGAAGAAAATTTGCTACCTCACACCTCATCACGACAATGCTGTTGCTACTTGAGAATTGCTGCCAATTTGTGCAACCCTCCAGTGGCTGAAATAACTTTTTGTGTTGTTAGTGGTGTCAACTCAACTTAACCAGCTGGGAGGAGGAGGAGGAGGAAGAGGAGGAGGAGGAGGAGGAGGAGGAGAGGGAGAGTGTGACATGGGGACGGTGGAGCAGGCTCTTTAGACCACTCATAAGGTTTCTACAACACGTTTGTCACTGTTTGATGCTGTGAGCTCTGTGGCTATTCCCACTTCTTCATTCTTTCTGCATGGAAGCTTGGATGATAGGTAGCAGATAGGCAAGCAGGGATGAGAAAAAACTGCCACTGCGGCTCTTCTCCTTGTGAGGTGGTCCCATTAAGGATGTGATGGGAAGGTGGGGGGGGGGGGGTGCTTTGTTCTTGTCCTAGATGGTGAGAGAGTTTGAGATGCCCCTTGGAAAATATTGGGAATGTAACCCTATATTTCCATCTTACAAATGCCCTAGATTTTAAAAAGCTCACTCATTATTGTTGTTGTTGTTGTTGTTGTTGTTGTTGTTGTTGTTATGACAACAATAAAACTTTATTTGTATCCCGCCCCATCTCCCCATGGGGACTCAGTGTGATTTTCAACACAACAGGCAAACATTCAATGCCTATATAAAACAAAAATCATAACAATTTAAAGAACAATAAAAATATACACTAAATAAGCAATTATATTAAATAATAACCATTAAAAGCCAGCTGAGATAGAGTGCCATGTCAGTTCAATTTCCATTCCAATTAATCCATGCTTTGGGATTTATCCATCCTCCTCATTATATGCTTGGGGGCATAAAAAGTTTTAAGCTGTTTCTTAAAGGAGAGTAAGGAGGGGGCCATTTTGATCTCCTTGGGAAGGACATTCCACAGATGGGGACAACCACGGAGAAGGCCCCCTCTCTCATTCCCACCAGCCGTGCTTGGGATGGGGGTGAGACTGAGAGTAGGGCCTCCTCGGCCGATCAAAGGCTCCGGTCAAGGAGATAGTCTGGCCCCAAACCATAATTTAGGGCTTTAAAGGTAATGACCAGCACTTTGAATTTCGCCCAGAAGCAAATTGGGGTTATGGTTGATTGATTGATTGATTGTGCATAATAGGCTCCTATCATGTGTAGAGCTCAGCCTGCTTGGACCTACACTCTACTTAAATTAGAATTCACTTATGGTCTCAATAATATCCCACACTATAATCCAGATTATAAATGAGTTTGTGTTCCAAGATAAGAATATTGTCCCTATACAAATGCAAACTATACATTTGTATTTCTATCGCTGAAGAAAATTTGTAAGGGGAAGTGTTTGTGGAAACAAAGAAACAAAGACAGGAGGCTACAAAAATATTGCAGCACCAGTTCATGGGCTTCCTCTTAATTTAAAGAAACAGGGGTGAATTCAGGTTCCATCCTGGGAAAACTATGCAGAGATAAATTCATTTCCAGCAGTCCTGCTGACAAAAATACATTTAGGCAGCAGGCCTCCCGTTCCACACTGAGAGTTGTTTATGAAGACTAGAGGAAGCCAAAGCAAAAGACCTGTGATAGAATTTTTCAATATGTCTGTCAACCATAAAAGGGGTACTGAAGGAATGAAACTCGGTTTGAAAGTATAGGATTATCATAGAAGAGGTCCTGGCAGCAATCTCCCTCTACAAAACCATTGGGGGAGTGAAGTATTAGAGGCTTTCAAAATGGCTGGCACAAAAGCCTTGCTGAGATTGCTTTCTGACTCAATCTGCCTCAGGATACCTGTTGTTTAGTCTAGCCTCCATCATTCCATGCAGTTGCATTTGAAAATGTGTTTTTCTGCATATATGAACACACCCTAATCTGAACACACCCTAATATCAGATTCTGAACACATCCTAATATCAGATTTCCTCTTTCTTGGCTCTTCAGGTTGAATTATTATCATAAAAGACATTTTATTAATTTATTTACATTTATTAATGCTCAGACCATAGGTTATATGCATTCACACAGATAAAGCAATATCTAAAAGTGGGTTGTTGTAGGGTTTTTTGGGGCTATATGGCCATGTTCTAGAGGCATTCTTTCCTGATGTTTCACTTGCATCTATGGCAAGCATCCTCAGAGGTAGTGACCTCACTACCTCTGAGGATGCTTGCCATAGATGCAGGCAAAACAGTGATTCCGGCCATGAAAGCCTTCAACAATACAATATCTAAAAGGCAATGATATAAAACCACATAAAAACCGACAATATAAAACAGTATAAAAGGATAAGAGTATAAAACATTATACAAGTACTACATAAAACAATTGGCATAAAGATCTTGCCTGTTAATTTTTAAAAGTTTATTTGGAAAAAAATCTGTAAAGTTAAAACCATTATATTCATTAAAGGACAATATAAAAACCCAGTTGAATTTATCATTATATCTCCGTTAATCAGGAAAGGCAAAGCAGGTGGTAACTTTACTGCTGATATTTCACCCGTTGTTAATCTCCTAGTGCTCCATTACAACTCTGTTTCAGTATGCAATATGTTGATGCCACTGTGTCCCATAACAAAGAACTTGGAGAAAAGCCACAATGATAGTTTTCCCACATGTGTTTCTGCACAGAATAACTCAAAGCACTTCTGCATATGGGAATATTGGAGAAAAGCTGCATATGAATGTTCTCTATCAACCAGGGAGAAAATTGTAAATTATTTGTCCTCACATGTGAAGATGAAATAAAGAATTACATACTTTGTTACAAGGGCAAAAAGGGAAAGATGGTGGGTGTCTTTCAGTAGAATCATAGAAATGGAAAAGTCCTCGTAGGCCATCCAGTCCAACCCCCTGATGAGAAGCAGGAAAAGTCTTGTCCATTGGCTCCCAGAGGAATCTTGAAAGAATATGTGACTCTTTCCGTAGTGCTAAACTTAACTCATTTTTAGGAAAGGCTTTTGAACAATTGTAGTGTTCTGTTTTCTGCACATACTAATATCCCTCACTATACCTATTTTTTTTTCTTGTACTATCTGCTTCCTTTGGATGTCTTGCTAATGTTTCTAGAAAAAGAACATCACTATAAGAGCATCATGTTTTAGTATAACTGACATATAGGACTGGCAACTTTTTGTTTTACTGAGGAATAATTCACTTCTATGAAAACTATTTCCTTGCTCTTTAAAAATGTTTTGTGTTTATACTGTAATTCTTGTAAAATTGTCATTCTTCCTTTACTTTCGTAGATAATAAACGTGTTACTCCCCTTCCTTTTCCTCATTTTGAATACACAAAACATTCAATGTCAAATGGAAAGAAATGTCAACTAGTATGGAAAACAACAACTTTTCAGCACTGTTTTTATCAGAGGACAGTCTTTTTTAAAAAAAAAATCCTTGCAACCAAGTTCTATTATTATTGAAGAGTTCCTTAGTGGCCTCTTTTTGCCCTCAAGTTTCTCAGTGAAAATGAACCTAAACCTCTTCATTAAATAGTGAGACTTTATCCATCCATTAAGATGCCGGCTATGCCTTCTAGCATTCCCTAGCTTTCTGGGCATGCATTCAAAGAGGCTGCCTAGATGGATCATGATATCTGAAAACTTCACACCATAGTACACTTATCAGAAATCCAGTGATGCTTGTTTCTGAACACCACACTTTCCCACTGAGGAAGCCTCACTACTGAGATATTTCCTTGGGGCAAATGAATAGGAGTTCATTGCCTGGAACATATTCCCTTTGAATTCCTTTTATAGGAGGATGTTGTTGTGTCCCAAGACTCTCATTTCAGTAAAAACGAGAGGAAGGATCAACAAGAGAGTTATTGTTTTGCCAAACATTATATCTTCCATGGGGGTCTGTCTGTTTAATCCCATATATGTGAGTGAGTTCATGCACATATATTGGTAGGGTATTTAACTCATTTATCTTGGTCTACAAGGAAACATTTGTTCGAGAAGACGTAGAACACTTCAGTCAGAGTGTTCCCATAGTCTAAATGCACATGATTATGTCTTTCTGGACACTCTTTGGGATATTTTTCTATCATTTCCTTATCAGTTCATTACAACCTGTTAAAAATGAATAAAATATAAACAAATATTATATATCTCTATATATGCAGGTATCTAAAATATGGAATGTCAGATACAGACCAAACACTACGACTTGATTCACACACATGCAGGGCATCAAGGAGTTTTCACATAATCAAAGAACAGGTGCATCCTGCTTCACGCCACTCTGCAGATAACATTGTGGGAGGCAGAAGGGGCAAGGCACTGAATTACATGCCTGAATTATGCAAGCTCTTCTTCATCCAGACAGGGCCCATAATGTGGGAGCTCCTGCAGTTTTACCATAGGTGTGGAAATTATGTCTCCAGTAAAATCGAATTAATTTGAGACAAAACCCTATGGATGGTATCCTTGAAGTGACTGTTTTGACTCTGAAGAAGCTGGGGGTGGTGATGGCCGACAGGGAGCTCTGGCATGGGCTGGTCCATGAGGAAGTGACTGAACGAATAAACAACAACAGGAAAACCCTGCTTTGTCTCAAATTAATTTGGGCCCTGTGGGGACTGACCCTCAGGTAGTCCTGGGACTGCCAAGGGGTCAGTCTGCACAGCCCAATTCAAAGTAAAGAGGGAGCCCACCTCCTGCCCAAATCCCCCCTATTTTTAAAAAAAATAAAAGAAAAACTAACCAGGCTGCCATTAGGCCTCTCTGCATGCTTCCTGGAATGTACCAACGTAGCACTAGAATAGGAGGCAAACCATTCCTCCCCATCCCCCGCTTCCTAGTGCAATATTGGTATGTTCCAGGAAGCATGCATAGAAGAAAAACTTACCAGTCCGCTATTAGACCTCTCTGCATGCTTCCTGGAACATACCAATGTTGCACTAGGAAGCAGGGGGTGGGGAGGAGTGGTTTGCCTCCCGTTCTAGCGCTACATTGGTACATTCCAGGAAGCATGCAGAGAGGCCTAATAGCAGCCTGGTTAGTTTTTCTTCTATCTTAAAGGGGGGGAATTTGGGCTGTCCCCATTGTAGCATGGTTATTATCGCTCCACAATGGCAACAATGCACTGGAAAGCTCACTTCTTTCGAACACCCATGTGGACAGCAACACAGATGAAAATGGGTTACTTTAACCCATTTACTCCTGCAATAAATAACTGTCTGGAAGTGGCCTTAGTGTTTCAGTAGAAGGGTCATGCAAGAGTCACACAAACGAGGAATCTGTGGAACGGGATATCCATGTGGAGTAGCCTCAGATTTCCAAAAGGCAGAAGCCTGTTAGTCTGCTGGAGCAAAAATAGGAGCTGGACTGTGAAAGTGCAACCAAACCAAACGATGTCACAAACCCGCATCACCATTACCAAGCCTAACAATGTCACCCACAAGAAGAGGAGTGCATTCATTTGCTCATCTTCCATCATGATATTTGCTATCTTCTGCCACAAATGCTCTTCTGCATACTGCTCACGACAGGCAGGACAGCCTTTACAAATAAGAATAAACGAGAACAAATCTGACACCAGAATTTATATTCAGGAAATAGTGGCAGACCACTCCAGCCACACCATGTCACACACCTTCACATATCAATTGCAGGGCAATGAAACATCAAATTAAGAATCAAAGTAAATTTGAAGGAAAGATGGTTGAGTTACAGTTGATTAGAAGTTTCCAGTCATTATGAAAATTTCTTATCATTTATATATGTTAATTGGCTTGCCTAACGTTAAATGTTTCTGTAATTGGCAGCAAGTTTTCTGAGTTAATGTAATCGATACTGCCAGTATTTTCTGCATTTTAGCTGTATCCAAACTCACTCTTTACAATCACCATGTTTACCAAACATACATATTCAATGTAGTGTTTCAAGCCACTGATGAAATAAACTGCAATTTGTGAAACATATCTTTAAGGGGTTTCAATTATGTCTGTTTGTTTTACATGCCACAGGTGACATCTTTGTGGATAGTGATGATAAGATCATTTGCTATGGTGCTAGTAGATCCTTGCTACATGGTTAGGAGACCAATTAAGATTGTCTTCCTCAAGAGACTAATGGATTCTGAAAGTTCTTGAATGTTCTATGGGTTTTCCTAATAGCAATTTGATCAATGCTTTTGAGTCATAGAATTGTTAGTGGATAAGTCATTGACGTAATAGTTCCCCAGCACTCAATCCAGTCAGAAGTCTTCATGGTTTATGAGCAATGAAATAAAGACAGCTGGTGGGATAGGCCTCACAGAAAATGCAATCAAACATCAGGAAATACTTTGTTGTGCCTACAACACTGGCACCCCAGTTAAAGAATTGAACTCTATTAACCAAAGCCTTTGAGTCTCGCTGGTTCACAGTTTGGGAGTGGTACTGGATTCATCGCCGAGCCTGGAACCTCAGGTTTCAGCGATGGCCAGGGGAGCTTTCGCACAATTAGAACTTGTGCGCCAGTTGCACTCGTACCTTGGGAAGTCAGACTTGGCCACAGTAGTCCAAATAAATGCAAAAACAAAACACAACATCCTGCTAGTTTTATCATGTTTTAACTTTTTTTTACTGTTATTCCAGTTGCTTCCTATTTCATATGGCAGACACTAAATAACTACAATCACACTGTAATACCAAACAGGAGCTTGTTTGTATTTTGTACAGTTATGCAAAAAGGCAGAGAAATCTGCAACTCGTGAAAATAATATATAATTACTGAGCAGTGGGTTAAGTAGTAATACCGGGGATCAGTTTTATACTACTTACTTGACAAGTATGAAAGGCTTATTAAGCCACACAGTGACTGGCTTTAGAATGAAGTGACTCTTGATACATCTTATTTAATATTCAGCACTAAAAAAGGCAAAGGCTTATGTAAATATCTGCCCATCTTTAAGTTTTCATACCATTTGAAATCAATTTCATGTAATCTGTAGAGAATGTACATTAATTCTGCTACACCTCCCAACATTTTTCAGTCTACAACAGGGGTCCTCAAACTTTTTAAACCGGGGGCCAGTTTACTGTCCCTCAGACCGATGGAGGGCCGGACTATAGTTTTTTTAAAAAAAATCAATTAAAAAATTCCTATGCACATTGCACATATCTTATTTTGCTGTGTGGAAGGACCCTTAGAGGGGGTTCTTTCTAGCCCTCTTTAGGCAGCAATTCCAGGAGCAGAGAATGGGAAATCTTCCTATTTTTAGTCTGAACAAAATCTAAAATTATAACTGTAAATAAATAACAATACTCAAACACAGGGGAACTCCAGACAAGAAACAATCAGGGCCAGCTAATCACCTCTCAACAAAGGATTCTCCCTAAAAACTGTCAGGCTATGAAATGGCAATCAAGATGGCCAATTGAAACATTCATACCTACCTCCAACAGACAAGAGTTCTTTCTCCCACCCTGGATCTTCCAAGATTTTCCTGGTTAAAGGTTTTCCTCTGACATAGAATCATAGAATCATAGAATCATAGAGTTGGAAGAGACCTCATGGGCCATCCAGTCCAACCCCCTGCCAAGAAGCAGGAATATTGCATTCAAATCACCCCTGACAAATAGCCATCCAGCCTCTGCTTAAAAGCTTCCAAAGAAGGAGCCTCCACCACACTCCGGGGCAGAGAGTTCCACTGCTGAACGGCTCTCACAGTCAGGAAGTTCTTCCTAATGTTCAGATGGAATCTCCTCTCTTGTAGTTTGAAGCCATTGTTCCGCGTCCTAGTCTCCAAGGAAGCAGAAAACAAGCTTGCTCCCTCCTCCCTGTGGCTTCCTCTCACATATTTATACATGGCTATCATATCTCCTCTCAGCCTTCTGAAGTCCAGTCGTGTCTGACTCTGGGGTGTGGTGCTCATCTGGATTTCTAAGTCGAAGAGCCAGCGTTGTCTGTAGACACCTCCAAGGTCATGTGGCCAGCATGACTGCATGGAGCACCAGGGCAGCCTCCCTTGGACAGCGTGAGCCTGCCAAGGGAGGAGCAGGCCCGCGCGGCTTACTTGCGAGTAAAGCACCTCGCGAGGTGCTTTACGCGCAAGTAGACCACGCGGAGCAGCCTCCCTTGGCTGGCTCACGCTGTCCATCGGGCCTGCCAAGGGAGGAGCAGGCCCGCGGGCTTACTTGCGAGTAAGGGAGGCTGCTCCGCGTGGTCTACTTGCGTGTAAAGCGCCTCGCGAGGTGCTTTACGCGCAAGTAGACCACGCGGAGCAGCCTCCCTTGGCTGGCTCAGGCTCCCTTGCCTGGCTCAGGCCCGATGCACAGCGCGAGCCTGCCAAGGGAGGAGCAGGCCCGCGCGGCTTACTTGCGAGTAAAGCACCTCGCGAGGTGCTTTACACGCAAGTAGACCACGCAGAGCAGCCTCCCTTGGCTGGCTCAGGCTTTCCATCAGGCCCGATGGACAACGTGAGCCTGCCAAGGGAGGCTGCTCCGCGTGGTCTACTTGCGCGTAAAGCACCTCGCGAGGTGCTTTACGCGCGAGTAGACCATGCGGAGCAGCCTCCCTTGGCTGGCTCGCGCTGTCCATCGGGCCTAACAGATAGCGTGAGCCAGCCAAAGGAGGGGCACTGTGTGTGTGGGGGGGGGGCGCTCCTCCTCCGCGGGCCGGATCAGGGCCCTTGGCGGGCCGGAAGTGGCCCGCGGGCCGTAGTTTGGGGACCCCTGGTCTACAATATAAGAAAATGCATCTTTGTAGAAAATGTAAACAAAGTCATATGAAATGCTCAAGGCCTACTCGATATTTGCCCATGAATATATGTTTTCAACTGTCTGCCAAGCTAGTAACATTTTCTTGGCAACTCTGACAGATTTGGAAACGCTAAACATTTTTTCATTTCTCTTCCGTCCACATATATTCCACCATCTGTCAGGTTCTGGTGAGTAGCCAGGCTCATATCATATTCTTTATGGCTTTCATTCTCCTTTGTTTTCTTTACTTGAAATTGGTCCAAGGCAATCCTAAATGGTGGCTACTGTTTATTTAAGTGTAGCATATAAACAACGTAGTGCACTTACTATTATGTTTTAAAATGCACTCAGTATTCATAATGTGATTTTTAAATATTGTTATCCTCCTTCTCCGTTTCCTCCTCCAAAAAGAGACTTGGGCCTTGATAGGTTGCCTTTTTGTTTTCTAGCTTTTTCTTCCTTGATCTCCTTTTCCCACTCCCCAAAGGTAGTCGTTTGTCTTCATTACCTTCAGGTGCCTGTCTGCTGTCAGCTGCAACCAGGGAACTAGCTACATTAGTCTTGCATCACCATTCAGAAATTAGAATCCACCATTCTTGGGTGAAGGAGGTTAATGCATTAATAAAGTCTGTACCTTGATTATCCATGTTGTCGCAGCTTGCTGAGGCCAGGCTGGTTTTCAGACAATTGTCTTATCATACGGCCCACTGCTTTTGTTTAAGTGACTACCTTTGAAATAGATGCTAATACAATGATGTGATAGGTTCTGTATTTGGGAAAAGAAAAGACAAATACAGTGGAACCTCAACTTAAGAGCATCCCAATTTAAGAGTGTTTGGGTTAAGAGTTGTTGCTCAGCCCAGGTTTCACTTTGACATACAAATAGCATTTTAAGTTAAGAACTACTGGGTGGGAATCCTAGTGCGAGAGTACAGGGTTTTACGACTTCAAGGGAGCAGCCTCTGTGCCTTGTGCCTCCATGCCTTGTGCTCTTGTCCGCTTTGGGAGACTGCTGTCCACTTTGCTCTTGTCGGCTCTGAGGAATTTTGAATTTGCTGATTTTGTATTATTTTTGTTCCTGGTATGTTTAGCATCATGAAGAGAGAGTGGCAACCAGAGAGAGCAAGAGAGGGAGGGAGGCTGGAATGAGTACAGTATGGAGGAAATGATGCTTCTGCTTCTTTGCTTTGTGCTTTCTTGTCACAACATTGTGCTTCTACAATTTTAAAGTTGATCTTTCTTTTTTTCAGGTGAATGTGTATTTATACATTACTTATTATTTATAAAGCACATTTTCTTATTTAAAAACAGGTAACAAAATGGGGCATTTTGGAGACTGAAACAGATTAATAGCATTTCAGTGCATTTCAGTGGGAAAGTTTGCTTTGCGATAAGAGCTATTTGAGTTAAGTGCTCGGTCACTAAATGAATTAAAGTCTTACCTCAAGGTACGTATATGGGAAAGAGGGAGAGCACCTAGAATAAAATAAAGGATGTTATAGGCATCTGTCACAAGTGTTCTTATATGTTGACCATCTAGCCCAGGGGTCCTCAAACTAAGGGCTGGGGGCCGGATGCGACCCTCCAAGGTCATTTACCTGGCCCTTGCTCAGGGTCAACATAAGTCTGAAATTACTTGAAAGCACAAAACAACAACAATCCTATCTCATCAGGCAAAAGCAGGCCCACACTTCCCACTGAAATACTAATACGTTTACATTTGTTTAAATTGTTCTTAATTTTAATTATTGTATTGTTTTAAGTGTTTTTTGCACTACAAATAAGAGATGTGCAGTGTGCATAAGAATTCATTCATACATTTTTTTCAAATTATAATCTGGCCCTCCAACAGTTTGAGGGACTGTGACCTGGCTCTCTGTTTAAAAGGTTTGAGGACCTCTGATCTAGCCTCTCTCACTGACACCAGAAGTGACGTTACTTGCAGATCTGATGCTGCTAGATGAGAGCTGGGATCCAGCTACATCAATAACCTTTTCCCCATAGCAGGCAAATGTTTCAAACAGCTCTATAGTCTTCTCCCAATGTTTTGATAGCATTTTTTCTGTTCTATTATGAAGTAATTATCTGGGTTTGGGGGTTAATGCCATTATGTCTGTTAAGGCATTGCTATTGGTTTGTATAAGCTGGGAGAAGGCTTCCTTGCCTGTGTGCTAGTTAGTGCTCTGTGTTCTGGTGAGCTTGTGTCTGTTAATGCTGGTTGTTTGTGTCAGCTGAGTGGAGGGAGAGCACCTAGAATGAGTCTGATAACAAGCCTTTGTGCTTGTTGGTGTTCCCCATATTGTTCCCCATATTCTCTGCCTGAGTACATGATCTGATGGGGCAGGGTATCTGCTTAAAGCAGGTGTATCAGACTCATTTCCACAGAGCGCCACATCTGCCTTATAGTTGCCTTCAAAAAGCAGTTTGGCTGTTTGTAATTGTAATGCTGTATAAATATATCACCCTATCATTGAAAGTCTTGCCACATAAAAGGACATGGGGGACCAGATTTGGTCCACGGCTCTTTTGTTTGACATGTGTGGTTAAAGAAAGTGAGTCAGAGACGTAGTTGAAAGAGGGGTAAACAGCAACTACTTCCCTATATAACTGCAGCCCTAGCCCCTGGAGCTCAGCCAACGGGTGAGGGAGCTGGTGTTGTCAACATGGTAAGGGTCTGCTCTTGATAGAGGGTATGGGTAGCTGCATCTCCAGGAAATGAAAGTTGGTGGTCCTGTTGGAAAAATAAGTCCAACAACCTAAGGCCTGTATATCTACTCTTCAGCATACTAGGGATCATATTATGAATACTGGACACCGTATTCACTTGGAATACTTAGTCCATTTCTGGTGCACCACAATTCAAACAGGCTATTAATGAGATCTGAAAACTATCTCCTAAGCAGAGTAGATTAGGGAATTGGATATGCTTAGCCTAGAGAAGAGACAGTTAAGAGAAGGTTACCATAGCCATATTTAAATTTTTGAAAGGATCATATAATAAAGATGGAGCAAATCTGTTTTCTGCTGCTCTAGAGACTAGGACAAGGATGTAAGCAGAAACCAGCAAATGCAATCACAGATTCATAAACAATAAGGAACGGATTCAGATGCTCTGAATGAATATGACAGAGACAAAAGTTGGTCTTGGTTCAAAGGTTGGTCTATGGCCTTCATGTCCAGATAACACCATTTGCAAGTTTAGCAAGGACATTTCTGTCAAAATATAACTGATGACCTAACACCATCAATGTTTCTCTAGCTAATGTTATATGGGCCAGTAGGGACTTCCTCCTTATTTGTGATTCATTTATTAAGTCATACATGTGAAGAGTGGCTCCAGATCATACAGCCTCAGGGTTGTGAAGAGATTTTGTCATTCTTATAAATGAGATATGAGATATGGAAAAAGTAAAACATAGGAAAAATTATAATC
Organism: Anolis sagrei; assembly: GCF_037176765.1. Classification (NCBI taxonomy): domain Eukaryota; kingdom Metazoa; phylum Chordata; class Lepidosauria; order Squamata; family Anolidae; genus Anolis; species Anolis sagrei. The sequence continues at coordinate 102,941,310 of NC_090023.1, read as the reverse complement.
AACTCTTATGAAAATGTTCTGATCAGTCCTTGTAAAGTTCAGCTGTGCTCCATACAAAAATGATTAGAGGTTCAAACTGTTTCCAGGGGAGACACCATGCTACAACAAAAGGAACAAAGATAAAATTGCTCACTTTATGACTTTTACATGTTTGAAACATTTGTGATAAGTATCGTGAAATATTAAATATGATTTTGAAATCTCTCGCCTTTTTTAAAGGAAATGACCCCTAGTTGGCCTACCCCACTTACTGCTATTCAAACACCTGGCAAAGCAGAACAAAACAAATTTCCATTTACGAACAAGGTAAATAGTTATATCTCTGCTATTATTACCATCCCTTCTATTGAAGGTGTTGGACTATGTTCCTACAAAGAGTTTTTAATGTTCAGATTTGCTAGATGTATGTGAATATAAACAAAGGGGGAAATTCTACCATATACTTCCCAGCTGTAAATGAATACATGGCTCATGGGTGCAGTCATGGAAGGATAATATCCTGGGTGTGTAAGATCCATTCACATGAATAGAACACAAACTAAAATAGGGTTGACAGATTTTTTTGTGTTGTTGCTGTGTGCTATCAAGTCAGCTTCAATTTATGAGGAACCTATGAATGAAAGGGCCCCCCCTCGTGGTGCAGTAAGTTAAACCACTGAGCTGCTGAATTTGCTGACCGAAAAGTCGGCGGTTTGAATCCGTGGAGCAGGGTGAGCTCCTGCTGTTAGGCCCAGCTTCTGCCAACCTAACAGTTTGAAAACATGCAAATGTGAGTAGATCAATAGGTATGGCTCCCACAGGAAGGTAACCGCGCTCCATGCAGTCATGCTGGCCACATGACCTTGGAGGCGTCTATGGACAACGCTGACTCTTCAGCTGAGAAATTGAGATGAGCACCACCCCCCAGAGTCAGACGTGACTGGACTTAATGTCAAGGGGAAATCTTTACCTTTACCTTTATGAATAAAAGATATCAAAGAGGTCTTAATTTTGTTTTGGTTTTTTTGGCCAAAAATGTTGTTCATTTCTTCTTTAATACACAGCTTTCAACCCTTTCCTTCATGCAGTTTTTAATATAGCAGTTTTATGCTTTTGAAGCTGAGTTGCAATGGTGAGCATTAGAAGATACTTAGCAATTATAGGATTGCTGTGAGGCAAAAAAGCACACCTCTTGTTGCATAATAGGCTTGCATGAATATTCTTAAAACATATCCATTGGCATATTGGCATTCAGGTCACATTTTCTCAAAAACATGTTCCCTTCATTTTGTGCTGTAGAGATCCCTAGGGGAAATAACACAAAACCTATTAAGAACAGAAAATTAAAAACTGAGTTAAATTGCTTTTTAACATTGTCGCTTTCAACTGAACTGCTTAGGAAAAGAGCCTACTGACTGTCATCAGGTGGTTCTTTTCATCCAAGAATTAATGTTAGCATTTGTTCATTAAATTATTTCACATTTAAGAGACTTCAGGTTTCTCAAAAAATCATTGAGAAAAATTGTGAGCTTTTATTCGCTCTCTCTCTCTCTCTCCACCACTCTATATGAAACCAACTAATTAAAAAGTTGTACTAGCTGATAAGACTACTAATTATAACTCTTCCTAGCTAGAAGTGAAAGCCTTACATTATATCAGCGACGCAGGAATATATTTCAGGGTTTCTCTGCCTTATCTATTGATATGGAAACATAAAATAATTAATATTTAGGGTGAAATGTTTTTGAAAGAAATGTAGTGTAACCTAAACAGATCTGAAGCATTCCAAATAAAATTTTGAACTGGAATCATAACAAAATCAGGATTGTGTGAGCTTTGCTTAAACAACTGGTTTCAGTAGTGAAGCTCATTCCTGTTATGTGTGGCTCTGGGCAAGTGTTGAAGCCTGTACAACTAAGGACTTTATCACATCACCCTGTTTTCTAACAGCAATTGTGCTGTTTAAGGAAATAAAAACATAAGGGAATGAAAACAATCAGTATCATGCTTCTCCGCAATTACACTATGGCACTGCAATCACTCTTCCACACTGTCTCGCTGACTCTGCCTTCCTACTTATCTTATTTAGCATACCCTGGGGTTTTTGCTGCTATTGTGCAATCACAAAATCAGTTTTTTTTAAATGCTCATTTTTGTTGTCATCTCCCCTTCCCTTCTGTTCGCCATATGTTTGCAGGTAATAATTTGTTGCAGGTGACTTCTATCTTGAGAAAGCAGGAAGACACTTTGCTGAACCTGACAAATGATATCCTGTGACTTTGTGTGAATTGTTCCTGTTTTGGGGGCTGCTGCTGGGAGCATCACATGTAGGCAGAAAAGATCTCATTAGTGCCCCTGTCTGTTGTTGTTTTAACTACATATGAGTTCACTTCCGACTCCTTGTCTACTCTCAGGACCTGGGCAACTAACACAGGGAAATAAGATCTGCAAAATAGCCTGGCCCAGAACCACATGGGGCTTTATAGACCATAATTAGCACTTTGAATTGTGCCTAGAAATAAACTAGCAGCCTAGCAGAAAACCTAGCAGTTTTCTCCTTTTCTCCTAGCTCAAGACAAACTGCAGCAAGGACTTTTAAAACCATCTTGTGTTTGGAATTATAGTCTTGCCCACTGTACCACAAATCTTCCACAGCTCTACTGTTTGTTCCTTTGTAATTCTTTGGAGAAAAATTTGTTCAGTCCACACGCTGTCTTGCTAGAGAAAGAAAATATGCCATATGGTTTATTCTTTGTAATTCAAAACAACATATATACAATTATATGATCAGTTGCATCGACTCACATAATGTCCTTTTAGAGAGATTTAAAATGGTCTTTCTTTGTCCATGTGGAGGAACTCCTTTCAGCAGCTCATGAAACAAGAGCACACTCCAAACTTTGTTTCTCTCTGCTTCTCTCTGCTTCTCTTTCTGCACCTGCAGAGCTCAAGCCTGAACAAAAAGGTAACTGTAACCAAAAGTCCCAGGCTCAGCCAATAACCTTCATGCATCTTATTTTACAGTTCACACACACACACTAATTGATTTCTTGCATGCGCCAACAAAATTGACCTCCCTCTTTGACTGTTCCTTACCTGTGTTCTTGTGCACAACATCCATACCAACTCTTTTTTTCAGCAAAGCATTCTTGTTCTTGTTGAACTTAAATAAATGCTAGGTAAAAGGTGCATTATTACTGAAATTTCAGGTGCATCCTTCTGAAGTACAAACTGTTATACCAGTGAGACATGGAGGTAATGAAAAAACGAACAGTTTAATAAACAGTGACAATCAAATGACTTGGTTCACTCTTTGTTGGTGTTAGTGGCGGTTGTTTCATCCCACTTCAGCAATCCCAACTGGCTAAATGTTAGGAAACATTATAAGCAATTATAACAATTAATGAGAAGAGAAATGGGAACTGGGGATGAAATTGTTCATTGTGTTTTCATTGATGTCACAATGTAATCACATATCTGGAACTTCAAGTAATTTTTTTTCCTCGTTTGTATTTAAAAATATAATATTGATGAAGTTAGCCCCGGGCTTAGTGAACTACTCTTAACCTGTACTTCAGTTAATTAGTGGTCTGACAGCTTAAAATTTGCACTGCTTTAAATAGGCAATTAAAATTCACCAAGCTGTCCTGACTGTAGCCAAGCTTATTTGATATCATTCTAGAAATCAAAGCTAAATAACTCTCTGTAAATCTTCATTTTATTCACTCTGTATGTGCTATGCAACAATAAAGGTTTTTTGTTTTTTTAAATGTCAAGATAGACATAACTGGCTACAATGAAGTGAAGAAGTTAATAATGTTCAAAATATGCCATTGTGGATATTGCTTTGCCTTCCAATTCTGTCTTCAGCCACTCTTCTGATGAAGTGGTATTTAAATTTGTGGAAATAAAATGTTATCAGAACTTCTTTCACACTACATCGTTTTACATTAACTGCCACCACCAACCTGTGGAAACATAGGATTTCTAGTTTGATGTGGCGCTAGATCTCTAAGTACTTCATGAAACTGCAAACCCTAGAATTCCATTGGATGAAGCTGTGGCCTTTAAAAGTGGAATCAATGTGCTCGGTTCCATAGCTGTTACATTAACCTGTGTTTTTTAAGCTGTTATTTTAAACTGTTTTCTAATCTGCTTTTTAATAATTGCCTCATTGGGGAGCTGTGTTTCCCTTTCCCAGGTCACTTGTGCCCTGATTTGTGCTGGTCAGTGACTGTAATAAAGTTTTGTATTGTACTGAACAGAGTGAAAGGTGATTTGTTGAAGGAGAACAATAATGAAGGAGAATAATGAAATAGGAATTAATAGGAAAACTTGCCTATTCAACATTTTAGATCAAGATCAATGATGAATGTCATAGCAAAGCTTCTCTAAACCCACTGCAATTCCTTAACATAACATTTCCAGATTTATTGTATGGAGGAAACACTGATATGAACTGAACCTTGATTACTGGTTATTAGATGAATTCCAATACAGGGAAATAGAATGGGACATGCTATTTCATTTTCAAAATTCAAAAGGTAGTTAAAAAGTCCTCAAGCAACGAACAAGAGACGTTCTGTAGGTTTCTTCTTAAGTTAGAATAAGTACATTTGTAAAGTGTAACTCCAGCCATATATAACATAGGGAAGGGTTAATGCTCCATTCAGAAGATTCCACCTCACTTTTTATCCCTGTAATGATTGGATTTTGAAAAAAATTAGCTTGTTGTGGAAACAAGGATTGGTGAGAAGGCTTCAGTGGAGACCCCTTTTCTCCATAATGATATTTTATTTATTTATTTATTTACTTGGGATACTTTTACCCCACCCTTCTCAACCCCTGGGGGGAACTCAGGACGGCTTCCAACTGGCAACAATTCGATGCCTCATAATAAAATACAAAACACCAATAATTATAATAGTTAAAAATATTAAAACAATATACTTACAATCTACTAAACTATGATAACTCTCCCAGGAGTGAATTTCCCTTTCAAGTGGTAGATATCTCTTACTTCCTGTTCTCACCCCCATTCTGAACTGTGAGCTGCTTGTAAGCTTGATGTTTGTAACTTGAGGACTGCTTGTATATGACATCCTATATTTAATTACATGAATAGTGTTTTTTTAGACACAAACATATTATTTTGTGTATTATTGTATTAGACTTTTGTAATTAATTTTTGGATGCTAGGAATGTGAAGACCTGCTGTTCCTGTTCCCCTGTTTCTCAGTTTTCCATTGCCATATTTGTCCCAATCTATTTCAGTATTTAGTAATTTGTATTTCTGTATTTTTGTGATATTTTTTCATTGCCTAGATGTGCTTTGGTATATTTTTCAAAAGCACATATTTTCATACTTCAAATTCATCTGAAAGACAGCATAAACTTTACAAATGTATGTTTTTATATTGATATGTCAACCTAAAAAAATTCTTTCCCCTCCCTACTGGATATATTTTATGTGGCTATAGAAATATTTGTGATAAGGCAACATTCCCATATCTTGATTCAGAACGAAGATACCCTGTAATGACGTGATGTGGGTCCTTTCTTGTTTGTTTCTCAACTTTACATTTCAGTTTGAACATGATAAATACTACAAGCACAATGATCCTTCTTGTTAGGAATCAAAATAGTTCTGGGGGAAACACAGAGAGAGGTTACAGACATTTTTAGGTGATGCAATAGAAAATTGGAGAAGGCAGGAAGAGGAATTGATATTGTGCTGTATCATAAGTGAAACTGATAAGGAAGATAAAGAAAACTCTAGTTAGCACTTATTTATGTGCCAGGTGAAGAAGCAATAGATATAATTGATCTGTTTGGAGACAACAAAGAAAAAGATGGCGAAAAGAGGAATGAACATGAAGTATGCAGTGGGCCCCCAATATCTTCTGAGGCTTGGTTTCAGACTTCCCCCGAGATACCAAAATATACAATGTAGTAAAATGGAATCCCTTATTTAAGGTGCAAAATGAACACCCAAGCCCTTCAGGAGCCCTCCAAACGGGACCTTCTCCAAACAACACTCAAGGACCATCTACCCATAGAACACCCCGAAAATATTGAGGAACATTGGAACAAACTGAAGATCTCCATCATCACAGCCTGCGAAGAAACTATTGCATACCAAACCAAGAAACATCAAGATTGTTTGATGAAAATGACAATGAGATCCAACAGCTAATTGACAAGGAAAGGAAAGCCTTCCAAACATGGCAGAGAGACATCAACTGTGCTGCTAAGAAAAAAGAGCTACGCCAGTGCAAAAGCTGAGGTCCAAAGAAGGACAAGAGAACTCAAGAACATCTGGTGGACAAAGAAGGCTGAAGAAATGCAACACCTGGCAGATACCCATGATGCTCAGGGATTTTTCAAAGCCACAAAGGTCATCTATGAACCAACAAACCATGGCATACAGCCCTACCTTCTATGTTTCCACTGAAAGGCAAAGTTGTTTTTATTTAGGTAGGATTTTAATATGGAGCTGTAGCATGTATGTCAGTTGTGTGCTATTTTTCAATTATTGTAAGCTGCCATCAATCCCACAGGTGATATAATTTCAATAAATATTCTTCAAAGAGGGAGATACTGGGCCCATAAGTTATCTGATACACACAGCTCCCCAATTTCAGAGTTTCTTGCTAACAGCTTTAAACAAGTCATTTCTGATTCTAATGTATCTCTTTCACTCTCTGTGTTGTGAGGATTGCATGCCTTTCATATGTAGCATTTCTTTTTGTTTGCTTAGTATGTCATTAAGTCCCATCCCCCCCCCCCACCACCACCACCACCACCACCATCTTACAATGTCACTTTGTGGGATAAGAGAAATTGGAATCGATTGGTGCTTTAAATATGTTTTCCCAGTTGGTTTTGGAGGGAGATATGAGTCACTTTCTGGCACACAGTTGGCAAAGGATGGGAATTTGGAACAGCCCCAGAGTGAGCAGGCCCTTAGCCAGGATTTTGATTCGGGGGGGGGGGGGGGGCTGAGTTTGATTCGGGGGGGCTGAGTCCGAGTGAAAGAGGGTCTACCCTAGCAAACCTTTTGTATCATTACCACAATACTCCCCATGCATATGGGATATATTGAATTTGGTTATATGAAGCCCCCAAGACCCCCCCCCCCCGGCTACATGCCAGCATGTGAGCAAGGGGTTGGGGGACAAATTTGCTGTCCTTGGGGCCGGTCTCTGGGGGTCCTTCCACACAGTCATATAACCCAGACTATCAAGGCAGAAAATCCCACAATATCTGCTTTGAACTGGGTTATCTGAGTCCACACTGCCATATATTCCAGTTCAAAGCAGAAAATAAATAGGATACAGAATTGTTGCTTTTTCGAATCTACGGATAAGGCTATAATTTTAAATATGTGAAAATGTATTCTGTTTTCTGGGAAGGGGAGACAGACTTTCATGTATGTCACTTATTCTGTAACTCCATCAACTATTAATGACTAGTTTACTTTAAATAGCTCATGATTTTGGATATATAAGTCATTTAGGAAGCTGTTACTCCTTACTGACTGTTAAAACCACCTATATTTATGGTAATTAGCTTTATTGTTGTAGTTTGTTTTTTATTAAGTATTCTGGGGAAACACTAAAACTGTCTTTGAAAATGAAAGTTGACATTGTTTATACTTTACTGAAATGGCATTTTGAGGTGTTGAAGGATACATCTAAAGATCATGAGACCATAAATAATATACAATAATGCATTCTCAGACATATGCAAATAAAAAATATTACAGTCTTTACCAAGTTTCTATTCTTTAAAAGTCTCATAATTGCTTTGAATTACTTAAGGCAAATTTGAGCTGACATGCTTGGAAGACTTTGCACAATGTTTTGCCAAAATAATGAAGATGTTTCATAAGAAAACATCACAACAGTTGCCAGAATAATGTAATTGCATACCTCTTTGGCTAAGTGTATATGTGTCTGTTGGTCCATTGGTGACTGCTGCATTGGGCCAAAGCATAGAAGACTGCATATGAATTAAATTTATGTTTGACTAATGCTTCAGCTTTGACAACTAAATTATCCCTCTTGTTTAAAAATTAATTATTTGTCCTTACTGCAGGTTTGCATGATAAAGTAATTCATTACATTACTCATTGTGTTGCCTATTTGGCTTTTTATGGGTTGTTTTCCTTATAGGCTTGATTTTTTTTTTCATGTCAGGAGCAACTTGAGAAACTGCAAGTCGCTTCTGGCGTGAGAGAACTGGCTATCTGCATGGACGTTGCCCAGGGGATGCCTGGATGTTTTGATGTTTTACCATCCTTGTGGGAGGCTTCTCTCATGTCCCCACATGGGGAGCCAGAACTGACAGAGGGAGCTCATCTGCCCTCTCCCCAGATTTGAACCTGCGACCTGTCGGTCTTCAATCCTGCCGGCACAAGGGTTTATCCCATTGCGCCACTGGGGTCTCCTATAGGTTTCATAAGAGAAAGCCATCAAAATTGAAAAAATACTGAAACTGGAAAATGACTGAAATTGTAAAGTGCCTATAAAATGGCTTTTAAATTTTAAAAGTTTATTTAAATTAAAAAAGCAACTAGTCATATTAATAAAGTTATTTCATTCATTAAATTACATTTTAAATATATTTTATTAAATTTTCACAATAAATACAATATTATACAATACAGAAATAAAGCATAATATGATTTTTTTTTTTTTTTGCTTTTCTCCTCTCCCCTCCTTTCTTTGTAAGGACATGAAGGGTGGATTCATTACATTACTGTGGAAGCTGAAGTCCAAAACACCTGGAGGCCCAGAGGTTGGGAACCACTGCTGTAGACAAAGGAGGGCTGAGACAGCATCCCTTGGGAACACAGAATGGGATGCTTCAAGAATGGACAGTTTGACTCTTGTAGAACATTTAAATGTCCCAGTAAATGTCCCTAAAGAATCCTATTGACCAAATGACTTCTGAATGAGCTAGGACACTTTTCTAGTCTTTGTTAGATCCTTTAGCAGAAGCATAACATATTATCACTTGCAGAACCTAGAAAGTGGCAAGAACGGATTATTTTGTCAGATACCGGCAAATACTAGTCACGTAGATCTGAGGGTTGCAATATATTTCATACTATAATGCATATTACAGGCCATGTCATGGTATTTTTCTTTCGCCTATCCTAAAATGTGCATTTTTGCCCACATAGTAATATTTTTATTTAGCCAAAAACTGCATCAGAAAATTCAAAGACATACAAAATTGTTGGGTTGTTGTAGGTTTTTCGGGTTGTATGGCCATGTTCTAGAACAGGGGTCCTCAAACTAAGGCCCGAGGGCAGGACATGGCCCTCCAAGGTCATTTCCCCAGCCATCGCTTAGGTCAACCTTAGTCTGAAACTACTTGAAAGCACACAACAACAATCCTATCACATCAGCCAAAAGCAACCCACACTTCCCACTGAAATACTAATAAGTTTATATTGGTTAAAATTGTTCTTCATTTTAATTATTGTATTGTTTTAAAGTGTCATTTGCACTACAAATAAGATATGTGCAGTATGCATATGAATTAATTCATTTTTTTTCAAATTATAATCCGGCCCTCCAATAGTTTAAGGGATCTGGCCCTCTGTTTAAAAAGTTTGAAGACCCCTGTTCTAGAAGCATTCTCTCCTGACGTTTCACCTGCATCTATGGAAGGCATCCTCAGAGGTTGAGCCTTCGACAATACATACAAAGTCAAAAGAATAAGTGCATCATATACTTCAAGAGGTATGAAATCTGGAAGAATCCCAATACAAAGCCAACCCGACATTTCTTCTTATCTGAAGCAAGAATGAAACTGGAACTTAGAAACACATGAGCAAAGGAGATGATCAGAATTAGGCTGTTGCTGAAAATGCCCTGATAAGAAAGAATTGAAGAAAAAAATGCAAGATTTTTGATTGCGAGCTAACATTGATTTAGTTAAATTATTTATACCCTACCCTTCTTCACGTAAATCAGGGTAGCTTGTAAAAGCAGTAAAACGCGATTCATTGAAAAGCAGCAATATGTAAATGGAACACCAATAAAAGGAAACAGTGAATAAAAACAACAGCAGTCAAAAGTACCATTATACTGTTTTTCAATTAATTGGACTTATGGTTCACTGTTTTAAAATTTTGTCTTGTAAACTCTCTTGAGGAGGCTTCACCTTGAAAGATACTCTAAGAATAAAATGGAAGCAATAGTTAAAATGTGTAATCCTAATTATAAGCTTATTAATAAATGAGCATATTGTGCTCTAAATCTTGTTTGTACTTGAACTTATTGCTCGGAATCCCACAGAATAAGTGCCTTGATGGTGCTTCTGCCATGAGTAGAACCCATGGGGGCACAGCAGAACTACTATATGGGGAAAGGAAGGGGAATTTAGATCTGTTATGCTAGTAAATATGCATGAGAGAAACTGATTGTAGATCTTGGCAATGTGTACATGTGCTTTTATTATGCAGGTAGATGGGTAATGTACCATAAACAACTAAATGAGTATAATATTCAACAACACACATTATTATTATTATTATTATTATTATTATTATTATTATTATTATTATTATTATTCTGACTCAAAGACACAGTATGACACAGCAAACGAGATCTATATGCTGGATTTCATATCACAAAATCACAAGTCAAACACTTCCCAAGCATTTAGGACTGTGTACCGTATTTTCGAATGATGCACACAAATCCAAATAAGGTGGCCTTTTGCAGTTGACAGATCATGATTTTGTCAATGTTTATTGTTTTCAAATGCCGGCTGAGATCTTTTGGCATGGCACTCAGTGTGCCAATGACCACAGGGACCACTTGTACTGGTTTATGCCAGTGTCTTTGCAGTTCGATTTTGGGGTCCTTATAACGGTTGAATTTTTCCTGTTGCTTTTCATCAATTTGATGACATCAATAATCCAAACTTGTTTCTTTTCCACAATCATGATGTCTGGTGTATTGTGTTCCAAAACTTTGTCAGTCTGAATTCGAAGGTCGCACAGTAATTTTGCATATTCATTTTCCACTACCTTTGCAGGTTTTTGATCCCACCAGTTCTTTACTACTGGCAGGTGGTACTTGTGATATAAGTTCCAATGAATCATTTGGGCCACAGGGTTGTGACTCTGTTTGCAGTCTGTCCGTGCAATTTTCTTGCAGCAGCTGAGGATCAGTGGTTTTATCAGCTTCCTTGCACAGTCTGCATTTTGGGTCATCAGCTGATTTTTCAATCCTGGCCTTGTTATTATTATTGTTATTGTTATTGTTCACTGATATTCCACGTCAGCTATTACTTACATATGCGTAATGAATTAATGTCTCTTTGCCCCAAACTTCCTTCCTCCAACGCACCTTAACAACCAACAGCTTAAATGTGCAAAAAGGATGGTGTTTTCTCCCTGGTCCTGCCAGTGAGAGAAGTTGCCATTAGAACTTGCAACAAGGATCTGACTGTCATAACCTCAGTTGTTGGTGGAAGAGTTGGAAATGACATTGTCCTCATGCCTTAATAGGAAAATAAACAGACTTACTTCAGCTGATCTGGCTGCTGGCTCTTAAGGTGTGCTCGGATGGTCCGTATTTGTGTAGTCTTACTATAAAACTTTGCAGTCTTACTGAATACAGAACAGGTATGAATTCATAGCTCCAAGTTACAAATTCATAACTGCTCTACTGAATGACAATCATTATCTTTAGTGAGCACTGTAGATTAACTGAACTTGTATTGGTCTGAATTTTGCTTATTTAAAAGAGCAGGATTGAATATGAACAGATTTTTTTTAAATTACCATTAATTATAGTAATGTCATATTTTGCTGTTATCTTAATATTTAAAATTAGATCAGAGTATAATTATACTGATAAATTTATGAGGAAGTAAATGATAGATGATAAATTGAGCTATTTAGAATAATTAATTGCTAATGTATTACATAAACTACTTTATAATATTTAGTAGTGTACTGTTGTAGTAGTGCACTTTGAAGATGCTGAGCACTGACAGAGGTAAAGTGGAACCTGGTGTCTTGGACTCTCATCATAAGGAATAAACAGAGGCATAAAAATGTTAGGGTTTATTGTTGCTGTTGTGTGCCTTGAAGTTATTTCCGATTTATGGCTGCTCTAAGGAGAATATATCATGAGATTGTCTGCATCTGAGAGTATGTGACACACCTAGGGTTGCCCAGTGAGTTTCTAGGCTGAGTGAGAAATCCAACAATGGACTCCATAATTGTAATCCAATGTTCAAACCACGACACCACAGTAGCTTGTGGTGTGTTATTATCTAAACTGTGTAGCAGTGCCCAGTTAACATTGTTGACATCAAGGCTAATGCTGAGTGTCACAATCCTCTATAGCAGGGGTTCTTTTACAGCCATGGAGCCTTTAGAAGCAAAAGTTTGTTGTGGAGCCTCAAGAAATGTTTATATATTTTATTATATATTATTCATATATATTTCAGGCATGGACAAACCTTTTGATAAATGTAACTGTATTCCAGTAGAAGACCTCAGGGTTCATCCAGCCCAACCCTCTTCTTCCATGCAGGAAAAGCATCATCAAAGTACCCCCAACAGATGGCCACCCAGCCTTTGTAATAATAATAATAATAATAATAATAATAATAATAGTAATAGGAGTAACCCCAGGGGCCATTCAGTCCAACCCACTTCTGCCATGCAAGAAAAGCACCATTAATGCACCCCCAACAGATGGCCACCCATTCTTTGTAATAGTAGTAGTAATAGTAGAAACCCCAGGGGCCATCCACTTCAACTCCCTTCTGCCATGCAGGAAAAACACAATCAAAGCACCCCCAACAGATGGCCACCCAGCCCTTGTAATAATAATAATAGTAATAATAATAGTAATAAGAACAACCCCACGGGCCATCCAATCCAACCCACTTCTGCCATGTGGGGAAAGGTTTTTGGGGTGAGGGAGGGGAGGGAAAAAACTCTTGGAGGTGAGGGAAGTGAGGGAAAAAGGCTTTTGGTAGCAAGGGAGAAGGGGAGGAGCAGGCAAGAGGAGGGAAAGGGAGGACAGGGAGGGAGGAGAAGGGAAGTACGGAGCACCTCATTATGCTGTGTGGATCCCCATGGACTCCATGGAGCACACTTTGAGAATAGTGACTGACCTCACAAACCTCATTCAATCAATGAGCCCACCAATGAGACTACTCTCAGTAAATGTCGCTAAATAATTAATCAGTGGGAGCCATGACTTCCAGTCCAATACCTCAGTGTCTGCCACTGTGAAGGTCATCTGTATAAGCATGTATATTTCCTTACCTCAGAATCCAGCTAGCATTCTCATCTTAGTTCTATAGGGACTGTCTGAGTCTTCTCCTACTTATTTCATGAGTGTTTTTTTTTGTATATTTGCCCCTCAAATATACAGTCAATCCCTGGGTTACATGCATCCAACTTACAAACAACTCATAGTTAAGAATGGGGGTGAGACAACAGGAAGAGAAATCTATCTCTAGGAAAGGAAATTCACTCCTGAAAGAGTCATCATGGGGAAAAGATGTCTCCACTGAAGCTTTATCAGCAACCCTTGTTTCTACATCAAGCCAAAAGTTTAAAAACCCAATTATCATAGGGACAGAAAGTAAAGTGACATCTTCTGAATGGGGCACAAACTGCAAAAAAACAAAACATACAGAATCTATCTTGTTTGTAACTTGGGGACTGCCTGTATACAGTCTATAAGGTATGCATTTTCCCATTGAATAATGAATGATTGAGTGTATGTTTCATATAGACAATATGTTTTTCTGAAGTGGACATAATTTTGTATGCAGTATTTATTCACTTAAATGTACTGGAAGTGTTGGAAATGTACATACCTTGAAGGCAGGATCAACTTAACCCTATTCTGGAAATGGACATAGTCATAGAGACATGTGAAGTCAAGTTATTTGCATGTGTATGTGCCTCCAAGTTATATGTTGATGTATAGCAAGCCAATGAATTTTATAGGATTTTCTTAGCCAAGTTTAGTCGTCGTCCCCCATTCTCCCCCTGCCAGGATAGACATGTCCACTGCAAAATCAATTTTTTTTCTTATGCTCATCAGTCTAGGAACCTCCATGGGCTTTACCCATGAAAATAAGTGATCACTACATTCATAATAAAGCTGTTTGCTATTCCTGTTAGATAACATTCACTGTACTGCTTTGTGGTTTTAACTGATCTACTAGTGTAACTGTTTCATGTTTTTGCTCTTTTAGGACTCACAGCATGTTTCTACAGGGCACAACAATCAAAGTAAGACTAACTTTCACTTTGCAACAGTATCTGATGGAAACATTGATTTTCTGTAAAAAAAAAAAAAAGAAGAAGAAGAAGAAGATAAATAGGTGGGGGGATTACACAGCTATGGCTGTATTTTAAATATGAGTCTATACCTAGGATGCATTATTCTCCTTGTATCCTGCTGTTAGGTAATTGAGGTATTTTTTAAATGTGTTTTGTGGTGTTTTTTCTAACAATGACAACTGTATGCATTGCAGTTTCCAACCTCTTGCTGATAATATACCTAAAATGTATAAAACTCATTTTGGTTTCTTTATTAATTGGTTGTTATAAATCCATTAATATTTCACAATGCTGATTAATAAAGTATTGGGCTATACATATACTTTAGGTCAGTGGATCTCAACCTGTGGGTCCCCAGGTGTTTTGACCTACAACTCCCAGAAATCCCAGCCAGTTTACCAAGCTGTTAGGATTTCTGGGAATTGAAGGCAAAAACATCTGGGGCCCCAGAGATTGAGAACCACTGCTTTAGATCATAAGGTTGATCTGTACTTATTCCTAATTCCTGTTCCAAGGGCCAGGAAACCACCTAAACAACGTGCAAGATGGGAGGCTGATGGCATTTGGAGGGAACAGTGCATGTTTTTTTGGGGAAGTATCCTTGATAAACTTACATTAGGATAACAGTAGGCCTTCTACAGCAGGTATGGCAAACTTCAGCCCTCGAGGTGTTTTGGACTCCAACTCCCACAATTCCTAACAACCTCAGGCCCTTTCCTTTTCATCACCAACAGACTCCCACCCCCAATTTAGCTACAGAAATGATGCTATAATCAAGAATGGAAATTGGAACGCAACTCTTGTTAGCACTCCTATCAAATTAGATATATTATCAATTTATTTCCCAGACTTTATTTTTGCATTTACACTAAATTTAGAAACCTCTTCCAGGCTGGAACAGATTATAGCAATAGGTGCAAGATATTTCTTCCAAAACCTCAGTAATCTAGATGGCTTGGCATTTCAAAAGAAGTAAAAAGTCTTTACACTTGCATTTCATTCAGTTCTTTCTTCAGTTCTTAAAGTATAATTACACTTTTATCTGTAGACTACCACCGTGCTTTCTGTGCACTCTGCAATTATTAATTTAATAGGTCTCCTAGCAATAAGTGTTCCTCCTTTAAGGGAGAGATAACCAAAAGAATATTCCAAATAATAGAAATTAGATTACACAGAAAACCAATGAAAATATTGACTTCATATTTGATGTTACTGGTTGAGGGTTAAAATTAATCCAGATATTAGATAAATATATTTATGAAATATATGTCCAGATGATATTTTCTTTCTGTTCTGCAATTAGATATTTCTAATCTGAATTTAGATAGTTTATATATCAGTTTTCACAGGCCATCCTGTAGCTTGTCCTCAAACAGATGCCTCACATCTCAGTAGAGACATTATAACTAGGTATTTATGGATTTAGCAGTACAGTCCTGCAAATATTTCTTCAAAAATAAGCCCTAATTGACCTCAGTAGGATTCACTCCAAAATAAGTGGAAATATGATTAGAAGTTGACACAGTTACAGCCACTGGCTCTGATATTAGAAGGCCAATTTTAGACTTAGCTTAAAATGAGCTATCCAAGGAGGTGAACCTACTGAAAGATTTTCAGCACCTTGGAGAGTTACTTTAAAATTTACACCAGTTTACTGTGTTACAAATTAGAAAACAGCATCTTGGCTCCAGCCCGGAAGAAGACAAATACCCCTTTAGTAATTTCCTCTTACTGCTACTAACTCCTTGTAAGACTTCATTCCCTCAAGATAGAAGATAACTTTCAGAAATGGCTCTGGAAGGTATGCATTGGGGGAACTCCTTGTCCCTTTGCTCTGAGAACATTAGTTATTTCAAAACAGTAATGTTATGCAAGTGCCTAGGTATTAATAATTTTTCAATATTACAGTAATCTGCAATATTATTTTATTTGTTAAGCACAGAAAATACAGATATATGTAAAACAGACAAATCAGAAATGTAAAAATAATATGCTTTAAAATTCAATCCAACATCGATTGAAGTTTGCAGACTGTCCTAAAAATTGAATCACTAGGCTAAATGACTAACTACTGGACTAGATTGGGAGTAGATAGATAGATAGATAGATAGAAGATTAAATAGATGTATGGATTTTTTTAAAAAGAAAAATCTTGCATTCTTTTAAAACATTAAATTAAATAAAAGATGCAATAAATTGAAATCTTCCCTTTTCTAACTATATTTTACATCTCTCCTACAACATGTCCATTTAAACATTCATGGTGACATGAAGACAATAAATAATCTAGTTGTTCATTTATTTATTTACTTTGCTTATATGCCGCTGTTCTCAGCCCAGAGGCGACTCACAGCAGTGTACAACATAAAAAGAACAAGGTACAAAATACAAGACACAATATAAAAAATCCACAATCCATCATTAACAAAAAACATCATCAGAAATCTTTCTTAACTACAGTGTGATCCTTTTATCTGTGGACTTAATATCCATGGTTTCACTTACTCATCCTCAAAAAGAAAATCCCTTCCTGGAGTGTTTGTGAACCTGTCCAGGTCCTCCAGTGCTATTCTATAGTATCCTTCCAGCCCAAGTAAAGTTAAAATATAGAGTTTACTTTTATTTGGAGTTTCGGGTATCTATTAAATGTATCCCCAGTGGATGCAAGGGTCATGCTGCTTTGTCATTTGAGAGCATCTAACCCAGACATAGGCAAACTTTGGGCCTCCAGTTGTTTTGGACTGCAACTCCCACAATTCATAGCAGCCTCAGGCCTTCCTTTTCCTCCTCAGCCACTTAAGCTTACATGGCTGAGGAGGAAGAGGAAGGGGCCTGAGGCTGATAGGAGTTGTGGGAGTTGCAGTCCAAAACAGTTGGAGGTCCAAAGTTTGCCCATGCCTGATCTAACCAGTGTCCTGTGTCTGAGGAGAGACAAGAATAAGAGAGTGGCTGTTTCCTGAAAAGTTACTAATTCAATTTGCTCCTAGTTTTGGGGATCAGTTGAAATATGAAATGTATCTAGAAAGTGGACATTTTCCATCCTTCAAAAAAAAGGGGAATTCTTTCACTAAAATTGTAGAAGATTTGGGAAGGATGGGTGTCCCAGAGCAAATGCTATTTTGTTGAATGAATCTGCCAAAATCCAAAGATAACATAGCAAAGGATTCTGGGATTAGTGGTACAAAAGGAATAAAATAATAATATTGTGTGGAAAACTGGTGATATCATTTATTAACGTATTTAAGCAATGATTAAACATTACTACAAGGCTTGGATTTTTTTTCCTCTGTTGACAAATTTCAGGTGTCATTCCTATAGTCCTCTACCTACTCCTTTAAAAAGTGTGTTCATATACATTCGGAAATCTTTAGCTTTTTCCATAGCTAATTATGGATTATTTACTAATATTCCTTTCTTTCTTTTCTCCAAGGAAAAAGTGGTGTTGAGCCAAAGAATCCAGAACACAGGACATCGCACACATCGTAAGTCTGCAAAATATTTGTGGTTGGAAATAATTTTCTCTGTCATGAGATCTCATTGAGATTGTTTCTGCTTTTCAAATATTGTACTTAATTATGGGTTTTTTTTCTGGTTTGCTATTCAGTTATAGAATTTTTGCTAATTGTTGAATACATTGTAATCTTATTTTGATTTCTAAGAAATTTGATAACTAAACAAACTTTTTTCCCCAGTTTGCATGATATCATTTCTTTTTTAAAAAATGTGCTCTTTTCCACATGAAGGCAGCTGCTTGGCTCACTGCCTAAAACATCTCATGGCACATATTGTCTTTGATGTCCTGCTGTAATGTTTTAAAATATTGTAGTTTGTACATTCACCTTTGAATTACAGAAATCCAATTACTGCAAGCTCCACCATTTGTTGATGAATATAACTTAACAAAAACAATAGAGAAATAGAGCAGAAGATTCATTTGTAATATATCAACTTTTTTATTCTAAAGTAACTGTAAAAGCTTTTATCCATTTAGCTTTGATATGCAGGTTTATCAAGCCATTAGGTGGAAAGATTCAACTTTCAAAGAAAGGGTGTATCAAGAAAACCTGGCCAAAATAAATAAACTTCGTTCAGCAATTCAGTTGTAAGAGTAAAAATTATTTTGCTCTTTATCTATATCAAAGGGCAATTTTTCACTTAACAGTGTGCAGATCTGTGAATTTTCAAGTGCATTATATCTGTAATTTATATTTTCTGTGTTTTTTGTTGTTTTTTAAATAATTCAAAATTCAGAGTGTAGTATCATGTAAATCTTGTAAGGTGTGACAATGTGTTAGGCTCAAAAATAACCCCCAATTACAGCCTTCTAATCATTAGGATGGCTGAAGATTACAGAGTCAATCTTTAGTTCAAAAGATTTATTAAAGTAAAAGGAAATACATTTTGATAGAAAAGTCTGGGAGCTAATTAACTTGCTAAATCTCATCTTCTAAAGAAGGTAAAAGGTTAAAAAAAACTCCATGCAGCTACCTTTTGCCTACAGAGAGGCAAAATGTTTTCTTCCTCCTCACGTGGAGGAAGAAAAGCAGAACTAACATGGTGGAGACCGCATGGCCTGCCCAGGGCAATTTAAACTTAAAAGGAAGTTCCCTCACAGAATTCCATTACTACATCAACAAAAGGGGAAGGAGACAGTGGATATCAGTAAAGACAAAAGACAAAGTCCTTTAAGAAGCATGCATAGGAATGTGGGAAAAGAAATCCCTGAGCTTAGCCTTGTCTCTAGTCTAGCTACTGATTGAGGACTGGAAAATTGAGGACAAAAAGACTCAACACAATGTATTCCTTGGCTCAAAACAATAAATGAAGAAGCTGCAATAAGGATATTTTAATCTGAAAGCTCTTGATAGCAACTGTAATACATTTAAATAATCTATTTAAACAAATCATCTGACAAAGTCTACTAAACCGAATATATATATTTTTTAGTCAACAAAAACATTTGGGATAAGGAGTGATTGCATTAAAAATATTTGGAGATAGTACTATAAAAACATGGAAATGATTGCTGAATTGTTACTCATCTGTAATATTCACGTCAGAGATTAAAAAAAGATTTAAAGATGGGCATAAAGCTAACCTTAAAAATGTGAACTGGGAATCCCTAGCACTTGAGAGTTCTAATTGGAGGTCAGCTGTTACCAGGCCTGTAGCGAGGGGGGAGGGGTTTAGGGGTTCAACCCCCCCCAAATGTTTCAGATTTTTTTAAAAACCTGGTTTACTCATGAATTTTAACTGGTGAACCAAATCCCCATGCTAAGTCTATGAGATGCAAAAAATTAAGAGTCCCTCCGGAACTGCAAGCACTATCTCAGGCAAATATTGACAATTTATTCACACTGTCATTACTTGCAGCAATAGCCGATGTAGTGAAGCAACCAAGTTGTGGGTGTGTGTGTTGAATGCTCTCATTAAGGAGGCCAGACTTGGTGGAGGTGGTTGACAGGGGCGGAGCTGCAGGCTATTGAAGGCTGCTCTGCCCCCTGCTGTATTCTTTGCTTCAGCGTGAGCTAGGAGGCAGGTTTCAACCTCCCCCCCCCCCATGAAAATGTCAACCCCCTGAGAAAATTTCAACCTCCCCCCGTGAAAATTTCAACCCTCCCCCCCGCGAAAATTTCAACCCCTCCCGATTTTTTTTTCTGGCTACGGCCCTGGCTGTTACCAATGGTCCCATGAATTTTGAAGAAGTACAAATAGAGGGCGAAAGGGAGAAATCTGCCAAGAGGAAGAAGGCACATCAAACAAACCCTTGTCAGGACCA
Source organism: Anolis sagrei (assembly GCF_037176765.1). NCBI lineage: Eukaryota > Metazoa > Chordata > Lepidosauria > Squamata > Anolidae > Anolis > Anolis sagrei. The sequence continues at coordinate 102,921,208 of NC_090023.1, read as the reverse complement.
CCTTCTATCTGGAAATGTATGTCCTCACTGCGAAAGACTGGTTGGAAAGGAAGATTGTCCCCTCCCAGACCCATTGGAGCTTACTGTTCTATCAGTAGAAGGTAGAACTGGATTCTATAAATAGAATGCAATGCAATAAGGATTTTAACATAGGTGTATATTAGAATGAAAATATGTACCTCAAAAACAGCATGCATTGATTTTAGGGCAAGGTTATTTTTCAATGGTATCTGTTTACATGTTGCACAAAAATTATTCAGTACCGAATAGTACCTATTGAATTTATTTATTTATTTATTTATTTATTTATTTGTATACCGCCTTTCTTAACCCCAAAGAGGACCCAGGAAAGTTCACAGAAGATTTGATGCAATAATTATATTATTACACTGTGTAAAAATGTGATATTGTAACGCAGTTATTAATTTATTAACTACTTCCTACATAACCTTAAATGTAAAATAAAAATAAATATCTATTTTTCAATGTTATGTTGAATGACTAAATATAATTGCTAATGCTAATTGGAGTAAACTCATTGAATCAATTAAGTTTATGTTTTGATTAATCATCCAGGAATTATTTCATTAGTTTGTACTAGACAGTTAGACATAAATGATAAAACTCACAAATATAATTAGAGTAAAAACAGAGAAGCAACTGTACAAAGTACTGAAAATGCAAAGGGTTATATATTATTTAGTGGATCAGTCTCATTTAAGATGCTACCAAATTATACATTACTGTCGGGAATATTATAGAATATCAACTGGTGTAGATATAGTTATATGAATTATTTAATTAGTTTATGAAGACATAGCCATGTTAATCTGGAATATCAGTATGCAAAGGGATCTATTGGTACTTTAGAGACTGAAATAAAGAAGTTGGTAGCATAAGCTTATGCTACCAACTTCTTCAAAATTGTTTTGCATATTAACTAGATTCATCTGTTTCAAGAGATTGATAGTTAGATTTGATAAACAGAATTTATTTTATTTGGCTGTAGCTTGTATGTTAAAGGAAACTTTGTGATTTTTCTATTTCTAAGAGCAATGCGAGAGAGGAAAGGGGGGAAAGGAGGAATTGTGCCCTCTCTTCCCCCGCCTTCTCCAATCACTCCGTCACTCCAGCTAGCACCAGTGGATGTAATGAGTGATGATGGCCACCAGTTTCATGCCTCCTGGTCATTATTAAGCCTAGGGTGAGAAAGGGAAGATAAGTGCCATCCTGCGTGCCCAGTGTCGCACCTCAGCGTAAAATCACCTTGCTTAAGACACCAAAGAACACACTAGCAGTAGTCTTTATGGTTTATTAAAATAAAGGATAAAAAGTTCAAAAGGTAAAAGTATATTTCAAAAGATCAATCCAAGGTAACATAGGCAAACAAGATCCAGGAAGACACAGGCAAGGCAAAGTCCCATGAGAACATGACAAAGTCCTGAAACATGAACATGAAAGCTGCAAGATAAATCCAAAGTCTCTTGGATGAAGCGGAAAGTTGCTCTGACACTGAGGCATATTCAAACAGCCTATTTAATACTCTTTGGACAACATGAAGGCGTTTCTATGGCCCCAAGCCTCCCTTTCTCACCTGCTAGCGATCCTTCGAACCTTAAATTCCAACCGACCAGCTCTATCTAAGCCCCCGGCTCCATCAAGGTCAATGTCCTCATTAGTGCTTTCCCCCTCATTATCAGGCTGAGAACTATCTGGCGGAGAACTGCCCTCCCTTCCTGAATCCACCTGGCTCTCAGTAGTTTCACTTTCCCCAGTGTCATCCCTTACTGTGGTAAACAACTGAACTTCTGCCCCCTGTTCCTGGTTTTCTTTGTCTAACACAGGGACGTCATAACTTTGCACCTGACTGTGAATCTGAAACCCATCATCCCTATCAGAATCATTGACACTATCACTCTGAGATTCCAGCTGAGTCACAAACACCCAGGCTGGCTGAGCCCAGGAAAAGTGGGATTGCCATGTGAAGAGGCACAACTACTTCCAAATAGGAAGTGGTGCAACTGTTCACACCAACAGAAAATATGTGTTAGCTCCTGAACTTTAAGGAAGCTCCAGAGCATCCCACAACTTTTTTAATGAATGGACTTCATACATCATGTGGACACCAGATGCTATTGAGGCTCTTATCACATTAATAAATACTCAATTTCTGAGACTGTTTGAGAATGATTTCAAATAGGTCCCATCATATGACGTTTACCCCATCCCGTCAGTATTCCGTCAGAATCCATCTGCAAAATGTCACAAAAACGGATTTTTTTGCAGACAGAATTCTAATCATGGTTTTTGAAATACTACAGGTTTTTCTTCTGTTGCTGAAGCACTGTTTTTGTCTGTGACAGGAAAATCTGTATGCATCCCATCAGCAACTTTACTTTTTAAAAGATCATAGAGTGATGTAGGGGGTGTTTTGAATGGATTGGGAGGAGCCAGCCTTCCATGGTATGATAAGTCAAAGCACAGTATTTTCACATGATACGAATCATAATAATCAGGTGTGATGAGGAGAATATGCATCCAGTCCTTAAAAATATGGGATGCATACTGATAGAAATGGATTGCATCCCAATGTGATAAGGTCCTGAGTCCATTAGCCTATGTCCCAATGCATTTGCTCTTCGTAGATGGACCCTCAAACATTAGAAACAGATATTGGAGATGGAGTGTCATGAAAAGTCAGCAGATTTTTATCAAAACAATATTTTTACTATGAGGTAAGGCCAGAAGAGGCAATGGGATTTTTTTCCCCAAGTGTCATAATAATTTGGTTGGTTTGGAATATCTTATATACTCAGGTATATGTTGAGGGCAGGTTTAGTGGCCAAATTTATGGATTTTGATATGACCCATGGATAAGTTGAAGATCATTTCATGGAATTGGGAAAGCACTCAGAAATTCTTCATAGATTACCCCAGCAACAGTCGCCATATTCCCATGCAGGTATATGAAAGGCCAGAAGTGGTGCAACAATAGAGAATTATTACTACTACTGTATTTATTTATACCCCACTTTATCTCTCCCGAAGGAGACTCAAAGCAGCTTAACATAAAAGCATTAGCAAACAATTTAAAATATACAAATATGAAAACATTAAAACGTAATTAAATATAAACAGAATTTAAAAATTCACAGTTTAAATCCATTAAAACATATTCAAAGTTAAAAACCACAGTACCCCTTGACTTGATCTAAAAAACCTTCTTTAAAAGCCTGTCTGAATTAAAAGGTTTTAGTTTGCTGCCAGAACCACAGCAGGGAGTTGGCCATTCTGGCTTCCTTGGGCAGGGAGTTCCAGAGTTGGGGAGCAGCCACTGAGAAGGAAGGCCTGCTCTTTTGTTCTCACTAACTGAGTTTGAAATGAAGATGGATGGGGTTGCTGTTTCTTTTAAGTCCCCCTAGGATGGATTACAGGAAAGGAGATTCCACCTGAACATTACTAACTTCCTAACTGTGAGAACTGTCCAGCAGTGAACTTTCTGCCCCCGAGTGTAGTGGAGACTCCTTCTTTGGAAGCTTTTAAATAGAGGCTGGATAGCCGTCTGTCGGGGGTGCTTTGAATGAGATTTTCCTGCTTCTTGGTAGGAGGCTGGTCTGGATGGCCCACAAGGTCTCTTCCAACTCTTTGATTCTATGATTCTAGGGTCTGGATCCATCTGGATTAAGCTCTTGCCTTTTGTGACTCAGTTCAGAGAAGTGGATGGTTCCTTTTGTTGATGAGAGTTAAGATATGATACTTACATTGGCCTGTCAATACATTGATCCAGATTTTTGGGCTGATTTTTTAACTAAAATTTCTAAACTTAAACATGAATACAGAGGGTACTTCACACTTTTATACTGAGGTGGAGGAATTATTTGCTCTACCAGTCTGATGACTCAGCAAACAATATTAAGCCAACTTTGCAGTTACTTCTGTTGAACACATTTCTTCCAAGAAACAACAATTTCATACACTTGGATTTCACTCACGAATCTAAGAGGTCTCATCTGAATTTCTGGATCATAAAGAAGGCAATGGTTACTTCGATATAGTTCATGAGAATGTAATTTTTACAGCATTATTTATATGGCTCAGGTTGATAGGGAAGATAAAAGCTGTGAAATGGCAAACAGAAAGACAAAAAGAGGAATTAGCTGATGGACACTTTTCACTCTGAAACACACATTTACGTCCTTTTTTATTCTCAGCTGTTTTGGAAAATATTTTGAGGTCAGCTAAAACAGACTGCCTTGCAGAATCTCTATTAAGTCAGATTTGCAAGGTTGTAGTTGGATATTTACTAATACAAACTGTTTCTCACTAATATTTCTGAAATTGAATGATCACTTGATAATTATTCTTCCTTAAAAAAGGGTTATCACCTCCACAAAAATTATGTTAAAAGTATGTAAGTGATTGCCTGAAGTCACAAAAACTTTTACATAAATGTTAATTCTGCATATCTGAAACTCCATGCAGATTGCGATCATATGTAGGTACAATTGCAACTAATTCATCATTTTTGTGGATTTACTGCTTCTATCAAACATTACTCTCACAGGCAGTTTTATGACCATCCTGAATCAGACAGAATCATCCATGAGTAGAACATTTTCAGTTAAGTCTTTCTGAAAAGTAATGAGGGTAATTCGACTTCTTCCTATGTGGATGAGAAAAAAAAAAGATTCTGTGAACATATATTTCCCTCACAAATATCCAGGAAAGGTATATTCTACATTGTCTGTTCCTCTTCTGCAGCAAAATGTCTACTACTGTTCCAGTGAATAATGGAATCTTTTGAATGGGATTCTTTGACATTTATACACTGAAAACAGTAGGCACCATAGTGGGGCAGTTTAACTTCAAATTAAATTGTGACACCCCATAAATGAAATTGCAGGTATTACACATCTGATGAAAATGATCTGGTAGATCATGAGTTTCTTCAGATTCACTGGGATGTGATCAAAAGCTATGTGTTTTCAGCAATGAAATAGAAAGCTCATATCCCAGGAAACCATTATTTTTTCTTTTTCATCTTGCATTAAAATCTGATTTAGAGTTTCAGAAGTAAGCATGAATCTGTTAGCATGGGCAAAAAAATTACATGTGTACTTTCACTTATTTTTCACATGCCTCAGGGGTTCTTTGGATTACAGCTTGAGCCCTTACCAGATACATTATCTCCATATATTTAAGACAGCAATTTGCTTGAAGAAGAGAAAAAATTGTGAAGCTGAGGATATAACTGTTGTACTATTTACAAGATTCTGAGGTGGACCTCAAGGCACCAGATCTGTCTGACCTTGGAAGCTCAGTAGGATCAGTCCTGGTTAGTACTTGAATGGAAGCCTCCCAACAAATGCCAGATGCTATATTTCAGAGGATGGAACTGCTAAAACCCTGAATATTCCTTCCTAAAGAAACCTTATGAAACTTGTGGGGTCACCATATGCCTGCAAGCAAGTTGAAAGTTCATACACATATCACAGGCATATGCCAACAAAAACATACATGGTGCAATATTTTTCCCATATAATTTTGAAAATGAAATAATGAGTCTTTCTGTGGAATAACTTTTGTGAGTGATACATGTATACAGAGCTGACACATTGCCTTCTAGGATAGTAGTATAGATGTCTTCTTTGAAGTTATACAAGAATGTGGTTTTCATTCTTCTTGTGGACACTGCATTTGAGGTTGAGACCTGCATTTTTTTTCTGACAGACCAGAAAAAATGTACCCAGAGTAGAGTCTGTTTACAGCATATAGTTTTCTTGTGGCTATTCTATTTTATAATATAACCAAATATTAGTGAACACTGAGAGGAGAAACTAATTTCTACATTTTTCAGGGTAACCTCTTTGGAGAATATTTTACTTAGATCAGCTCTGCAATAGACATTGTATTAATGGCATGTTGATTTATACATAAATGTTACAGAGGCAGGATGACTGTATGGAATATTATAAATGAAATATTTGGGAGGATCAAGAAAGATGAGATGATGTAAATGTTCTATAGAATTTTAGAAGGCTGGAGAAAGATAAGAAGATATGGTTTACTGCCTTTCTTTGATAGCTGTTTGTTTTCCAGAGGAGCCAGTTTTAATCAAAACCTCACTTAAAATATGTAACGAAACAATAACCTGTTTCTGAGATGAAAAAGTCACAGAAAACAAATGGCTTCCTTTCTGACTATAAATTGCTATTCTATCTTAGAGCATAAGGTGAAAGTAGAATCCATTTTGTTTCTGGAAGCAGTTCTTTTATCTCTGAATTGATAGTGGGAACAGAGAAATGTAAATCCTGTCCTGAAGCTTCAATAAAGACAAAGACTGTCTCAGAAATAGAGGTTATGAGGATGAAATCTTATCCCTCCTTTTAATTTTTACTTTTATTTTGTAAATTATAATTATTTGAAATACATTCAGATGCCCTTTTTTAGTCTGTTTAATAATAATTATGATAACCTTTATTCCAGAATGCATTAGTCTTATTTGTATTGTGCATGGGAAAAGCTGAGACTAATAGATGGCAACTTATTAGGCCAGATAATACTATGTAATACTATGACTCTTATAAGCTGTCCCCACAACGTAAGTCCAATCTACATTGACCACTTAGATCTCTGTAGAGGTGGATCAGCCCTTTGGTGGTTAAATGCACATAGGATCCAGAGTAACATGGGGCAATGACACCTTAACACAGTCTTGTCCCATTGTAGCCAAAGTTGGGGGAAAGTCTGAATTCTGCAACAGTATTTGGGCTGTCCCTGGACTTAGGACCTGTGGAAAGACCTGGAGTGGCCATAAAACAAAAATCAGCCAGTACCATCTCTGCTGCTACTCCATGCTTCAGGTGGCTCAGATAGCCTGAGGACATGGGATTACTGTCACCCCTCCCTCATCCTCCATGTCATGGCAATCTCCAGATGCAATACGGGTCTTACTGTTGTGAGCTGTGATGTCAAACAGAGCGACAGGATCATGACACACAATGGTGAACAGGTAGGAGGACCCATGTTGGGACTGGAAACTGTTATGCCACAGATGGTGGGAAGACAGAGTGGCTGCCCAGTGGCACCACATTATGTTTAATGCCACTGCGTGGTGGGGACTCTGTCCTGCCTCCACAGCAGCTGGGAGAGTCTCTGTGTAGACCATATCTGGTGCCAATCAGTGTAGATCTGCCTAGTATCCTATGAACTCTTGCCATTTCATCACATCACCTTCAGGAAGTGTCCTAGGATGCTTCCAGGATGCTTCCTCGGTGGAGCCATCACACTACCTAAGGCTTCTTCCTGTGAGACTCCATAGAGGAAGCATCCTGGCAGCATCCTAGGATGCTTTCCAGAGATCACAGGAGGTTTCCTGTGTTCTCAATGGGAAGAAAGGGAAGCCAGGCAGAAGCACTTTCCCCCGTGTAATAGGGAAAGCAGCAATGTGAGGTGTGGGACAATGGTACTCATCCCCCTGCTGCACACCAGATTCACCACATAGCAAATCCCCCTACTGTTGCCTAGCTTGAGGGTCTCCATCTGATTAGGTTCTTAGCTGCAAAACTGAGAAGAAAAACCAATACTTGGAAGTTCAAATAACATGGCAACTCCTATAGCAAACATGGTTACATTGTTGACTTGTACCATCAGTGACAAGATAGCAATCTGTGGCAAATATCTGGGCTACAGTTATGTTACTCAGGCATGGAAAGAGCCAATCCCCACTTAGGGCAACTTGCCAGACATCCTCATCACTGGTCATGGCACCCCCATCATTGCACTCCCTGCACTCAGGTTCTGGAATCTTTACTAATAATCATCCTTTTAACTGGATAACAGAAAAGAAAAGCAGATAGGCAGGGCTCAATTGGACAAAAGCTCTTGTTGAACTCCTATTGGTGTCACCACTACCAACCTTCTTCCTAAACCTTGCCCCTGACATTTGTCAGTTATTTGCATGCATGCTAGTCGCAGTCTCAATTTTGTGGCAACAATCCCACCATGGATTTTCTTTCCATCTTTGTTTCATATAAAGTGATGAAACCAGAGGAGGAATGTTGCACAGTAATCAATTCACATTTATTCTACTTTTTAAATTAACATACATATTTTTTCTTTATTGATTAATATTTGGTATACTTCTGTGTTTTATTTCAACTCCCACGTTTTGGCCATTTTTATTTTTCAGTATGTGCATTGTTTGTGCACACTTTATCTTTCCAAAATACCAGTAAGCTTTACAAATGGGTGAATTCTTGCAGTGAAGTAAATGCCTTCTAACAATGAGTCTTGGGTGGTACTAATATCCCACTTTAACAAAACTGAACAAAAAAAAATCCATCCCTGACTCTCATCAATGAATCAAGGGGCAAAACCTAACTGACAGGAAGGAAGGGTATGCTGTTAAGGTCAATAGCTATTGGAAAAGTAAAGAAAGGAAGGAGCTTGAATAACTAAAGAAAAAGCTATATTAGCTCAATGCTTGAATCACATTCGCTCACTACATGAAACAGCTATTCGGAATACTTTTTTGTAGAAAAGGGCATTGATGTATGGGAGGATTCATCCTGGGACTGAAGTCTAAAGGTAAACACATATGGCCTTTGGACCACAAGCTACATCCACATACACAGCATGCAATTGGGAAACAAAATACAAGTTTGACGAGTTCCAGCCTAACACAATGAATAGGTGGCAGAAGGCCACACTATCTGTTTGTACAACTGATGAACAACAGTCAGGTCAGAATAAAAGAGAATGTGCAGTCAGACATAGATCCACGCTGTGGTGCAAAGGTTACCACTTAGCCACACGAGGTAAAATGTATTTTAGTATTTGTCACCCTGAAAAGAGATACGCACTAAGCTGAACTACAGACCTGAGATTAGGCTGGAGAGGTTTCCAGCTTACATGACAAACTTTCACCTTTATTTGCATAGCATATGCTAGTGTAACAATTGTAGTGGTATAAAAAGGAGGAAGGGAAAGAAGAGAGAAAAACCAAGGAAAAGAAATGTGGCCTTACTTTTAAGACTAATTGGGTTTTGGAGGTAGCACAGAGCAATGATAAATGCACAGACACAAGGCATGTTTACACAGCGGTGGGAATGGGACGGAGTGTAACACGATCCAGAAAGATACAAATCATGACCCTTGCCCTCATTTTTTAAAAAGCGATGTAATGTGATGCAGGTCTTTCAGATCTTTATAGTGGTCAGTTAGCATGGATATCTGAAAGCAATACATCTTCTTATCAAAAATCACTTTCCCAGGGTTATAAAGTTCTGAAAGGATTCCTTTTGTTATATATGATTTGTGTGTATTGCATCATGAAGATGTCGTCTTTGTTCATACCTCTGCTAATGGACTAGAATATTTTAATATAATTCCATTCAACAGTTTCTATTTTTAGTCGTCCTTTGTAATTTCCCTTCTTTTAAGGACTGCAATCTATAGATCATTCACTGTGTCTGAGAAGGTTGAATTGTTCTGCAACTGGTTATTTATTATTGCCATTTATGCCAGATCAGCGTCCATAAGAACTGTCCTGATTGTCCAATATAGAGTGTAGGAGGGCATAGAATAATAGAATTGGATGAGACCATGTGGGTCATCTAGTCCAACCCCCTGTATTGCCACCATGGGATGACAAATATCACAGCAGAGGAAGCACAAGCAAATGTATCTCTGATGTTGCGAGTGGTGTTACTAGGCCCTGTAATATTTCTCTTGGAGTAGATGTGGGGACAGAGTTGGCATCTGGGTCTGTGGCGGGGTCTTGTCCCCGTATTACCTCTCAGGTCATGTACCCTATTGAAAACAAATAGTTTAAGATTTAGAGGCTGTCTGTAGGCCAAAAAAGGCTTGCCTTCCAGAAATTGTGAGAGGACTGTGTTAGTTACAGAACTGGTTGTAGCTTCTTGATGATGTGTTTGTGTAATCTTAGCTGGGGACTAATGGTCAGCCATTAGGGATGTTCTGTTGTTTTTGGGGAGTTTTCTTGTAGCACATATTTTCTGGGTATTAATATTGCCTTGTCAATTTGTTTCTTCACCTCCTTGCGTATGTATTGCAGTTTGAGAAATCCCTATTGCATATCCAATCTCTTTAAGTCTTTGTCTTGTGGATCTGAGCAAACATGATTATATTAGAAGGCTTGGGTGTAAACAATTTGGAAGTGTGTTCTGGGTGGAAAGTGGAGGCACATAGGTATGTGTAGCAATCACAGAGTTTTTAATAGAGTTGCTTAGAGGTCTTCTTGAAGTTACACAGTTATATGGATTTCTCCAGGCTGAAGTTGATGGTAGGATGGAAGTTATTGAAATCCAGATGGATCTTCTCAAGTTTTTGCTTTCTATCTGGCCAAATTCCAAAGATGTCATCAAGAAATGGGTATCACATGCAACATATATGTACATTTTACTTGTGTGTGCATTTTGCTTGTATATAGCACACTAAACGCCAAAACAAAAAGTCCTGTAATGGCATTTTACACAGAAATATAAAGATTGAGTAAACAGATGGACTACCTACTGCCTGGTTGTTCCTATGAATTTCAATATCACAAGTATTGTTCAGCCATGATTCTGTCTCAATTGTTTATTTCCTGCTCATGTTTTCTCACTTTCTCATTCAGATACTTTAAGTGAGTTAGTCTTGTCTATATCCAAATAATTATACATTTCCAAAAAGAAAACGATAGAAACAAGAGAATGTGTTTTAAAAATAGCATCCACAAAGTCACTTTTTTAGTACCATATGCCAATGAATGCAGAAAGATGTTGTGGAATTCCATTTATTATCTGATCTTTAGATCTTTATATTTAATTTGGGAAATTTTAAAAACTAATTTTATTGTTAAAATTCTAAAGCATCAGTCATCTGAGCTGCAGGAGAGAACACACTAAAATAGTTCTGGTTTACTTCTCCCATTTTCAACTACTGTTGGTAAAGAAATTCTGTAACTCGATTCAATTGTGAATTAATGCTTTTGAGAAGAGTAGAAACATGTGGAACAGAAGGCAAAGGAACAAGAGAATGAACTCTGGCATTGATCCAATTCAAATAACTCTCACTTTGCAGGAGGAAAAAAAGCCCATAGGAGTGAGATCATAATATGGAAAAAGTCTGTTTCACAGTCTTAAATTTGAAAATAAGCCAAAGTTGTTCAGTTATATGGAACTTTAATGCAGAACCCATTAACATTTGAACATAGAATTTCATCCAGGCATGAAAGATTTTAAAATATGATTGTTTGGGGTTTTTTTTTTTTCTTTTGAGCACAAAAAAAAAAATCACCAATGACTTCTCTGGCATTACTTTTTAATGGCTTCCTGAAATTAAATCACTGGAATTTAAATAAACCTTTTTATTGCACGGGATATATATTTACAGTGGTCATTGATTTTTGTTTTAGTTTATACTTTTTCCAAAAAGGAGGGAATTGAAAAGGTTAAGTATACTCATTTAAAATCATTTTAAAACACAAATAATTTTCACTTAGATTAACCCATTTCATCAGGCTAATTTTTATATCTAAGAAGGCAAGGTACTTCAACTATTTCATCAGCCCCACAAGCTGGATTTGAAGCTTTTTATTTTTAATTATGGTGAACAGTAACTTCTTGGATTGCTTAGGATGCTTCTGCAAGCAAACTTAGAGGCCTTTGATTTGATAAGATGCAACTCAAATCTACCTTCTTCAGGGTAAGAAGAATGTTTCCAAATTTCTGGTGTACCACTCATTCTAAAAGTGTCGACTATTGAGATATTTGGCCTGATGTGTTATTTTTGTTGTGCTTAAAATAACAATTACAGTATTTAATTTGGTTTGTAATGTCTAAAGCACGTGTTAATTTCTCACTCGTCACTACTAGAGCATGGAAAGGCTTGGATTTGGAAGAAATATGTCCATGTATTTAACGTAACACTTCTATAGACTCTCAAATAACTCCCAAGTAAACAGATTAATCAAACTGGAGATTCATATACATTATTGGTGTGGAGCAGGGTTTTAAAAGAAAGTGTTAAATATAAACCCAATTGTAGATAATTACACGTGATGTAAAGTTAAATCCTTCCCTAAGCAGATGACACTGGACGTTTCATTGGCATTTTTGGTGAAACAAGTTTTAAAATGGTTTTTCAGTGTAATAGTGATGGTTGTAGTGAAGAAGAAAATGTATCTATACTTTCTTTAGAATTTTCTATAGGATTTAGATCATCTGATTTATAGTGTGTTTAAGACAAGAAGGAAGCGGATTCCAGAAAATCAATGAGATGCATAATACGAATTTAACACTTACTCGATGATTGATCTCTTTTGTCAATATATATTATGTAATAAGCTGAATAGCCATCAAATATGGATTATGAAATAAATCAGGGGATTATTTTTGTCAATCTAATGTCTGCAAGACCTGTACTATTGTATTATAAATAAAACACATCTGTTCTTTATTTGTCAGCATTGAAAAGAATATCAACTTTAGATGTTGGAGAGACAGATCAAAATTTGGACATAGTTTACTAAATATATAGTATAATAATGAAATATTTTAATAGGTAAAACTCAGGCTGTACATCCCTTTGAAGTTAAATTCCATATGTCTAAGATGTATAGGTATCTTTGCGTAATTTATACTATTGTTTTTTAATAGATATCCCCTTTTAGATTTCTTTAGATTTCGCAAATAGCAAAAATGTTCTGAACAGTAAACAAAGCATTAAGAAATATAAACTATAAAACAACTACAGGAAGTACATTACAATTGAAAGATTAAACAGATCAATGAAATAATTATTGATTCATTACTTTTTATATGATGAATTTTATATGCATCATTGTCTTTTAAGATGTTTTAACAACTCAGCAGTTTCTGATTGATTTGAATACTTAAGTGCCATCTTTACTTGAGATAGTAGCTCATCATAGTAGCTTGGCATAATCCTATGTAAATAATATACTTTTATATATTATTCAATATCTTTATTCATGACTTCGATGAAGGTTTAGAGAGCATGCTTATCAAGTTTGCAGATGACATCCAATTAGGAGGGATAGCTAATACGACAGAGCACAGGACCAGAATTCAAAATGACCTTAACAGATTCGAAAGCTGGACCAAAACTAACAAAATTAATTTTAACAAGGACAATTGTAAGATACTTCACTTAGACAGAAAAAATGAAATGCAAAGATACAGGATGGGTGATGCCTGGCTCAACAACAGTCCATGTGAGAAAGATCTTGGAGTCTTCATAGACAACAAGTTGAACATGAGCCCACAGTGTGATGCAGCTGCTAAAAAAGCCAATGGGATTTAGGGCTGAATCAAAAGGAGTAGAGTGTCTAGATTGAGGTAAGTCCTGGTGCCTCTCTATTCTGCTTTGGTTAGACCTCAGCTGGAATACTGTGTCTAATTCTGGGCAGCAGGAAAGAATTGCTGTTATACATAAGGATTCCATCACTTTCACAAGAAAACCTATTTATTCTAGTGCCGACTTCAAATCTTTGTACCTTATGTTGGGCCAAAGAGACAGAAGGAGAATACTATTAGCCTTCTACCCACCCTCTTTGCCTAAGCTGGCCCAGGTGGTTTTAGAAATAGAGTTGAAGAACACAGGACTGTGAGTCTGGAGGAATACAACATCCATGTCAAAGCTGTCCTGACAGGACCTGGTCAGGATCTCATGGCTGTCATGACAACCGTGGGACAATCTCATTACATCATTGGTATGACATATGTGGTAGTATATACCTTATAGGGTTGTTGTAGGTTTTTTGGGCTGTATGGCCATGTTCTAGAAGCATTCTCTCCTGACATTTCACCTGCATCAATGGCAGGCATCCTCAGAGGTTGCAAGGTCTGTTGGAAACTAGGAAAACTGGGTTTACTGTATATATCTGTGGAAAGTCCAGGGTGGGAGAAAGAACTCTTGTTTGTTGGAGCTAGGTGTTTCAACTGGCCACCTTGATTAGCATTTGATGGCCTGACAGTTTTTAGGTGTGGCTTGTTACTGCCTGGGGGAATCCTTTGTTGAGAGGTGATTACCTGTTCCTGATTGTTTCTTATCTAGAATTCCCCTGTGTTTGAGTTTTGTTCTTTATTTATTATTATAATTTTAGAGGTTTTTAAATACTGGTAGCCAGATTGTGTTCATTTTCATGGTTTCTTCCTTTCTGTTGAAATTGTCCACATGCTTGTGGATTTCAATGGCTTTTCTGTGTCGCCTGACATGGTGGTTGTGAGAGTGGTCCAGCATTTCTGTGTTCTCAAATAATATGCTATGTCCAGGTTGGTTCATCAGGTGCTCTGCTATGGCTGACTTCTCTGGTTGAAGTAATCTGCAGTGCCTTTCATGTTCTTTGATTCATGTTTGGGTGCTGCATTTGCTGGTTCAACCAAACATAGCCATACAGCATGAAACACCTACAACAACCCAGTGATTCCAGCCATGAAAGCCTTTGACAATACATATACATTATACTTAATTTTTGACATTGGTATTTTTTCCAATGGCTAAAATTAGGAAAATCCTCAATGGGAGAATGGTAAGTCTGATGAGTCTGTCGGGGTCCTCTGGTCTCACAATGAAATGCTGAAATGGAAAGGGCTAGTAATGCATTTGATCCTAAACAGTCAATTTAGTTCTGTGGTGCCTGTAATCCATCTTGGTTTAAAAAAGATCTATGAAACAGGCTGGACAAAGACTAGAGTGCAAGTGGAATAGATCATGAATATAACTGAAAATTGTCAAAGCTCCATCACTGTATCTATTAACAAGCAGTGAAGGTGGCAAGAAGAACTTGTTATACTTTTGCTGTTTTTAGCACAACATTCAGCAGAACTCTTTCCACCTGAACCTTAGGAAGAACTTCCTGACAGTAAGAGCTGTTCAACTGTGGAATATGTTGCCTTGAATTGTGGTGTTGTCTTCTTCTCTGGAGACTTTTAGTCAGAGGCTGAATGGCCATCTGTTGGGAGTACTTTGATTGAGTGCTCCTGCATGGCAATGAATGAGACTGGATGGTCCTTGTGGTCTCTTCCAGCCCGCAATTCTATGACTATATGTATAAAAGCAACTTTCTGACTTATCTTTGCCTGACCCCAGTAGGCTATTCAGTACTCACCACAATTAGTTCTTGGATCTACTTGGCACCTAAGATCTAAGAAACATGGACTGATTAGGTAGATTCAAGAGTGTTAAATGTTTCAATATGTCAAAGGAGTTGACTGCTGCCTTGAAGGAGGCAAATCCAAACCTGTTTTTAAAAAACCCTCAATAATTCAAAAATCTGCTTTTTGGATTTAAAAATTTAAAAAACACAATAAGGAACCACCTGAGAACACTCATATATAGTAGACCTACAAATGCAAACACATATTCAAGATCTGGCAGCTCACATTCCAGATCACTTAGAAACAATCTTGTTATTTTCTGAAGATGTGTGCCACTAGATGCATAGAACACATAATGAAGCCACTCAAAGTATATAGGAGAACACTTCAAATATCAGAAACAATAAAACAGGTCCTCCCTTAGTCACTCTGGGAATGTGATCATCCTACAACTGATTTAAAAATGCAATGTTCTACTTTGATGTGCCTGGTTCCTGTTTTGCATTGATCCCTATGAACATTAGCCACTTTGCCAGTACCCTATATAATAAAATAGTAAAGGTTTCCTCTGAAATTAAGTCTAGTCATGTCTGACTCAGGGAGGTGGTGCTCATCTCCTTTTCTAACCCGAAGAACCAGCGTTGTCCATAGACACCTCCAAGGTCATGTGGCTAGCATGACTGTATAGAGCACCGTTACCTTCCCACAGAAGCAGTGGCTATTGATCTACTCACATTGCATGTTTTCGAACTGCTAGATTGGCGGAAGCTGGGGCTAACAGTGGGAGCCCACCCCACTCCCCTGATTCGAACTGCCAACCTTTTGGTCAGCAAGTTCAGCAGCTTAGCAATTTAACCTTCTGCACCACCAGGTGGCACATATAATAGCATAACAACAACCATATATTTAATATGGATGTTGTGGAACTGCCCAATTTGAATTACAACAGATGTAAGCCCACTTGCAAAAATGTAAGTCCCAAGCAGGTTTCCAGCCAATGTCTTCACTAGCCCTTTGAAGGTTTGCATTGTGCTTCAGAGAGCAATGACTAAATGCTTGGGATGTAGCATGAATACATGGATATTTAGTGAGATTCACGCAAACAGGAGAATTTGAGTGCTTAGATCTTAAACATTTGACTTTGAATTTCTATGCAATCAGTCATCTTTCTTCTGCTGAATTGTGGTTGGCACCTATATTTTCTGACAAGCTATCACATTTTACTGATGACTTAATATACAATATAATCATTTTGTTTGTCCAAAAAGCAATTTATTTACCACAGTAAAAACAGCATTTTCATGTAAGTAAAAATAATTGAAAGTGTGACAACCAACTAATTAAATGTGAGCATTTTGCAGAATCAGTATTTAGTTTTAAATTTCAATTATCTTGTTTATTACAGTTTTTCAGCTCAGTAACTATAACATTACTTCTGAAATCAATCCTATAAAATTAATTTATTATTTAGAAAACCCCTTTAATGAATTTGCTTGTAGTGTGAGACTCAAATAAATGGTTTATAATGGTGTCGGCTCTGAACACCCTTTGATAGTGAAGAGATCCAATTAAAATCTGATTAAAGAGCAACAGTTTTAATAGATTATGAATTAATTAGATCTGTGAATTAGTCAATCTTTTTAAAAAGTGAATAAAACATGCTTATTATGGATAAAATAAGGATGTTTAACAAACTGGCAAGCATGAGAAAAGCTGAAACAATGACAATGACTAATATTTACCTTAGAAAGTAGATACATTTTTGTTTTTCGTGTCAGAAGCAACATGAGAAACTGCAAGTCGCTTCTGATGTGAAAGAATTGGCCGTCTGCAATGACATTGCCCAGGAGATACCCAGATGTTTTGATGTTTTACCATTCTTGTGGGAGGCTTGTCTCATGTCCCCACATGGAAAGATGGAGTTGACAGACGGGAGCTCACCCTGCTCCCGAGATTCAAACTGCCGACCTTTTGGTCAGCAGTTAAGCTAGCACAAGAGTGTTCAGCCAGTTCAGCCAGCTGGAGCTAACAGAGGGAGCTCATTCACACTCACCCTGAATTTGAACCTCCGACCTGTCGGTCTCCAGTCCTGCTGGCACAAGGGTTTAACCCATTGCGCCACTGGGGGCTCCTAGTAGATAGTTGTTTGTACCATTTTTATTGAATTCCAATATATTAGGCCACGTGCCACTTCTTAAATGCAATACAAGCCTACCAATATTTAACGTTATGATTCATGGTCTCGCTTTTTCTTTTCTTTGTTCTTTGTCAAGTACACCTCCCATTTCTTGTCACTGCCCTGGCAACAATGTCATTCATTATGTGATAGTCTGTTGCTGTTATGTGCTTTCATTTCCAATATATGGCAACCCTAAAACAACCTTATAATATTTTTTTCTCGGTAATATTTGTTTAAAGGAGATTAGCTTTTGCTTTTCTCTGAGAGTGTGATTTGCCCCAAAACCCTACAACACAGAGTGACAGGTAGAGTGCCCAAGAAAAAAAATAGAGGAAAGGGAGGCAAAAACACATGAAATATGATGGCAAGGAACTGCATCTGTGTATTTCTTGACTGTAATGCTACACCTGCCCTCGTAAAGTTTCTGATTTATGTTCAGGTAATTTCCTGCCTAGACCTCTGTAGCATTCTTCAAATCCTTTTCCATACTTTTTCTGATCTTCCTTCAAAGCACAGTTGTAAAAAGACTTATGCTCAGGTTCTTACATCCCTTTTGTCTGTCCAGCACAAAATCCCTATTCCCAATCTAAAAAAGGGTGCTCCCATTTTTTCTGGTTCTTGCCTTTTTAATATCTATGTGGTTTTGCTTGGGACCATGACCATTGTTCCTTTGCTTGGAACCATTATTCTACTACTCTAGCATTTCCTATACTTGCAGTCAGCTACATCCATTTTCAGAGACTACTTCCCTATACACATTATGTTGAGCCAACCTTTTGAAAGATCTGTTCTTTTTATAAAACCTCTGTCTAAAACCTTTAACTTCTTTTACTTCTGTTATGTTTTTTAAAAGTTGCAACTTGTATATACAGGCATACATTGTTGTTACTTATCAGCATATTGTGTGGAGCTGCGGTGGCGCAATTGGTTAAACCCTTGTGCTGGCTGAACTGCTGACTGAAAGGTCGGTGGTTCAAATCCAGGGAGCAGGGTGAGCTCCCACCTGTCAGCTCCATCTTCCATGTGGTGACGTGAGAGAAGCCTCCCACAGAATGATAAAACATCCAGGTGTCCCCTGGGCAACGTCCCTGCAGACAGCCAATTCTCTCACACCAGAAGCGACTTGTAGTTTCTCAAGTTGGTTCTGACACGAAAAAAAACCCCATATTGTGTGCCTTTAATATTTTATTTCCCTTCTGTTTTTTTCTTGGTTCTTCCACCAATCTTCACTCCAAAACGGCCTTCCCTGACCTGGTGCCCTCAAGATATTTCTTGTGTGCCTTCAAGTCATTCCCAATTTATGAGGACGCCAAGGCAACCCGATGATGTGAATTTTTTTAGCAAGATTGGTTCAGAGGGGTTTGACCTGGCCTTCCTCTGAGGCCCCTTCCACACAGCTGAATGAAATCCCACATTATCTGCTTTGAACTGGAATAGATGACAGTGTGGACTCAGATAACCCAGCTCAAAGCAGATATTGTGGGATTTTTTGCTTTGATATTCTGGGTTATATGGGTATGTGGAAGGGCCCTGAGACTGAGGACCCTTCCAGACAGACTGTATATCCCAGGATCCGATCCCACATTTCTGTTTATCACAGTTTATTGCAGTGTGACTCATATAATCCAGTTTAAAGCAGAAAACCTGGGATCAGATCCTGGGATATAGGGCCTGTCTGGAAAGGCCATGAAAGAGTGTGGCTTGATCACACTCTTTCAGTGGATTAGTGGATTTCTTTGGCTGAGTAGGATTTGAACCCTGATCTCCAGAGGCCTTGTCCAATACTGAAATCACTACACCACAGTGACTCTTGCGCTCCAGATAAATTGCATTTGCTCCAGCTCACTGGCAGAAATTGTCCAATATCTTTGAAGAAGGGTTTTTGGAGTAAATAATAGAGCAAACTGTCAAAACAATAACATAGATATGGTATAAATGATAAATAGCATTTTAAATAGCTATTATGATTTTTGCTCATTTTTCCATGTTTGAGCTACACACATGAAATCATGGTAAGACTTAAGCTAACTAATTATTTTTAAATAAGGAACATAAGAAAATACTTTAAAATGACTGTGACGGGTAATAAGATGCTGCACATTCAGCAAGCCTGCTGGCAACCTGGTGAGTGTAAACACTGCTAAAATTTATAATATGGCATGACTCATTACACAAAACAGTGGTGTAGGTTATGTTCTTCCAGTGACCTTCGTGTTTAAAAATTAAGTAATATTTTTAAAAGACAGCAGTAGACTGTTACCAGAAATTGAAGAAACATAAACTTACCAAAATAGCTATTAATCACTAGCAGCAGGAATGAAGTAAGTGGAATCAAAGGAGGCAAGATATGAATTGGTAAACCAAGTGGCTCTCTTAAACACTTTATTGCTTAAAGCTGTTTCCTCCTGTGATGGGATAAGTGATTAGTCTTGAAACTTTGGCAGGCTCCTTGACGGATGGGAATATTTAGGCTGGCGAAGAAAAGTAATATTCTGGCAAGTGGTCATTGTTCTTTCATTTTTACACATGCATTCGTTTTTATGGTGCTTTTTTATCCTAAAGTGGGATGGTGTTGTAGAAACCTTTTAAACTCTGGGCAATAAATCTGGCACCTTTAAGGAGTAATTTTGCACTCCTTTCTAAAAAAAATGGTATAGGAAATACAATTTTATGGTATTTTTCAGTGATCCAATTCTATAAAAGGTTGATTTCTATGTTGTAGTAGTACTGAGCCCTGACCTTATTTTGATTTTAAACTATATGGTACATAAAGTGAACAGTATTATTTACGCTAAATTTTCTCATGTCATTGAATCCTGTGGTGGGTTGAAAGTGTTAGCTCACTCTGCAGAGTTTACTTCCAAGTATTTTGTAGGGCAGAGATAGAACAAACTGAAACTCAAATCTTTCCATAAAACATCCATGGAAAAAGTTCCAAATTTCAATCCCAGTTTATGGTCATTTTGGATTCTGATCCTGCCCCAGAAGTATTTGCTATCTCTTCAATTTGGCATTATGCCTAAATCTGATAACCATACTCTCTTATTCCATCATCCAAATCTGTAAAAATAAAAATGTAATGTTCATTTGTGGAATTAACATAACTCAAAAACCAATGGACGAATTGACACATTTGGACTCGATACACCTATCAGGCCAACGAGTGACCATCACTCATAAAAACACTGACAAACACAGCAGAACAGACTTTAAAAGCCAAAAAAATAAAATTTACATTACAATGCATGCACAAAACCACACATACAATGCATGCAAACACACATATACACACATATAGACACAAAACACATATACACAGACTGGGCCAGAACAATGCATGACAGGGGATGGCTAGTCATTAATAAAGATGCTGAATTGCACTGGACTCAGTGCAAGGATCTGGTGTCTCCTCTTTAAGATCAGCAGCTGGAGTAATATTTGCTATTATAAAACAGGAGCCACAGTGGTGCAGCAGGTTAAAGCACTAACCTGCAGAACTTGCTGACCGGAAGGTTGACAATTCGAATCTGCAGGATGGAGTGAGCTCTCATTGTTAGCCCCAACTTCTGCCAACCTAGCAGTTCGAAGACATGCAAATGTGAGTAGATCAACAGGTAGTATTTCTGCAGGAAGGTAATGGTGCTCCATGCAGTCATGCCGGCCACATGACCTAGGAGGTGTCTGCGGACAACACCGGCTCTTTGGCTTGGAAATGGAGGGGAGCACCACCACCCCAAAGTCGGACTCGATTAGACTTAATGTCAAGGGGAAACCTTTATCTTTACCTTTAATATTTGCCCCACTAAGATATTTGCTAATAACTAATATGTCAGTTCTTTGTGATAGATAAGTGACACCCTCTGGCATTTTTTTTTTTTGCTTGCATGCTTCTTCAAAAGGAACAGAACATACACAGAAAGAGATATTCAATATTTTTCTGGCATGTGGAACTATTTCACTGCTTAGTTACCACAACTGGTTTAAAGATGTACCATAGTTTTGTTGATGTTGTAGGAACAGATTCTCTTAAATGAAATACATGCTTTGGCTATAGATATGCATTAGGAAAAGTTGACCATCTGGTGTGTGATAAGGTAAAGACAGCAGTAATAAATTTCACTTCATTAACATAGATGAAAACATGTGTCTGTCTCATTATTCATAAAATATTGATGTTGTACAACCTAGGTACTGTTCGTAGTATGATAAAAGAATGCAAATCTCTTGCCATAGTCTTAAAAGTTTAATCTTATATATATCAGGGTGGTCTTTTTCTTGGAATTTCCGCTAGATGACCCCTCAAAACAAAATTTCTTTGTTGATAGTTACTGATTGGCCATCGGAATTCCTGCATTCATGAAAGAACACCATTCGTTCTCAAAGTGAGTTCCCAATCTATCCTTTTTTACTGGGTTGTTGTAGGGTTTTCGGGCCATGTTCTAGAAGCATTCTCTCCTGACTTTTCACCTGCATCTATGGTAGGCAACCTCAGAGAATGCCTGCCAAAGTTGCAGGTGAAATGTCAGGAGGGAATGCTTCTAGAACATGGCCATACAGCCCGAAAAACCTACAACAACCCAGTGCTTCCAGCAATGAAAGCCATCAACAATATATCTTTTTAATTTTCTTATTAAATAAAAGATCCAGTACACAACATGCTGGATTTTATACAGCTGTGTGGAAGGGGTCAGATCTACCACAAACATTAGCATCTCCTCTCTTTCCCAATTTCAGTCCACACAGTACAACACCATGCAGAATAGGTGTTCCTTGTTCCTTTCATGTTTAACAGACGTCTGTCCAATCATGCAAATTACATTTCCCAGATCAACCAGCATAAAATATGATGATGCCTCCCTCTGGTATAGCAGCAGTACACAAATGTTTGAAGATGACTCCAGCTGTTCCCAACCCCCTCCCCCCAAAGTAGCCTCCCTAGAAAAAGCAAGCATTAATCACAATCTAGACCAGTGTTTCCAACCTCTTTTTGGCCATGCCCCACCTGAACATCTCTAAAATCCTAATTTCCCCTCCCTTTGGTTACCAGACATTAATTTTCTTAATTAATGTCTGAGGGGGCAAAGGAAGGGGTCTGAGGGTGTTAGGAATTGTGGGAGTTGGAGTCCAAAACACTTGGAGGGCCAAAGTTTGGCCATGTCTGGCCTAGACATTTTCCCTCACCCTGCATGAAAGAGACCCAAGCCAACTTGGAGACTCTGGGCCCTTCCACACAGCCATATGGACTCAGATAACTCAGTTCAAAGCAGATATTGTGTGATTTTCTGCCTTGATATTCTTGAATATAGGGCTGTGTGGAAGGGTCCTCTGCCTTATTTATTGGGCACTTGGGACTAGGTCCTTACTTCTCTTTTGCACATCCCTTGGCTTGTCTTGGTTTTATAAGTTATTGGTACCTTCTTGCCTCCTTGACTTCTCTCCTGTCCCAGTAAATCACAACAAATACAATAAAATGCATTAAACACTTAATAGAAACAATATAACAAAAGATCAAATAGAACAATAACATTAAATGAAGATTTTTATATTTCTCAGCAGCCAAATCAATACCGTTCTGGCTGGACAGAACCACCAGCATACTGACTCTGATTATCTGTTGGGAGTAATCCACTCATGCAAATAATGTAAGCTTGAGGCCTGCCTTTCATTAGGACAGTGAGATTTTTCTTTTCATACAAGAAGTAGTCAGAATTCCCATCAATTTATAGATCCACTACTTACATTTTTCTTATGAAGAAATGGTCCCTTGTCAGTAGTCATTTCCACAAGCTAACTACCAAATATAACATTGGAGATTATTCAGATTACATTTTCAAAAATTCTTTGATGTTGAGCATTTCCACATTTGTGTGTTTATTTTTCAGACTAGACATACCCTTCAACATATTAAATGGCATTTGTTGTTAATTCTTTTCTCATTTGAACAGATTTCAGAAAGAAAGATAATTAAATTGCCCATTTGACATATATAACTACATTTCAGATTTCCACATTTCAGAAATACCTTTTATAATGTCTTTAGTAGTAACAATGGAATACTGTCCATATTTTTTCAGAATTTTATTGGGTGCATTTAAGTTTGGAAAGTTAGTGTTTACTAATTTAATATCTGCAATTGAATCAAATTAGAAGCTTCCATGGAAAGATGCAGCACTACAGAGAAGGACATTACTATTTGTTATGTAAGTACAGTGAAATCCCTGTAACTGCAGGACCTTTGTCTGCAATGTCACTTACCTGTGCCTGGAGGTTGGTGGCCTCTCTAGGAATTTGCTAGGTCCTCCATGTTTCCCACAGAAGGTACCATAGAGTCACTGCAGTCTGACTTGGAATGTATCCCACATAGATATGGGGGATCTTACTACAATTGTAATGCTCCAATTAGGTTTTGTTCCCTTGAGATATGTTCTGGAGAAAGATGCTGAAGTTCATACCACAAGTTGTGTAGGAGTCAATATACTATTAGAAATTGACTTTATAATATCACATAAGATTGTTTAAAAGATCATTTCTACTTTCATTGATATTTGCACATTATTGGAAATTAAATGTTATTGCTTAATTGCTTACCAAGACAGATAATAACCATAGGTAACATGTGGCGTACCTGGTGTTGTTGAACTGTGACTCCCCTGATGTAGGACTACAACTCCAACCAGTTCAAACCAGCATAACCAAATGGGAGTTGCAGTCCAGTAACATCTTGATAGTTACACATTACCCATCATTGCTAAATAACATCAAGGTGTGGTTTTTCTTGGGTATTTTGTAGGACAACTGTAGGTAGAGGAAAGGATGCTGAACTTGAAATATCTTACATTTGACTTAGCAGGGCTTTTCTTAAAGTGTTTGTAATTTAGAAATATTTATGATATTTATGGATTGTCCCGTTGAATTTAAATATAGGTGTTCTGTTTTTTTTTTCCAGAATGTTAGAAGATGACCTCAAACTGAGCAGTGATGAAGAGGACAATGAACAGGTATGCAGGCTAGCATTTGTATTTGATGAATTAATGGTCTAATGGTCTAGCAGTGCTGATAGAGACTTCTGATAATTTGTTTAAATGTAATAAGAATGATTATATATGTAGTTTAGAGTGTCATTTAGCCACGATTGTGGCTTTTTTTCCTCCAGGTAATATATTCCACACATTCCTTGGACAAATTCTGATCAACATGTACCTATTAATTCCAACACAGCTCCATTGAACACTTTAGTGGCAAATCAGAGTCTTGATGCAAGGCCATGCGCTTGCTGCCAAGTTTGGGGAAGGCAAAACTAACTGGCCATAAAAAGAAAAAAAGGCTCAGTTTAGGACAAAGTTCCACAGGACTAAGCCTTAACATCTGTTTCCTACATCATCACTTAGCTCTGGAATATGGTGATTTAACACCATGATTTACTAGATTTAAGATGCTCTTTAAAACATTCAGAAATTATTTCCTTCACCAGGAGAAAGTAGAGGGATTTCTCAAGGGGGTCAAGTTACAGAGTTCAAATAGGCTTAAGCTGGGTAGCCTCCCTCTTTTTTCTTTTTCTTTTTACCAAGAATTGAAAAATTGAAAGATGCCATTGGGGAACAAGCCTGGGGATTTTACAAAATGAAGAATTGAAGCAATAAGGGCATAAGTATAAAAGCAGAGAATCTGTGACTTTATCAATAAGGCTCTCTAGAAAGAACATTAAATAAATGTAAAAGTAAACAAGAAGACACAGGAGAAAGGAAATACAATGATGAGCTGATCACATAGAGAAAAACCTACAATAATTATATTATTCATACATAATAATAAGAATAAGAATATGCTGCAAGAAAATTGCACAGATGGACTGCAAACACAGGCACAACTATGTGGCCCAAATTATTCATTGGAACTTTTGTCACAAGTACCACCTGCCAGTAGTAAAGAACTTGTGGGATCATAAACCTGAAAAGGTAGTGGAAAATGAACACACAAAAATACTGTGGGGCTTTCAAATCCAAACTGACAAAGTTTTGAAACACAATACACCAGACATTACAGTTGTGGAAAAGAAAAAAGTTTGGATTATTGATGTCACCATACCAGGTGACAGTCGAATTGATGAAAAACAACAGGAAAAACTCAGCCATTATCAAGACCTCAAAACGGAACTGCAAAGGCTCTGGCATAAACCAGTACAGGTGGTTCCAGACGTAATGGGCACACTGGGCGCTGTGCCAAAAGATCTCAGATGGCATTTGGAAACAATAAACATTGACAAATCAATAAAACCAAAAAGAACAATAAAAAGACAAAATCACGATCTGTCAACTGCAAAAGGTCACCTTACTTGGAGCTGCGCGCATCATTCGAAAATATATCACAGAGTCCTAAATGCTTGGGAAGTGTTTGACTTGTGATTTTGTGATATGAAATCCAGCATATTTATCTCGTTTGCTGTGGCATACTGTGTTTTTATGTCAGAAGAATAACAACAACAACAACAACAACAACAACTTCATTTGCATACCGCTCTGTCTTCCTGAGGAAATTCAGGGCGGTTTCCAGCATAGGGCAAATCATTCAATTACCAGCACAAAACCATACAAAATAACAATTATAAAACATAAACATAACACCGTTAAAGCAACCACACACATTCCCAGTATTATTCCATCGGACAAGATTCAAACTACCAATGGACAGAGTTTGAAAGTGGGCCTAGACAGCTATGAGAGGGCTAGGCCAGGGCTAGTGCAATGAAGTAGTATGGGGCTGGGGAAGTGGATAAACAAACATTAAATGTTTGTTTAATTTTAATTATGTAAAGTATTGTTTTAAGGATTGTCTTTTAAGTATTTTTCCAGTTTAAATTATAGTTTCATTTTACAGGCAATGTTCCCAAAATTTAATGTGTGGGAAGAAATGTTCCTGTTTGTATATTTAAGTTTATCAACATGAAAAAACCCTTCCCTTTGAAAATTCCAATCAATACTACATGAAGAGCTCACAATTAGCAGACTGCTGGGTAGTTAACATAAATCTGCAAGTTAAAATCATCCACTTCCCTTTGATTTATTAGGCATAACATAATAATCTTTGCCTTCATTTTTGGTAGCCGGGGAAATATGAGAAGATTTGTGTCACGGAGATGTCAAAAACCCTAGTTAGGATGGTTTGGAGTATTGAATTGTGGTGATTATTGCCTCTTGGTTCCCTGAAGTGTGGAATGGCACATGAAATATCCATACTAAATTCTCTCTTCTTAATTATAAAGGTCATTGGGCAATTTAAATTAGCATTAGGTGCATTATTAAACAGCAATTACAAACTATTACACAGATACACTACTCTCCTTTTCTTTTTCTCTCTTCTTTTCTTCCATCCTGCTTGCTTTTCTTGCCATCATTTTTGCTCTGTAGTGTTACTGTTGAGAAAAGAACCTTTAAGAGAGTGAATGAATCTCAGAAGCCAATTGT
The DNA here is from genome assembly GCF_037176765.1 of Anolis sagrei. Taxonomy (NCBI): domain Eukaryota; kingdom Metazoa; phylum Chordata; class Lepidosauria; order Squamata; family Anolidae; genus Anolis; species Anolis sagrei. The sequence goes on along the minus strand of NC_090023.1, from coordinate 102,894,443 downwards.
GGAGTTCATGTCAGTCAATGGCAAAAGAATTTGACTGACTAGTTTACATATGTGGAAAAATAATCTAACCTATTTTTACAACCCAGTCCTGTAGGCAGGAATTTTTTTTTCCGGTACAGGATCAGGTTGGTTGCTACTGAGGTTTTGTGGCTGTGAAAATTTATTGCCCACAGAGTCAATCAATCTGCATTCAGCAGCTTAGGCTGAATAAATAGAGCCATTGTGCTTGTCTGGAATATGTAACCAAAGTTCATCCAGTCTGTTTGCCTCTCACATCTCCTGAGATTCATAAAAGGCAACACCCTGGTATGTACTCCAGTCTCTGCCAAAGAAATTGTGAAATTGTATAAATAGAAGCAAAAGAGGCAACGAAAACCATCCTTAGAGACATGGCTCCAAAATGGAACTTCAGCTGTAAGTGCAAGAAGAAATATACTTCCTTGCTTTGAAATTAGTGTTATTTTAAAAGAAGTCATAGCAAGCATGTGTCAAATGTTCTGGTATATAGAAAAGAACTAGTGAAGGATCATTGTTGGTTATGTTACTTTTTCCTGACCCATCCTAAAAGTCACTTTAACTGCCAGAGCTAAATCCTATGGGATTCTGGAGGTTACAATTTGGTGAAACACTAAGGCTCTCTGGCTGAGAATTGTCAATGCCTCTTCTCTAAACTGCAAATCCCTGGATTTCTTAGGAAAGATGACATTAAATCATAGTGTTATAATTATATAATGTGAAAGGGTGATAATTTATAGCCAATCAGGAATGCTCTAAGTATGTTCTCTGTAAATATTTTAAATCAATAGAAAGAGATATGAAAGGTTTCATGCAACTGGTGATGACTGAGCAACCACAAAATCTACCATAATGTAATTGGATGTGAAGGTGATCTGGCTGCAACATCTGTCGCCCCAGTGATCACCAGGGTGATTCATCTGATTTGGCTGGCTGGTGTTCCCTTCATTCCTCACTGCTCCATGTGTGTCCCTCCCAAAGCTGCAGTCTTGGTGGAAGAGGACAACGACCCAGGTATAGAAGGAGTGTACCGAGGTCTCCATAATATAATTTGCATTGCAAAGCACAACATGATTGTTATCCCCATTTCTTTCCCACATTCTCAAATTAGGCTTCATGGTGCATTGTTAATATGTAGGGTTGATACCAATGGTCACCTGGATCATGTAGCTCGGTGGTTGCCAACCTTTTTTTGACCAGGGACCACTTGGACCTGGGACCACTCTGGGACCAGGGTTACGAATCAGTTTTTGGTCAACTTTAGATTCGGTTTGGTTATTTGGGGTACTGATTCAGAAAACTGCATTGGATACGAACAATTAACTATCCCAGATTCTGGTTGCTTCCTATAAGAATGCCACAGGATCAGAATCTATAATTATTACCAGAGAAATGCAGGTCCTGACTATAGGAACAGTGTCTTGACCATGGGGAAAGGGATCAGATGCATGTCTGAATTCATTAGACAAAATCTGTGTGAACTGAAACTGTAAATCCAGACTTGGCCTCTATATCTCAATGAACAGAGTGACAGAGAAGTTCATTTCGCAAAGATAAAGAAGTATTTCACCTGTAGGAGTCCCCTGTGGCACAATGGGTTAAACCCTTGTGCCAGCAGGACTGCTGACCAATATGTCAGTGGTTTGAATCTGGGAAGAGTGGGTTGAGTTCCCATGTCAGCTCCAGCTCCCGATGCGGGGACATGAGAGAAGCCTCCCCCAAGGATAGTAAAACATCAAACATCTGGGTGTCCCCTGGGCAACATTCTTGCAGATGGCCAATTCCCTCACACCAGAAGCGACTTGTAGTTTCTCAAGTTGCTCCTGATACAAAAAAAACTTGTAGCATATAAGTGTTGAACTCTTTTTAAATGATTTGAAAACCGGGGGAAATAGCAAATTAATATTTCACATGAAATAGAAGTGATGTTCAGATCTAGGCATATAGATGGAAGAATATTTTTTCTTTCTCCAAAAGTGAAAAATTTCAAAACTCTAGGATTGTGGAATAACACCATGGTAACAGAATTTCTTAAAAGTAACAGAGAAAGTGACTCTCTTCCAAGTAACAAGTTAAACAGAATAGTAGCAGAGAAGCTTCTGTGTATCTATTGATACTATACCTGAAATAGCTTCTGTTGTAGGGGTGCTGAGGAGGAATGCTAGCCGAAACACAAAGAAGGACAGAGATGAAGTCCTTTTGTGCCTAAATGGGACTATTAAGTTTAAACTGTTAAAATCCAAAACTTGTATGTTACATGGATCAATAAATCAAACATGTGTATGCTGCACTGATGCAAACTGAGCAACAGATTACCAAACTATTAGTGGCTTCGTGTCTTTTTATGAAAATGGTTGGTTTTCTAGGCCACCCACAAACAAGGAATAGGGTTATCTTTCACAGAGTCAGAATACATAGCAGCAGAGGCATGAAAAGAATTGTTATAGCCTGATCAACTATTGACTAATTTTGGAATAAGTAGAACAGAAAACAAATAAAGTTGTGGAAGACAGGGTTGTATTACATTTTTTTTCAACTAGGGAAGATGATGCCATGTAGTAAACACATTGGAACAGTGTATATACAATAAGAAATAAATAATCAGATGTACTGTTTAGTTCCCAAAATTACAACTGATACCTTAATCAAACTGCTAGCAAGAGACCACTTCAAAACCTGCTAGTCAAAACAGGAATTTAAGCATGCTCACACACTTGAAAAGAGTTGTTAGCCATGTCCCTGGACTATGGTGAATGTCTCTTCTCATTAACTGCTATGATTTGTTTGATTGTAGACTTGTTATTGTTTTTAGCATGAAGCCATTTTTCATTCTCTCTAAGGATGTGTGTTTGACTATGTGGAAGTAATTTGTTAGGAATGCTACTTTTACAAGGCATATAAAGAAAATTAAACTTGTTTCTTTCTCTGCTAAGATGCATGTGTGATTGGGTACACATTGATGTTGTTGTTCCGCCACTTTGATTACTCTGCTTTATAGACTTACTGCTGTCTCTCATATTTCCTAAAAAAAAAAAAAACAGATGGTACAACAGCATTGGAAATAGTTACTAGCCATCAAGCAAAACTAGTACACACTAGCATATAATCTCGATTGAAAAGTATGACATAGAAAAACAGGAAAACTCTCCAGTGGTAGGAGAATTATGTGGAACAAAGCTATACTTTAAGCCAAAGGCACATTTTGGTGTTGTGGGATTTTTAAATATATATGTAATTGGCAATATCAGGAAGCCTAGTCAGATTTTAGAGATGATGACAAATAAAAAGCAGTTTTACTGTCTCCCTGCGTCATGGTTTCTGATGAAAATACTTTCCCTTGAAGTTGTGCTTGGACATAAGAAGAGAGTGAATTATAATGAAATGAATGCAGCCTTGTTTCTGAATCTAAGGACATAGAGAAACGGTTATTACTTACCTACATGCCTGTGTATATAAATCAATCTCAGGTAAAAATCAAGAGCAGGTTTTGGTGAACCCAAATTATAAATTTTGCTATGACTCATGGGGTAAAACCTAGGGCACACTTAATATTTAGAGACACACAAGCATGTCATGTATGTGTGTGTGTGTGTTACAATGACCATGGCCAATGTTGCTGCTTAAGTGCCTGAGATTGTCCAGAATTAATTGCACCCATGAGAAATAAATGCCTCTCCCTCACCCTTTTCAGCCCCAAGCAACATTTATCAGCATCATAGACCTTATAAGACCTGCCTACACAGTAAGCCCCCATTAAAAATGTCGGCTGGTCTCATGAGGCTTATAAGGAAGTGCCTGTTAAAATGACCACCACTGCTCTGCTCCACCTCCAAAACGACAGGGAACTCAGAGCTGATTGATGTTACCATCTTTACCACCTATTTCTAACATTGTCCAGTGAATAAGTCAATGCAGGGCTTTTTTGGGGTGTCATTATATTTTGTAAAAAATGTTTTGACTTCTACGTGAGTATATTGGGAAAGGAGCAAGTAAGGAGAGAGTTAAAGTCATTTCCACATATGACATCATCCTGAAATTGGTCATAGGTGTTCACAGAGAAACTTGGTATTTGATTTTTTTTAAAAAATCACACAAGGCCAAACCACACATTTATCATTACATTTAATATGACCTTGTTATGTTTCCAAGCTTTACAAGTATGTGAGAAATGTTGAAGGACATATTAAACTAATACTATTAACTTGTAGGGCTTTTAAAAAGTACAACAGAATTATTGCTGCAGATGTTAAAGTTACCCCATCACCTAAACCTTAGCCTTCCCTAAGGACATATTATCAGATATAAGTCCTAAGATGAAGTATTTTAAATCTCAACGTTGCAGAACCAGATTAGCTATGACAGCTTTCATTAATAGAGTCTTAGCTGCAGTGCTTCTAAAATTGGCTAACAAGATTTTAATAGAAGATGAAGTTTAATGATTGCATTTAATGATCTCAGCAGCCACTGCCCTTTGCAGCAGATGCTCATTATTTTTAAAAGCCTCCTTGTGTGACTACTGCTGTATGGTCGTGCCCCAAAGAAACAGTGGAAAGACAAGCTCTGTAATGCTGTATGTATAACACAAAGAAGCTTGATTTGAATGTGCTTCACTCAGATAAGGTCAAGTGTATATTCCACAATAAGGACACCGAGAATGTTATGCTTATCATAAATTATGCAAAAATGAGTACCAGAATAATATTGGCAAGCAAGGTGAACACACGAGGCAAGGAATAAAAACAGGGCAGCTCACTATGCACTGCTACTCTTTCATGTTTGCAAGCCATACAGAATTGAGCAGCAGAATCGTCCTGTTTGATATATTTGCGCCTAGAAAGAAAGAACCAGGCAGGAGAATAGGAGTAAAAAAGCAACTGTGCAGAACAGAGAATGACCTGTGGCATTGAATATCTACCCAAAGCCATCTCCTTCTAGTTTCCCATTTCTTTTAGTAGCTTTTTGTCTTTACTCTTGAGTACTATCACCTCCAAAAGTAAAGTGTGAGGATCTTCTTCTGTACCCCTTAGGTTGACCTGCTGCCATCACATGCAATGGAAACCATCACTAGTCTTAAAGAAATACTCAGTTCTTGCCATCCCAGTCAACTTTCATATATGAAACAGGGAGAAAAACCAACTAGTTCTGGACCTGTGGTCATCATTTGATGATACCCAATAATTTGATAAAATCAAATTTATAAAAGAAAAAGATGGTGAAAATTGTCAACAAAACCTCTGCAAATGAGATTAAAAGGCACTCAAATGGCAAAATGAGATTTGGAGTAAAGAACTGCAAAATGATACCTATAATAGAGATATAATGCTTTGCTATTTTCATGTTAATGTCCTTATTTGCTATATTCATTATTAAATAATTCAACACCTAATTTTGACAGTTTTTTATTTCTGGTGCAGGAAAGTAATTGAATATGTTCCCAGATTGTTTCTGAAGACTGTGCACAGTTCGAGACAGATTTTGTGCAAAATTCACATGCCAGAGTTGTACAAAAAATAGCATTTTGTGAGTGGAACACAGCATTATCTGAACGGAAAGTGATATTTCTGCACAACAGATAGGCCAAAATATGGCATACGTTTCTGTCAAACCTCTTACAAGGTTTAAAGGATTTAGAGTTTGAGAGTTTAAAAATGGGATGAAATTAATCCTTGGGGTGGTCTGAAGAACTACAAAAATGACTCTGTGGCCACCTCAGATCAGGAAGTTCCAAATCAAAAGATATTTGAAAGGATAGTACCTCGGTTTCTCTTAGTAAATCTAATGGAATACCAAACCCTTCATTTTGCTGTGAAATAAAGCTGTGAAATCCACTGCAAAAGAAAAAGAAAGGAAAAAGAAAAGATAGTGGCTCAGTGTACAGAAGGTGAGATGGGTTAGTGTTTAATTTTGATGATTATTATTATTAGTATCAGTGGAGGCTTGTGTAGTAGCTTCAGTGTTGTGCTATGACTCTGGAGACTGGATACAAATCCCTGCATAGAAACTGACTGCTTAGTCAAATCCCAATATTCTAGCCTCAGAAGAAGGCAAATGTAACTCTCTATAAGTAAATCTTGCTAGGAAAACATTCCCTGGGTTGTTGTAGGTTTTTTCAGGCTATATGGCCATGTTCTAGAGGCATTCTCTCCTGACGTTTCACCTGCATCGATGGCAAGCATCCTCAGAGGTAAGCTACTTCTGAGGATGCTTGCCATAGATGCAAGCGAAATGTCAGGAGAGAATGCCTCTAGAACATGGCCATATAGCCCGAAAAAAACCTTCAACAACCCAGTGATTCCAGCCATGAAAGCCTTCGACAATACATTCCCTGTGTTACTACTTCTCAACCACAAATGGGGTCTTCTTAGCTTAATATTGGGATCACAAAAAATTATCAAAAGCAAAAGGTTTCTGAATTCCACTCATTTACACTAATCTGTTAGCAACAACATGCATTATTTACAGCAGACTCTGCACAAAATGCTTCAGCTGTACTCTACAAAAAAGAAAATCAGCCTGTTTAGCAAACCTTGCAAATTCTGGCTTATTATCATCAGTAAATGTTTGATTTTATACCTATTCTATATCCTTGGGGTCATGTAAAAAATTATCGGGTGGAAAGGAGTTGTGGGTAGAAAAAGTTCAAATAGCCCTGCCCTAGATCCCTGTGTCACTCCCTGAACTGATTTGTCTCCTATGACTATGTTCTTCCTTTTTCAAAGACATTAATAATATTGTCAAATTGTAACCTTAATGATATAAAGATCCATTTAGCATATATTCTCTTCAATCTTAGCTCTGTACTAACTTTTTAAATTGCTTCAGTTGGTTCTCTGCTTGATATGCAGCTGCTTCTAGCTTGTTCTATGCAGCGCTCTATCTAGTTGTAGGCATTGAAGCTGATGGCTGTTCATTCCCAATTACTATGGAAGCCAATTAATTTCCTCTTTGATTTCCTTTCACCAGCAGATTGCAACTTGTGGCACTACTTGGTAGTTTGTTTTACCAACACTGAAGCTTGAATATGTGTTGATTATGCTCCCAAGGTCTGTCAGGTTACCATACAGGCTTGCTATAAAAGATGCAATCCCTAGAGAATGAGACTCAGAAAAAAATATTACTGCTGTTAGACTACTTGCTTTGTCTCATAGACTTGAAGTACAGCTAAAATATTTCTTGAACAATTAATAGACTGAAAGGAAATCAATGGGCTTAGTTCTGAATGAATCTATATTCGCTAATGGAGGAGGGAGAAGATCCTATATCTTACAGTTTATGTCAATTGAAATATTGAAGTAGAACAGTTCACCCAGAATTCTTTGAATTGTTTTTCCATCAGAGCCATTTTTTTATTCTGTTTTTAGCACTGCAGCCTGATTAAAATTCATTTGGGTAAAATATCAACCCTTGCTCATGCTACAAAAGCAATCCCTAAAAAGAACTTTATTGATTTCAAATAAAAGCACTCAGCCAGAAGAAGCTATAAACAGAAACTACTTTTAGGTCAAAATTTTCAATCATATTTCCTTATTGGCAACAAAGATGGCATGACTGGATGAAGTCTTCCAGAAATTTGGGCTAAAATGTCATCAGCCATTTGATTAATACCTTTACTTCTCATTTCAACTTCTCATCTCAAAGCAGAGGTAGAAAGAGGTGAATGGTTGTCTGGGGAGGATTTAGGGATGGAAGAATTAGGTCCATAATTTCTTGGTCCGTAAGTATTTATTTGTTTATCATGTCAGAAGCAAATTGAGAATACAGTTATAATGTATTTTAAAAAACCACACAGTTGAAAACTTGGCATTATAGTAAATTTCTTTTGACTAGAAGCTGGCCACTTTGAGTGCCTCGGTGTCACTGTGAGAAGGTCCTCCATTGTGCATGTGGCAGGGCTCAGACTGCATTGTAGTATGTATGTGGTCTGTGGTTTGCTCTTCTCCACACTCACATGTGGTGTACTCCACTTTGTAGCCTCATTTCTTAGGTTAGTTCTGCATCTCATGGTGCCAGAGCACAGTCTGTTCAATGCCTTTCAAGTTGTCCAGCCTTCTGTGTACCTAGGAGGGAGTTTTTCATCTGGTCTCAGACACTGATTGAGGCTCCGGGTGTTAACCTGCCACTTTTGGACACTTGCTGAGGTGTTCCTGCAAGTATCTCTGTAGATCTTAAGAAGCTATTTCTTGATTTAAGGTGTTGGCTGGCTGATATCCAAACAGCGGATGGGCCAGAGATATCAATGCTTTGGTCCTTTCATTACTGGCTGCTACTTCCCCGACAGATATAAGTAAGTCCATAAATAAGGTTGCCTGTCTTTAAGGGCCACTACAAGTAAAGTGCATTACAGCCATCCATTCTGGCAGCAGCTGCAGGTAGCTTAAGTGATCCACAGTCATAACTAGAGAGCATGGCTGAATACGGAGCAGTCGTTGATCTGTACCTCTAGAAGTGCATCTATACTGTAGATTTAATGTAGTCAGATACCATTTGAACTGTCATGTCTCAATGCTATGGAATCCTGGGAGTTGTAGTTTGGTGAGACACCACCACTTTTGGCAGAGAAGGATAAAAACCTTGCAAAATCCCAAGGTTACAGCATTGATTCGTAACAGTTTTTAAAGTGATATGAAACTGCATGACTTCTACACTGAAGATGTATCCTGGATTTCAAATCCATAACTTCAGTGCCGGATGTTAGCAATTGATCCTAGCACTACATACAGTGAATTTAAATCATCCAGTGAAATATTAAATTAAAATTAAGCATAATGAAATAAGAATTAATTAGTTAAGTCAGTGTGGCAAGTGTAATTGGGAATGGATGGCTTTCTGAATCTCTGGAAGCAGGATACAGAATTAGTTACAGACTCCTTTTCCCTGCAGTTAGAGCTGATGGAGGGGGGGATGCATCCTGCCAAGAAAATGAGAATAGGGAGGAATGGTGTGTTTTCCAGGAGATTGTTTCAATGGGCTGTTATTACATTTTGTGAGTGACTATAAAACAGCTATATTTTGTAACCATTATACCTATTTCCTATGCATGTGCTTTAGCTGTTTTCCCCTTGTTTTAACCATATATGAATGAATTTTAAAAACAAAAATAAAAATGTTATCACCAAACAATTCTCCAATAAGCCTCTGGTCTCAGTGTGATCGCCCATTTCCTGCAATCTCCCGATATATCAGTTTTTTAACATTTAGTGTATCAGTTTATAAGTTTATATTCCTCAGTGACTATCGGTAAGTGATCAAAGTCCTTTCCTAGAGATTCTGACACCCCTTCTTGCTGTCCTTCCATCAAATTAAGATTTAAGGTTTCTGAAAATACTTCAACATTCCAAAAAATTTTTAGAATCATAGAATATAGTTGAAAGAGAACACATGAGCCATCAAGTCCAACCCCTTTCAATGCAGGAAAAGCATCCCAAGAGATGACCATCCAACCTGCGTTTAAAAGTTTCCAAGGAAGGAGCTTCCACCACACTCTGAGGCAGGGAGTAACAGCTGTTACAGTCTTCAAGTTCTTCCTAATGTGGAATCTCTTTTCTCGCAATTTGAACCCATTGCTCAGAGTCCTAGTTTCCAGGGCAGCAGAAAACAAGCCTGTTCCTTCTTCCTTATGACACCCTTTCACATATTTATACATGGCTATCATGTCTCCTTTTGAGACATGTGGTGTTGGAGGAAAGTTCTGGGAGTGCCTTGGACTGTGAGAAGATCCAGCCAGTCCATCCTCCAGGAAATAAAGCCCGACTGCTCACTGGAGGGAAGGATACTAGAGACAAAGTTGAAGTACTTTGGCCACATCATGAGGAGACAGCAAAGCCTAGAGAAGACTATGCTGGGGAAAGTAGAAGGTAAAAGGAAGAGGGGCCGACCAAGGGCAAGATGGATGGATGGCATCCTTGAACTGACTGGACTGACCTTGAAGGAGCTGGGGATGGTGACAGCCGACAGGGAGCTCGGGCGTGGTCTGGTCCATGAGGTCACGAAGAGTCAGAGACGACTGAACGAATGAACAACAAACATCATGTCTCCTCTCAACCTCTTCTTCTGCAGGCTAAACATGGCCAGCTCTTTAAGACAATCCTCATAGGGCATGGTCTCCAGACATTTGATCATTTAATTGCCCTCCTCTGGACACCTTCCAGCTTGTCAATATCTCTTCTGAGCTGGTGTCCAGAATTGGCCACAGTATTCCAGGTGAGGTTTAACCAAAGCAGAATAGAGAGGCACCATGACTTCCCTCAATCTAGACACTATACTCCTTTTGTTGCAGCCCAAAATCCCTTTTTTAGCTGCTGCATCACACTGTTGGCTCATGCTCAACTTGTTGTCCAGAAAGATGCCAAGATCTTTTTTACATGGACTGTTGTCGAGGCAGGCGTCACCCATTCTGTATCTTTGCATTTCATTTTTTCTGCCTGGATCCCTCAAAGTGTAGTATCTTACATTTGTTCTTGTTGAAATTCATTATGTTAGTTTTGGCCCTGCTTTCTAATCTGTTACGGTCATTTTGAGTTCTGATCTTGTCCTCTGGAGAATTAGCTATCCCTCCTAATTTGGTGTCATCTGCAAACTTGATAAGCACACACTCTATACCTTCATCCAAGTGATTAGTAAAGATGTTGAACAACAGTGGGTCCAGGACTGAACCCTGTGGCACTCAACTTGTCACTTCTTTCCAGGATGAAGAGGAACCATTGGTGAGCATCCTTTGAGTTTGGTCACTTAACAAATTACAGATCCACCTAACAGTAGCATTGCCTAGCCCACATTTCACTAGTTTGTTTGCAAGAAGATCGGGGGGGGGGGGGGACAACACCTTGACAAAGGCCTTACTGAAATCAAGATATGCTGCATCCACAGCATCCCCTGCATCTACCAAGCTTGTAACCCTATTGAAAAAAAGAGATAAGATTAGTCTGGCATAACCTGTTTTTGAGAATTCCATGTTGACTTTTAGTAATCTTATGATACATTTCCGGTTTTTTTAAAAGGAGAAAATGATGTCCATTTGAAGGCCTGGGCTGACCTCGCATAAATCTAATACTAATAAAAATACTACTACTACTACTACTACTAATAATAATAATAATAACAACAACAACAACAACAACAATAACAATAATAATGGCACACATTATTCACTGCATTATTTGTTGATACATTACACAGTCCTAGACACTTGGGAAGTGTCCGACATGTGATCCAATACCACAACCAGCAGAGTGATCTTGTTTGCTGTGGACTCATCTTGTTGTGTTTCAAATTATAATAATATTCAAAAATACATCACACAGTCCTAAACACTTGGGAATTGTTCAACTTGTGATTTTGTGATACGAAATCCAGCATATATATCTCATTTGCTGTGTCATACTGTGTTTTTGTGTCAGAATAATAATAATAATAATAATAATAATAATAATAATAATAATAATAATTTGTGTGATTGGTGTGGACTTGGCTTGGACTTTTAAGTGGACATAATGATAATAATAATATTATTAATAATAGTTATTATTAAGTTCTTGTGGGGTTTTTTGGGCTATATGGCCATGTTCTAGAGGCATTTCTCCTGACGTTTCGCCTGCATCTATGGCAAGCATCCTCAGAGGTGAGGTCTGTTGGAACTGGGAAAGGAGGATACTAGCGTCTCATCTAGAAGGAGTCCTTAAAATTGAGGTGGGGCTTCTTTTCTTTAAAAAAAGAATTTATTTATAAAAACATTTACATCCTGTCTTTGAGTACCTCCTATTTATTTATTTATTTATTTACAGTTCTTATATTCCGCCCTTCTCACCCCGCAGGGGACTCAGGGCAGATTACAGTAAACACATATATGGCAAACATTCAATGCCAGTTTGACAGACAACGAATACGGACAAATACACCAAGGCTATTTAACGTTTTTCTGGCCGCCAGGGGAGCTGCTGCTTTTCATCGTCCATCAGCGACACCGATGAAGTTCTTCCGCATTCCACATTCCCCGGAGTCTTCTTTCTTTATGGCCTCATAAATTAGTTAAATTCAGCCTCCCACACTTTAAGGTGGTACCTTATTTTCCTACTTGACAGATGCAACTGTCTTTCGGGTTGCAAAGGTCGACAATGGGCTACACAATGGCTGGACACCCACTCCAGTCCGGGCTGGCCTCGAACTCATGACCTTTTGGTCAGAGTGATCTTAATACAGCTGACACTCAGCCAGCTGAGCCACAATCCTACATATGGTAAGTGCCCTTAATGTGGTTTAATGTCGAGATAAATTATTTTAATGTTTATGTATGTGCAGTCTATTTATGTCCCGGCATTGAACACCCTGAGTTCCCCTTGGGGTGAGAAGGGCGGAATATAAATGTTTTAAATAAATATAACAGTAACACAAAATACAAGAAAGAAAAATGAGACCGTAGAAACAAACAAAAGATAGCACAATTAACAGACAAAACCCACTGATAACCTGGCAAAATATATATTGGCTTCACTACCCACCTTAAAAAAACCACTAGAAGGTATTAACTATGATGAGCATTACAATTATTAAAAGCAGAAATGATTACATTGTAAAACCCACAACATAGTTGTGCTGTGATGGGTCTGGGTTAGAATCCCTGCATAATTTCCCTTGATAAGGGAAAGACAATGATAGATTAGGGAGTAAAAGATATGCATGTTCAAAATGTTAGTTTTCATGCTGGTGGATATCTGCCTCAACCTTTATATCTCACCATAAAATTTACCTGTCTGCTTTTATAATGATATAATAATAATAACTATTGTCGAAGGCTTTCATGGCTGGAATCACTAAGTTCTTGTGGGTTTTTTCGGGCTATATGGCCATGTTCTAGAGGCATTTCTCCTGACGTTTCGCCTGCATCTATGGCAAGCATCCTTAGAGGTGAGGTCTGTTGGAGCTGGGAAAAGGGTTTATATATCTGTGGAATGACCAGGGTGAGACAAAGGACTTTTGTCAGTTGGGCTAGGTGTGAATATTTCAACTGACTACCTTGATTAGCATACAATGGGCTGACTGTGCCTGGAGCAAACTCTTCTTGAAAGGTAATTAGATGTCCCTGCCTGTTTCCTCTCTGCTGTTTTGGCTGTTGCAATTTTAGAATCTTTTAATACTGGTAGCCAGATCTTGTTCATTTTCATGGTTTCCTCCTTTCTGTTGAAATTGTCCACATGTTTGTGTATTTCAATGGCTTCTCTGTGTAGTCTGACATGGTGGTTGTGAGAGTGGTCCAGCATTTTTGTGTTCTCAAATAAAATGCTGTGTCCAGGTTGGTTCATCAGGTGCTCTGCTATGACTGATTTCTCTGGCTGAAGTAGTCTGCAGTGCCTTTCATGTTCCTTGATTCTTGTTTGGGCGCTGCGTTTGGTGGTCCCTATGTAGACTTGTCCACAGCTGCATGGTACACGGTAAACTCTTGCAGAGGTGAGAGGATCCCTCTTGTCCTTTGCTGAACGTAGCATTTGCAGTCTTCCTTTTCTAGATGTCCTAGCCATCCGTAAACCAGATCAACAATTGGGTCACACCGTTTACAGAAAACCCACACACACAGATAGATATCTACATAAAAACTCCAACCATCACCCAAGTAAAAAAAGAAGCACCATTAAAGCCTTGGCAGACCATGCAAAAAGGATCTGTGAACCCCACCTCCTTCAAGATGAACTGAACCACCTCAACTGGACTCTACAGGCCAATGGATACTCCACCTCAGACATCAGAAGAGCTGCAAGACCAAGAACAAGCCACGAGAGTAAAGATGAAGATCCACCCAGAGGAAAAGTGTTCCTGCCATACATCAAGGGAACCACTGACTGCATAGGGAAGCTGATGAGGAAACACAACATACAAACAATCTACAGACCTACTAAGAAAATCCAGCAAATGCTACGTTCAGCAAAGGACAAGAGGGATCCTCTCACCTCTGCAGGAGTCTACCGTGTACCATGCAGCTGTGGACAAGTCTACATAGGGACCACCAAACGCAGAGCCCAGACACGCATCAAGGAACATGAAAGGCACTGCAGACTACTTCAGCCAGAGAAATCAGTCATAGCAGAGCACCTGATGAACCAACCTGGACACAGCATTTTATTTGAGAACACAAAAATGCTGGACCACTCTCACAACCACCATGTCAGACTACACAGAGAAGCCATTGAAATACACAAACATGTGGACAATTTCAACAGAAAGGAGGAAACCATGAAAATGAACAAGATCTGGCTACCAGTATTAAAAAATTCTAAAATTGCAACAGCCAAAACAGCAGAGAGGAAACAGGCAGGGACATCTAATTACCTTTCAAGAAGAGTTTGCTCCAGGCACAGTCAGCCCATTGTATGCTAATCAAGGTAGTCAGTTGAAATATTCACACCTAGCCCAACTGACAAAAGTCCTTTGTCTCACCCTGGTCATTCCACAGATATATAAACCCTTTTCCCAGCTCCAACAGACCTCACCTCTAAGGATGCTTGCCATAGATGCAGGCGAAACGTCAGGAGAAATGCCTCTAGAACATGGCCATATAGCCCGAAAAAACCCACAAGAACTTAGTGATTCCAGCCATGAAAGCCTTCGACAATAGTTATTATTATTATATCATTATAAAAGCAGACAGGTAAATTTTATGGTGAGATATAAAGGTTGAGGCAGATATCCACCAGCATGAAAACTAACATTCTGAACATACATATCTTTTACTCCCTAATCTATCATTGTCTTTCCCTTATCAAGGGAAATTATGCAGGGATTCTAACCCAGACCCATCACAGCACAAGTATGTTGTGGGTTTTACAATGTAATCATTTCTGCTTTTAATAATTGTAATGCTCATCATAGTTAATACCTTCTAGTGGTTTTTTTAAGGTGGGTAGTGAAGCCAATATATATTTTGCCAGGTTATCAGTGGGTTTTGTCTGTTAATTGTGCTATCTTTTGTTTGTTTCTACGGTCTCATTTTTCTTTCTTGTATTTTGTGTTACTGTTATATTTATTTAAAACATTTATATTCCGCCCTTCTCACCCCAAGGGGAACTCAGGGTGTTCAATGCCGGGACATAAATAGACTGCACATACATAAACATTAAAATAATTTATCTCGACATTAAACCACATTAAGGGCACTTACCATATGTAGGAGGTACTCAAAGACAGGATGTAAATGTTTTTATAAATAAATTCTTTTTTTAAAGAAAAGAAGCCCCACCTCAATTTTAAGGACTCCTTCTAGATGAGACGCTAGTATCCTCCTTTCTAGAGTGATGTTCAGATCCTAAGGCAAGATAATAAGTATAATCTTGTAAGAACAAGAGAGACATTATTTTGTGAGTACCACTCAGCCAGCCAGAAGCCATTAATATGGATGGTGCTTTTCCTAGAAGAGATAAAAATTTCACAGAAGCAAGCAATCGTTATAATGGAGGATTTCAACTACCCTCACATTTGTTGGAGATCTAATTCTGCTAAGAATTGAATGTTACTGAGGGGTTTTTTTCTTGTTTGAATGCCTTCATCTGTTACAAAGATGAGGGAATGAAAAAAGAGAATTTGCTGCCCTGAGGCCATTTCACTATTATTCCACTTTAACAGCCATTGTTGCAGTTTAGGGAAAGGTATGGTACTTAGAATTCTCACCCAATGCGCTCCACTTGTGCCTCGCCAAACTAGAAATCCCAGAAATTCATAGGATACAGCCATGGTATTGAAATCATAGGGTTGAAACAGGGGTCCTTGACTTAATTCTGATCAACAGAAATAAACTGTTTTATAAATGAAAATGGGAGAGATTTTGTGGGAAAGGAACCATGCTGTGTTGAAATTTGGATTAGCAAAGAGTGTGGAAAAGCAGCATAGTCATTTGGGTACAATAAATATGCTCAAGAAAAGTTTGGAGTTATTCCATAGCTCCAGCAGCAGGGCAGGCGAAGCAAAGGCAAGAGCGAGGGAGGCGGGGGCAGAACAAAGACCCTCGCTCTCTGCTCTGTGCCCCTTCCCCTCTCCCCTGCTGGCCCCGGGGAACCCTGAGAAAGGGAGTCTTGCTCTGAGACTCTCTCACAACCCCCCCCCTCCCACCCTGCCTCACACAGTGAGGGAGAAAATCCCAGGAAAGGCGGCATTGCCCATTGGTTGCCAGCACCTTCAAAATGCCAAAGGACAAGGTGGCTTGGAAATAATAATACAAATGAATCCGTTGGTCGCCAACACCTTGAGGATGGCAAATGACAAGGTAGTTTTGAAAAACAACACCTTCTACCTTTTATTTTCCAGTTATTGGTTGGCGGGGGGGGGGGGGGCAAAATACTGTTTGCTTACACTTGAAAATTACCTAGGGCCGGCCCTGCCCCCAACCATAAAATTATTTTCATTGCTACTTCGTAACTGCAGTTATGTTACTGTTATGAACTGTAATGTAAACATCTGATATGCAGGATGTATTTTCATTCACTGGACCAAATTTGGCACAAATACCTGATACTCTCAAATTTGAATAGTGGTGGGGTTGAACGCAAACAATGATAGACCTGGACACAACTTGGCATGAATACTCAATATGCTCAAACATGAACCCTGGTGGAGTTTGGAGAAAATAGACTTTGGTATTTGGGAGTTGTGGTTGCTGGGATTTATAGTTAACTTACAATCAAAAAGCACTCAGGCCACAATGGATGTGCACCAAACTTTGCACATTACCTACATGGTCAATATTGAATACTGGTGTGGTTGAGGGGGGCTGTTTTTGAATTCTGGGAGTTGTAATTCACCAACACCAAAACGGAAGAGAAGGACAGGCAGAGAGATCTTCAGCCTTCTCTGCCGTAAGAGTTCCTAAGACCATCAGAAATAAGTGTTTTCTGCTGATCTTTGGCAACCCCTCTGAAACCCCCCTCGCAACCCCCCCCCCCCGGATCCCGACCCCCAGGTTGAGAAACACTGGGTTAATACGATGCAAATAGGATGGGTAGAAGCTTGCATAGGAAGCTAAAAATCAAAACTATATATTTTGACTTTATTAAGAGCAAGAAAGTTGCTGGTTAGTGAAGAGAGTGAATTTTAACTAGTGAAGAAAAATAGAAGTAAGTACAATATTCAACTCTTTATTCTCTCCTATTCTTCTTTGAGACAGGGATTTGTGTTCAGCCTGGCAAAAGCGGAAGAAATTGTGTAAGAAAGGATTTGCAGCTGAGTGTAGGTGAGGACATGGTTAGAGAGCACCTAACTTGTGTAAATGAGCCTCAAGAGCCAAATGTATCACATCCCCAGATGTTGGAAGAGCTTGTGGGCAGAAGACAAATTAGCTTATTAAACTTGCAGAGCCTATACTGAGCAGGGGGTTGGGAAGCAGATTCCCAAGGTTTTTTCCAACTCTTCAGTTCTATGAAATGTTTATGCGGCAGCTGCCCGTGCTTCCATTTCAAATCTGTGGTGTATTGTAATACTTCACTATAAGAATTGTCTGTAGGAAATCAGGACACCTGTTCTCCAGGATTAGAGCTTGCAATGTTAGATTTGAAAATTAATTCAATAATGCAAATGTTAGAAATTAGAAAATTAATTCACTGTCACAAACATTAATATTTGCAATAATTTACATTGCTAGGCCAGACCATTGGATTCACAGAGAATGGATGAAGCCCTCAGTAATCTTGCAGAATCATATTTTATTACTGGCACCTTCCAAATGGCTCTTTTCCCTCTTTTTAAACCTGCTTTCCTCCAACCTAGATTTCCCCACTCAAATGTATTGTAAAACCCAAAGTCTGATTATTGTCTTGGAGTGGTGGGAGCCCAATACATCTGGTAGCTCTCAGGTTGGGGAATGCTGTCCCAGAACCCAGCTGGAGTTTTAATTTACAAACTCTCCAGTTCAACTTGCATCTCTTTTTTTCTTTCCACTCCCACCAACACACATACATTTACATCACTTTTCAAGTGCCTGGTTTATTTAAATGATTTATTTCAATTAGAGGGATGTCTACTGCAAATACAACATCAGGTGGATAGCTACAAGGTTTGGTCAGTTAAGCTGACCAATTAAAGACATTCTCAATACAACAATTTTGATTCTCTGAGCATATGCAGAATAATTTTTTCTATCCCTGAATCTTTACCGACTTCCCATTCCTAATCATGAAAAATGGTCTGCAAAAGCAACTTCCCAAGCATAAGAAGCCAGGGATCCCAAATTCCTTTTGCAGCATCTGCTGTTTTAATCTTTAGCTATGTCACAAACACATTGTTCTCTGCACTCATCTTGCCTTAATTGTATGTTATAATTAAAAGAAGATGAAAAATAGAAGAAAATGAAAGAGAGATATAAGAAAGAGAAGATATGGATAAAAAGCAGGGTGGAAATGGAGAATGGGAGGAAAAAACTGGGGAATGAGTTTCAGGAAAACTTTTCATTCAATTATTTAAAATTTTCATTTAATCACTGTGAACCACCCAGAATCCCCTTCAGGGTTGAGAAGGGCGGTATACAAATACCGCAAATAAATAATAATAAATTATCCATATGAGCAAGACTACCAAGGGATTACCTAATTTCAGTTTACTCCAACCAATTTAGAATATAATCCATAGGAGAGGGGGAATTACCGAAGACAACCAATGTATCTTCACACGCACACTCAAGAAACCCCAAATAATGTATTTTTATAGAAACCATATAAAGAACATCAGGCTTTAAAAGGTCTGAGATTTTGAAAAGTCTGTGTCTGCTTGATGGCTTTGGTTCCTCCACCCTACCCTCATTCCACTCTAATGATTGACTTCTTTTCAACATTTCTGTTCTTCTCTCCCAAACACAACACTTTCTGTGACCTCATCTCCGGATAATTCTATCTGCTCCTCTCTCTGCAATCTTCCCAAATAAGCCACATACATAAGCCTTCCCCGGTGGCACAGTGGGTAAACTTCTGAGCTGCTGAACTTGCTTACCTAAATATCACAGGTTTGAATCCAGGGAGCGAGGTGAGCTCCTGCTATTAGCCCCAGCTCCTGCCAACCTAGCAGTTCGAAAACATGCAGATGTGAGTAGATCAATAGGTACTGCTCCAGTGGTAAGGTAACGGCGTTCCATGCAGTCATGACAGCCACATGATCTTGGAGGTGTCTATGGACAATACCGGCTCTTCGGCTTAGAAATGGAGATGAACACACACACCCCACCCCCACCCCAGAGTCAGACACGACTGGACTTAATGTCAGGGGAAAACCTTATACCTAACCAGAGTGCCATAGAATGCATTTCCTTCCATTCTTAAATTTCTTCTCCTGAGACAGCAATCTGCTTGTTTTCTTCAGTGTGACAGAGGGGGAGACACTCATCCTAACAAATTCTAATGATCTAATTCAGTAAAGTATACATCTTTCACATAAATTGAAGAATCTAGGGAATTGAGATGCATCACTGGGAAAAAAAAGAAGTAATAACTTACCCAGTTAATTACAGAGTTGATACAAAGCTCTCCTCCAGGACAATTCTGACAAAATAAAATCTCATCACTTTCTTGTGTGGCTAATAGATCACACAAGCTACGATTACATACTTTGCCATCAGAATTAGCAATGTGCAGGCCTGGGTATTTGTTACATAGAGTTGGGACCAGGTTGTGTTGGACCACAATATAGGTGTTTAAATTTTTTCAGCCTTGAAACTCACTGGATAATATTGTGCCTGACCCCTCCATCACAGAAGACAATAAAACGGGAGGAGATTGACCAGATCTGGCTATGATGTGCTTTTAATGTATAGTACATACAAGGGTTGAATGAAAAGTAATGCCTCCACCTTCGTAACTCCTCAACAGATGGCAGTACTGGTACGCGGCAGGAACTGGCTTGTTCAGTAGACTCTCCTTTATAGTTCCATTTTGGTGGGAAGCCACCAATGCCTTAGCATTGATTGGTTGTGTTGTTAAAGAGAGACTTAAGCAACATGCAGTCATTTAATTCTTGACAGCAGAAGGTGTCATCCCAAAGGAGATTTATCAGAGAATGCAAGCTGTTTATGGTGATTGTGTTGATGTGAGTACTGTGCATTATTGGGCGAGTAAGTTTAAGATGTTGAGGTAGGAACATCAGACTTGTGTGACAAACAAAGAGTTGGACGTCCTGTGACAGCAACCACTGAGTTTCACAAGTGCAAGGTTGACAAATTGATTCAGGACGATTGTCGTATCACGCAGAGAGAAATTTCCAGCATAATCGGCATTTCATAAGAACATGTAGGTCACATTATTGCTTTGCTTGGCTATCAGAAGATCTGTGCACAATGGGTCGCGAAAACAGAGTGTCGATTTCTTCCATGATGGCTTCAGAAAACTAATAATAATAATCATCATCATCATCATCATCATCATCATCATCTTTATTTATACCCCGCCACCATCTCCCCAATGGGACTTGGGGCAGCTTACATGAGGCCATGCCCAACAATGCAATAAACACAGAATAACACAAAAACACAACAGAAAATCAGAAAATAAAATAACCTAAAATACAAAACCAATGCAAATAAGAAACACAACAATATAAAATCGAACCATTAAGGCACTAAAATAATCAGCATGGGCAGGACCAAATTCAAAGATTAAAAATTTTAAAACACTGGGAGATAGAGCAATGTAAAATATCAGGGAGGGGATCCGGGAGATGAGATAGGATTTAATTGCACAACCAGAAAATAAAGTTCTTCTGAGGGCATTGTATGCAGTGTTTGGTCAGGGATTATCTTACATTCAGCTATTGAAGGCACATTGGAACAGCCAAGTTTTCAGGCTCCTCCTAAATATTGCCAGGGTGGGAGCTTGCCTAATATCTCTGGGGAGCGAATTCCAAAGTCAAGGGGCCACCACAAGTCACACTTGCGATGAGGGCGGGAATGAGAGAAGGGCCTCTCCAGAAGATCGTAGAGGTCACGTGGGTTCGTAGATGGAAATGCGGTCACACAGGTAGGCGGGTCCCAAACCATTCAGGGCTTTGTAGGTCAAAACCTACAGCTTGAATTGGGACCAGAAAATAAATGGCAGCCAGTGGAGCTCCTCAAACAGGAGGATTGACCTCTCCCTGTAAGTTGCTCCAGTTAGTAATCTGGCTGCTGCCCGTTGGATCAGTTGTAATTTCCGGGCTGGCTTCAAGGGCAGCCCCACGTAGAGCGCATTGCAATAGTCTAATCTACAGGTAACTAAGGTGTGGACCACCATGGCCAAATCCGACTTCACGAGGTACGGTCGCAACTGGCGCATGAGCTTCAATTGTGCGAAGGCCCTCCCAGCCATCGCGTTAGCGCTGAATCTAAGAGGACACCCAGGCTGCAGACCTGTGGCTTCAGGGGGAGTGCAACCAGTCAAGCACAGGTTGCCACCCTATACCTCGATCCAGCCTACGATTGACCTGGAGGACCTCTGTCTTGTCAGGATTGATCCTCAGCTTATTCATCCTCATCCAGATCGTCACAGCGGTCAGGCACTCATCCAGTACCCAAGGGGCTTCTTTGGAATTAGGTGGAAAGGAGTCATAGAATTGGGTGTCATCCGCATAGAGATGGCACCGAACTCCAAAACTCCGGATGACCTCTCCCAGCGGTTTCATGTAGATGTTAAAAAGCATGGGGGACAGAATGGAACCTTGCAGGACCCCACAGGTCAAAGACCAGGGGTCCGAGCAGGTGTCCCCCAGCTTCACGACCCTTCAGGAAGGACCGGAGCCATGACAGAGCTGTGCCCCCGAGACCCATCCTGGAGAGCTGGCCCAGAAGGATACCATGGTTGATGGTATTGAAAGCCGCTGAGATGTCCAAGAGAAACAGCAGGGCCACACTCCCCCTGTCCATCTCCCTGCGGAGGTCATCCACCAAGGCGACCAAAAACTTGTTCATTAGTGGCAGAAATGTATCCAGTTGTTTGGTGATCATGTGGAAAATTGAATAGTGGCAGTAAAAGAGCATATTCTAAGGATTATTTCTGCATTTGATTTATTAAAATATTTCCATCCAAACCCAAGTAACAAAGGTGGAGGTATTACTTTTCATTCAACCCTCGTATATAACAAAGAAGTAAATACAATAAACGGCTACTATTCATCTTTGTCTATAATGTTTAATGTTACACTTCTTTATAAGTATGTATTCCAAAGTGAGATGGAAAGATTCTAGAATGTATGAGGTTAAAGCTGGTGCAAAAATTATAGCCGAAATGATTACAATGTTAGGGATATCCAGTTAGTTACTGAAGTGAAGCCATCCATGTCAGTCCTTTTTATGAAATTTGTGTCAGCAAAGGATAATAAAGAAATGGGAAGTACTTTACTTGATGAAACCTGGATGTCCTATTAAATTTGAGAGGCTGTCGTTATTATTTCGCAGGTTAACACATCAGCACACTAACATGCCACCTTCATTTGGCAACAACTAAGAGGCAAAGTATATCAATAGCTCATTCATCTGAGCTCCGTATAGTCAAAACTTGCCAGCAACAAATCACAGCGGTGCCTTAGAAATCCTGTCCTGCAATACTTCTTTCGCAGTTTGCAAAATGAACAATTCTATATCTGCAGATGAATCCAAGGACCCCAATCCGTGATGTCTCTTTTTATGGAAGAATGGGAGGAGCCTAATGGTAAAGGAAATACTGAAAAAGAATTTAATTCCTGCAAGGGTTTTTAAAAAGCTTCTGAATTGGATCATTCAGATTTAAAGGTCTGTGCAGTGCTTTAACAGTTCTCTGGTTTTATAGCATACTTAAGAAAGTGTTATTACATGCTGTAGATGGAAAATATCCATATGAATATGGGCTGGCTGCTACTTGTTAATGCTTTAAAATTTGGACACGTGACAAGAATGCATGTGACACATTTTTTTAAGTGTTGATTGAGCTGATATTTTAAAAGTCATAGTATAAAATAAACATCTCTGCCCTTCCTTCCAGCAGGCAGCACAGAGATCTGCTCTCCGGGTTCTCTCTGACAGGTACATTTTGTCATTTTTATGAACTATAAATTGCTTTATGAAACGCTGAGCCCTATTTATTGTGGCACATAACTCATAATCGGATTTTGTCCCCAAAGTATCTCCGAACTGGGATGTTAAACATTTTGCATGCTTGGATTTGTCATGCATGCGTGGAGTTTATTACTGCAAAAAAAAAAAAAAAAAAAAAAAAGCATCATCTTGCCTGTATTTCATATGGAGTATTCAGAATCCCTAGTTGCGGCATGAAATGAGACCTGTGAAACTGCATGAATGGTGCAGTAAATTTTGGAGTTTAGCATTTGTTTGAGATATGTTTGTTTACACTCGTTTTTCAACACGAAATATGTCACTTATTTCAAAATGTGCTTCTTTTGACTTTTTCATTTAATTTAATTTTATTTTTAATTGGAGATATTTTTTATTTTTTTATTTTTTTTATTTACCTTATTTATACCCCACCTTTCTCTACCCCAAGGTGGACTAAAGGCGGTTTACATATGGCAATTATTCAATGTCTTAAACACATACAACATTAAGCTTAAAATCCACTGAATTAAAATTAATACATATTAAAAACTTAAAAATCACTAACCAAATTGCCTCCTCACAAAAAATTGTGAGTTTTAAAATTCCATTTAATATAAGATTTGTTCACCTTCCTTTGCTCCATCTCATAATTGCTCAGATGGTAATACTTGTGTTAAATTAATTACTCCAATATTGCTATCTTTACTTAGGCAAAACTTCTCAAATCTATGAGGTGTTCCATCATTTCCTTTAGTAAAGCAAACAGAAATGAGGTTGCGAGTCCCTAAGTAGCTTTATATTCAAGAAATTCTTGATGGAAATGGAATTGCTGGAATTGTAAAAGCCTTCTAACACTGTCATGATTATAAAATCAGGCTTAGAAATGGGAATGTTGTTGTTGGAAGGTATATTTTATAGCGCCCCTTTTGCAAACACACACACACACACACAGACCAGCCTGCTAGATTTATATTTATCCACAAATGAGATACTGTGTCATGCAGGTTGACACAAAGCAAATTTCCCCATGCCTTCTTGGCAGGCATCGCAACCCTTCTGGCCCAAAGTCCTCCCGCCTCCCTGAGAAGGAGCAGTAATTGACTTTGTAAGGCAGCTCAGTCAAATGCTTCTCTAGAGCAGAGTCTGCTGCCACTTAGGATGAATTATATGTTGTGCATGGGTGAATAACATTTCTTTATGGTCTAAGGCTGAGACCATCAAAAATATCCCACCTCTACTGACAACTCCTATCCTGTTCAGACTCTTCTTTCTTGCTTTCTTTTTTTAAAAAAAAAATAGGGAAAATAACCTGTCTTTGCAAACTTATCAAAAGATGAATGCTTTGAGCTATCTTAGTCAATCTTGTGGAGGGAGAAGGGTACTGGCAGATAAAAGCATTTGTGATAAATTTATGTGACGTAGAATAGGAAGAAAAAGTCCAGTTTTTCTCTGCTAGCATTTGAAATAGGGCAACACAAAACTATCTTGCTTTCACCATCACCATCTATTATTGCTGGGGTTTGTGCACATACATGTTACGTGTCTATGTTTGCTATGTCTATGTCTGCTGGACAGTAAGAAAAGGAAAATAGATGCCCCTGGAAGTTGTTTTTTTTTTTAACTGTACTCCTCCAGTGTGACCACAGCATTTGAAATACTGGAGGAGGATAGTAGAGGTGGATGTTGCATCAGTGAAGCAATGGACAAGAGGTTGCTTGTGTTAAGCAGAAGTGGTCGCACTAGGACAGGACATCAGAAAGCAGCAAAAGCCCATGTGATAGGACATGCCAGAAGATAGGACATGCCTGGAAACTGCATCAGCCATATTGTTCATCCCAAACTAAAAATTTGACATCACTCAAATTCCCATTTTGCTGCTGCTGATTTGTTCCATTATAGAATCACAGAACTGTAGAATTTGAAGTGACACCAAGATCCATCTAGTCTAACCCTCTTCGAATGCTGAAATCCATTTCTTGAGAGTTGACCATATAGTATCTGTTTGGCAACCTCTTACAAACTGAAGTCTATCCAATTTGATCAGACTGCATTTTCCCCAGTTATACATATTTTATGTGGTTTTATTTTGCAGATATACATATTTTTGTGCAGTTTTTCAAATATATTATTTTTTCACACTGTTTTTCCACTGCAGATGATGAAATGAAAATTATCAAACATTTTTCTCCTAAATATTTATTTTGGGCATAATTCTTTCAAATTTCAGCATATTTAGATTTTTTCTCTCTTATAATTTACTGCAGTTAACTTTGAGTTCATTTGAATAAGAAATGAACAGCTAGAATCAAGATGGTAGACCTTGAGAGAGCAGTCAAAGAACAAAAGTTCACCTTCTCACTTAGGCTTGAGGTGGGAAATAAGCAATCTGCTGAGAAAAGTTGGTTTTGAGGCCCCCAAACTAGTAAAAGACATATCCTAGAATAATAAGAAATTAATGGAATTATCCACATGCCAAAATTTGTCTCAGTGTTTCATGAATAGACACAGAAAAGGCAAGTGACTCAGACCGCCATCTCTCCAATCTGTGGATCTGCCTCAGCAAATATGATGGCCAAGCTCCAAGAATCATACCTTCATTGTCTTTATAAATCAACATAAAAGTTGGTTCCCAAAATACATCTGACTAAATTTGGCTGGAAGATTTATAATGAGCTCCTGAGCTTACAGTAACCTTATCTGTATTATTGAAATTGTCACCTCTTAGGTAGTTTGTTGAAAAGCCGTAATTATCCTCTTTCAATCGATGCTCTCATTGTCCAAAAATATCACAATTACATATTTTGCAAAAGCTGCTGAAATTAAAAAAAAAGCTTTTTCAAACAGAAAACACAATTAAGCAAAATCTGAAAGATATAATAAATGAATCTAAACAAATCCTAATAACAACCAAAAAAATAAGAATAAGAAAAACAAGAGTGGAAAAGAAGAAAGAAATGATATAATGCACCAGATCGATCAAGAATTCCCAACTCATAAGGAAGCAACATGAATTGAACTAGAAGGAATAAAGTCAGATTTCTATAATTAGATGGTGTATGTAGACAAGACCAAAGCAAACAGGTGGATACAAATTTATCTTCAGACCAAGGGGAAAAAAGAATCCTATAAGATATCACAGGGGAAAATATATTCAAGTTTTCAAGTTTTACTAAACACACAGGCAAAGCAAGAGAGAAAACCTGTAGTCTGTATTTACTTTTTGAGAGTCCATTTCGATGAGAGAAACATGTCAAAATTAAATGGGCATATTGCTATTTTTCAGAATGGCATGCATTGAGACTAGACTGTGATAAACAAAGAACTCTAGAAGAATTAAAATAAAATAATAACTTCTTAAATGAAAAAGGGTGAGTTGAGGAAAGATGGAACATTTAAATTAAAAGGGGAAGTATAACAAGATATTCTATTGAAAAGAATGTTGGAATATAGTAAAATTAATCTAGATTGAAAGGGAAAGAATTGGGGAGGGATGAAATTACAAAATACAATTTTAGTAAAAATGTTCAAATGTTTGTATCAATAGCACTTTTGGTAAGATACAGGGAACTAGAGAGCGTGTGGCGCTCGGATCCGAGCGAGTCAAATCGAGCACGGTTTGTGTCCTTTCTTAGGGCATATGCCGTGGCAATAAAGGCCGCAAAGAAAACCTTCTTTGCGGCCACTATTGCGTCTGCAAAGAACCGTCCGGCGGAGTTGTTTCGGATTGTCAGAGGTCTTTTAACTCCCGTCACCTCAGGCGGGAGCCCTGACAATTCGGTCACGCGCTGTGAAGCATTTGCTCGGTTCTTTGCAGACAAAGTCGCCTTGATCCGTTCTGAGCTGGACGCCGCGTTAAATGCAGTCTCCGAGGATGTAACAAGAGCACCTGCTTGTCCTATTTTGATGGATTCTTTTCAGTTTGTGAAACCCGAGGATGTGGACAAGATACTTGGAGGAATGAGGCCCACCACGTCCATCCTAGACCCCTGCCCATCCTGGCTTCCAAGGGAGGCCAGAGGGGGATTGGCTGAGTGGGTAACAGTGGTGGTGAATGCCTCCCTTCGGGAAGGCAAGATTCCAGCGAGCCTAAAACAGGCTATTATAAAGCCGCTGTTGAAGAAACCATCACTGGACCCCACTAAATTGGACAACTTTCGGCCTGTTTCCAATCTCCCCTTCTTGGGCAAAGTCATGGAAAGCGTGGTGGCCTCACAACTCCAGGTATTCTTGAGAGACACGGATTATCTGGATCCAGCACAGTCTGGTTTCAGACCGGGACATGGTACCGAGACGGTCTTGGTCGCCTTAGTGGATGATCTGCGCCGGGAGCTAGACAGGGGGAGTGTGTCCCTGTTGGTGCTCCTGGACCTCTCAGCGGCCTTCGATGCCGTCGACCACGGTATCCTTCTGGGGCGCCTTGCGGAAATGGGCCTTGGGGGCATTGCTTTGCAGTGGCTCCAGTCATTCCTGGAGGGCTGCACCCAGAAGGTGTTATTGGGGGACTCCTGTTCTACACCACAACCTTTGACTTGTGGGGTTCCACAGGGTTCCATACTGTCCCCCATGCTGTTTAATATCTACATGAAGCCGCTGGGTGAGATCATCCGGAGTTTCGGGGTGCGGTGTCATCTGTACGCAGATGATGTCCAACTCTGTCACTCCTTCCCACCTGCTACTAAGGAGGCTGCCGAGGTCCTGAACCGGTGCCTGGCCGCTGTAACGGTCTGGATGAGGGCGAACAAACTGAAATTAAATCCAGACAAGACAGAGGTACTCCTGGTCAGTCGCAAGGCCGAACGGGGTATAGGGTTACAGCCTGTGCTGGATGGGGTCGCACTCCCCTTGAAGGCGCAGGTTCGCAGCTTGGGTGTGACCCTGGACTCATCGTTGAGCCTGGATCCCCAGGTGTCAGCGGTGACCAAGGGAGCATTTGCACAGCTCAGGCTCGTGCGCCAGCTGCGCCCGTATCTCGGGAAGTCTGACTTGGCCACGGTGGTACACACTCTGGTCACATCCCGCCTTGACTACTGCAACGCTCTCTACGTGGGGCTGCCCTTGAAGACGGCCCGGAAGCTTCAGCTGGTTCAGCGCGCGGCAGCCATGTTACTAACTGGAGCGGGTGGCAGGGAGCATACAACGCCCTTGTTGTCCCAGCTCCATTGGCTGCCGATTTGCTACCGGACCCAATTTAAGGTGCTGGTTTTGGCCTACAAAGCCCTAAACGGTTCCGGCCCAAAATACCTTTTGGACCGCATCTTGGCCTACGAGCCCACGAGGACCTTGAGATCGTCTGGGGAGGCCCTTCTCTCGATCCCGCCTGCCTCACAGGCACGTCTGGTGGGGACGAGGGAGAGGGCCTTCTCGGTGGTGGCCCCCCGGCTGTGGAACACTCTCCCTGCAGACATCAGACAGGCGCCCTCCCTCATGTCCTTCCGAAAAAGCCTCAAGACATGGCTGTTCGAGAAGGCATTTAATTAAGTGCTATAACAATGTGGTAAAGATGACTGGAATGGAACAAGGAATATGAGATTGGTTATGATTCCACTATGAGACGAAGCGGATTTTTAGTGTAGTTTTGTAATTGTTATGCAGTTTATATGTTGTTGTAATTGCCTCTTTGTAAATTGTCTTTTATATGTGTGTACACCGCCATGAGTCGCCCTAAAGGGCTGAGAATGGCGGTTAATAAATGCATCAAATAAATAAATAATAAATAATAAATAAAATAATAATAATAATAATAATAATAATAATAATAATAATAATAAACAAAGGGCATTAAAATAAATCAAAATTGTATTTGTTTATATTTAGCAGAAGTTGGAAGAACTAGTAGAATAGAAGTACTTTATAATATAATATTCTGATAGATGCCTTGGCTTAAGAAGGGGAGGAAGTCCACTGTGTTATTAATGCCTTTTATGTATTATTTAATGCTGTGGTATGTTTGTTACTTTATCTTGCTGTGTACTTGTTTTTATTAACTGCCATAAAAGCAACTTTGACTTATGGTGACCCAATGAATGAGAGACCTCCAAATCATCCATCATCAACAGCCCAGGTCAGACCCTGTAGACTAAGGACCTTGATTAACCCTATCCATCTGGAATGTGATCTTCCTCTTTTCCTATTGCCATCCACCTTATCAAGTATAATACGGCAAAATATGACTACATTGACATGTAGTTATCTTGGTTTCTAGATAGTGTTTGGACTTGATTTGCTTTTGGACTTTATTTTTCAGCATAAAACTCTTTCCTGTTATTAGTTGTTAGTCTTCTCACAACTAGTGGGGTATGAGCACTCCCGGGGGTGGTATGCTCCTTTAAGGAGCTCCTAGAGGAATACTACCCACATTCCTTTAATTGTTGACCACCTCAGCTAGATAAGGGAGTCTAGTTGTGTCCCCTTTTAGGAGTGCTAGCCAGAAACACCTAGGGAAATGCCTTGGCAGCTTGAATTCTTCTTCATAAAGGGTGGATGCCCACATATCCCACGATTCTGTGTCATTGCAAATTTCAGTTGCTATTAAAGTAGTGTCTTGTTTTCACCAACCCTTATCTAACATCGTATTTCCATTTGGGAAGGCAATTTGGTTTAACAAGCCTAATAATTCTTCATTTTTAAAAGGAAAAACTTTGGATCATGTATTTAGATGAAAGCAGAGCCATCTCTTCTACACATAGAAGTGTCTCCGCCAGAGTTAAATGCTTAAATGCCTAAACTTTTAATTCTTATAATATTTGAAAGAGATCCATGCTATTAAAGGAGCAAGGGGAATGGAGTCCCTCCATCCACAATAATGCGCAATGATTGCACCTAGTCATGTTTTTAGAGTTCATGTACCAGGCATTTCTATATATGGAGGGGGTCTATATGTGCATAGATCTCTCGTAGAATGGCAAATGTGCATGATTTATGGGTATTTTTCAATCTAAGATGCACTCCCCCCCCCCAATATAAATATCTCTAAAATGGGGTGCATATTAGAATTGCAGGTGCTTTTATATATACAAATAAAACTTTTTTATGTTGGTGGTATTGAAATTAGCGTGCATTTTACAATTAATGGGGCCTTAGAATGAAAGAAATATGGTATTTTTCCCCTCTGGGTATTCCTTGCCTCATAATATCTGATGAAATTCATGGGGTTGCCATAAGTCAACAGGCGACTTGAAGGCACACACACACACACATTTGTTCACATCTAATGTGTATCTGTCAGGGATTAAGGTTGCAGTTATTTATGGAGAAACCCACTCACATGTAGAATGCATGAAAGGGAGATTCATTTTGAAATAATCAGTCTGAATGCAGAAAATATGTTCTTTTAATTGTTATTGTTATTGGTTCTTGTTCCTGAGCAGTAATAAGAATGTTTTGTTGTTATATAGACCCTTCTTTTGTCTATGTATTTTCACTGGTCCTCAGGGAAGCCCGAGTAGCAGTCCAGAATTAATGTGTGTGAACCAGAGAAAGCTGTTGGCATCCAGAAATGACCTCTCTGTGTTTTAGTGAGATGACAGGCATAGTGTCTCATGGTGTGTAAAATATGTAAAGTACTATGGGGAGGCAGAAAGGTGTATGTGTGTGGAATATGAATTGCCTCAGCATATTATTAACCTCACTGGCTATGTAGTAAATAGAAGATAACTGTGATCAAAAATGAATTTGTGCAATTTATCAAGCTGAGGAACTGTGCATTTTGCAGTGAGTCAGGAAGTCAATTCCAAAATCTAGGGCAAACAGAGCAATAGGAAATTGCAGGGACTAAGAAGTTAATCATACCTTTGGACTGCTTTCATCATTTTTGAATGACAGAATCAGCAGAGTCCCGGAAGGAATATTTCTAACAGCAAATGATCAAAACATAATTATCAGCAAGTCTTTAAATAGCATCTGTAATAACTTTTAATGTAAGGGTGTAGTAATTTGATATATTAGCTCTATGTGTATCTATATTTCAAACAAATATTAGGAAATCTCTAAATTATAATGTGTTTGAAGAATTTTTGCATATAATATTAGGAAAATCGACATAAAACTGGGAAACCTCTGTGTATCTATAACCTTTTGAAGCTTTCTGTAGTAATCTGGTGACATAATATAAGCCGAGGCACCTAATTTTATCACAAAAAGTGGGAAAACGCATTGACTAGAGTATAAGGCAGGGATCCTCAAACTAAGACCCGGGGGCCGGATGCAGCCCTCCAAGGTCATTTACCTCGCTCAGGGTCACCATAAGTCTGTAACTACCCAAAAGCACACAACAACAACAACAACAACAACAACGCTATCTCATCAGCCAAAAGCAGGCCCATACTTCTCATTGAAATACTAATAAATTTATATTTGTTAAAATTGTTCTTCATGTTAATTATTGTATTGTTTTAAGTGGCTTTTGCACTACAAATAAGATATGTGCAGTGTGCCTAGGAATTCATTAATTTTTTTTTCAAATTATAATCCGGCCCTCCAACAGTTTGAGGGACTGTGACCTGGCCCTCTGTTTAAAAAGTTTGAGGACCCCTGTTATAAGGTAAGGGTGGGAAATGCAGCAGCTACTGGAAATTTCAAAATAAAAATAGATACCAATGAAATTACATTAATTGAGGCATCAGTAGGTTAAATGATTTTGAATATTTACATAAAATTGTAATTTAAGGTAAGACTGTCCAACTCTGATTAAACCATTATTCTAACCTTCATCAGTGTAAATGTGCTTACGTATCCTTCCAATAACAATAAAGAGAGTAAAATAATAAATGTAATAATAATGATGATAATAATAGAGTAAAAATGGAAATGTAATAACAGTAATAAGAGTAAAATAATAAATGTAACAATAATACATAGAGAAAAATAATAAATGTAATATTAATAAATAGAGTAAAATAATAAATGTAATATAATAATAGTATAGAGTAAAATAATGTAAATATAATAATAATAATAACAGAGTAAAATAATAAATAACTTTGACTCGAAAAAATGGGCTGAAAAACTTGGCTTATACTTAAGTATATACGGTATACACAGATACGTATGCACACATACATATATGTACATCTAAATATTGTACATGGTTGTGATTTCATAACAATATCATATCTATACCATGCCAGGGCACTTGTTCGTGCGCTCATTTCCAGCCCTTAACCCAGCACAGCACGTCTTGGGATCAAACTGCATAAGTGTTGTCAAATGGTTGCTGTGAATGCCTGACTCATGCATGAGGAACCATCTGGTTTGCTAATGAAGAAAAATATTTCTGTTTTATTGTTTGTTTTTGACATTTGAATATTGTATCGCCTCTGGGTAGTGAGAAAACCATAAGACTCATATTACTTCCAGCTTCTGTAATGGCTCCAAGTAGCTGCAACTCCATCTGCTGATGAGGGCAGTTCTGCCATTCTGTAGTATCTTCTCGAATTGGTTGCTCCAAGCAGCAAAATAAGAGGGGGAAACACAAAACATTATACCCTACCACATTATTGCTCAGTCCTGACCTAGCAGCTCAGTAATTGTATGAAACAATTCTTCCATTCCTCCTTCCTTTTATTTATAACTCATCTTTTTCACAGCTGTGACTCTAGCCAGCTTACAAAATAATAAGACTTTGAAACGTACTTTCTTTATCCCCTGCAGGCTCTGATAACTTTTGCCAAAGTTTCTCATGAAATGGTTGCATTTTTCCCTTGTTCATGTCTTCACTTTCATTATGACAGTTGAATGTGAACTGTATTCCACTTTAGAAGTGAGTTCCAAAACTATTTGTGAAGAGCAGAATCTGCAGGTGTGACTTTGCACATGTAGGAACTGATAAAATTAGGAGTTTGTAAACGTGGGGTACAAATAATCATGCAAGGAAGGTGGGATAACTAATATAATTATGCTGAAAAATCCCTTTGGGCAAGTAGGTTTCCAGGTTTTTCTGCCCATTGGCCTCACCCATTCCCTTCCCAAACCCTTCTCTATATGCTCCCTGAATAATGGGGAAAATGCATAATCCATCCTCCATTATCTCTTCTGATTTTATTAAAGGTGTTGGGAAATCCAAACACACAGGCATCCCAAACCATATGCAGTCTTGCTTTTTCTTAAGGGGCAGTTAACTTATTTTGGAAGGAAACCTGGAGGGTGTATTGTTGCACTCTAAAGCAGGATCAGACAACTGTGTCAGATACAAGGGCCATTTTTCTGCCTCCCCCCTAATTTTCTTGGCAACATTTAAAGCTACTTTTGGAGACTTCCAGGAAAGTTGAATCATTCTGCTTTTTGTTTTGGCTGGAGAAAGGGCAATTCAGGAACGGTGGGTGCATTGAGAGCTGCAAGAACAACCTTGGGAACCACATTTGACTTTCGTTTATCAGTGTATGTGTGTGTGTGTCCCTCTCTCCAGAGAGAGAGAATTTTGCCTTCCAGCACCCAACTGGAGTGCTCTACCCTATCTTCTCCAGAAGGGCAAAGACATCCAGGAGAGTGATGACACTGATATTGGAGCAAAGCCGCCCATCTATGGTTCACAGCTCACTGATTCAACTACCCCCAGCACTATAGGAATAAAACAGTGGAATTAAAGCAGGGAATGCATCAGAAAGCAGAAGAAATGTGTTTTGAAAACTGTAAATTGAATGTTGAAGTGCTCCCCAGATATTAAAGATCAGTGCTGCATGACAATAGTGATGTAAGTCAATATGACATAGTCTTCTTTCCCACACAGAAATACAACACTCCCCCTATTTTGATCAAATATTCAGAGAAAGTTGGGACCTGTGCCATGTTAATGAAAGAAGAAGCAAAAGTAAGGGTGAATGTGACCAGAGTTGCAAAATCTCAAAGCCTGGCCCTAAGGCTCCAGTTTTCACGGACCACTACAGGTGGGAGATAAAGTACACATTCTCCTGCTTTGGCCACTCAAATAGTAGGGAGATAGCTTTTTAAAGACCTAATTGTTTTCTTGCTGCAACTTGCAAAGATTTCTCAAGGGCCTTTGTTGTTACTTTCAGTAATGAATGTGCTATCAAAAAGTAAACCCCAAAATTATGAATTATGAGATGTGGCTCCATTGGGAAATACAGCTAGCCACATGGTTATTTCAGATTGTCCTACAGTAACCTTTCCATGAAATCCCCCAGAGCACAGTACCCCATCTTGCCCTCACCCAGAGGAAATTATCATAGTCATCACACAATGAACTGAGAGGAATGGGAGGGGGGGCACAATTAATTTGCGTCAGAACCTTTACGTCCCCTTTATCTGTTTTACCTGATATGATTGGGGCTATCTGTGAGAATGGTCCATCTCCCATGACCCAAGACACCTCACCCCTTGCAACATCCATTGAAATGGTCATCACCTTCAAGCACCTCTTGTGTGCTTTGGACTAATCCCACTGTGTCCACCAAAGCCAAGCTATTAAGCTCATCATCAGCCCATTGGCAATTACCATACCACATTCCTTCCCGATCATGCCCCTCTTAGGGATGGGCCGTTTCTAAACCAATCAGGAGCTTGTGTGGGTATCTTGAATAGCTGTCAACTGTAATAAATAAGCTCTGGAACCTAGGTTTGGATCCCGGAACCCAGAGCTTGGAGGTAGCTGAAATCACTCAGCAGCTTTGCTTTAGGTTCGCTGTCAGTGTGTTTCGTTTTCTTTTGTTTTTGTTAATAGCATACTATGAGCAACTCTGGCTGCTATCAGCACATAGTACTTAAAGATATCTCCAGAGACCATGTCTAGCTCTCATATTTTGCCAAGTTTTACTCGGGGCCTGGAATCATCCACAACTGACAGTCCTCAATGTCTCAACAGTGTTTTTTTAATCATGTTTGTGCCGTCGCGCCTGGGGCTATAGAGAAAGAGGCATGGACGTGACTTCTTTCCTCAGGGGATCGCTTCTTGCCCTCCTTTAGGGAAACTGGAACTCCCAAGGACCAGAACACAACAAGTAACTCAAAATGGTGTTTATTGTGGACAATTAGTTCTCTTTCTTAGGCACAAACTTGATGTTTCAACAGGGAAAAACACTTTATAAACTCTAAAGTCCAGGGTCCTAGGAGTTATAAGCTGAGAAGCTTTTCCTGTTCCCTCTCTCTCAATGGTTGTGAATGCCAGAGCAAACCACAACCCCAGTTCAGTGGCCTAAGTGAACGACAAGACCTTCCTATGGTGTCAAAGAACCGGAATGAAGGTGCCTGAGATCTTCACAATGTCGTTCAGGGAGTTTGAACATAAAGTATAAGTCTCGGGGGTAAAAAAAACCTAAGAATTGGTAGTAAAAAATGCCTTGACCAGGGGCTTTGGGCCAAGCTTTTGCACACATCCATCCAATGAGTCTTTTCCTGAGGTAAAAAAGGTGAGAGAGATACCTTTTCTTTCTCCCTTGGAAGGGGCGGAGCCTAAACAAATGAACTGGGGAAACAAGCCAATTGGTGCACAACAACAATAAATTGACAGCTATAATAACCAATGAAATTTAACTATACATATACAAGGTAGACAGGAATAAAATGGCAGTTTAAATCCTGCAACAGTTCTAAATATATGTGGCACCACACGCGCCATCACAATGTTGCTCAGTCATGTTTACTCCCTCTCTTTGACTGATGAGTAACTTCTTCTTTCTTTCTTTCTTTCTTTCTTTCTCCCACTAATGCTTCTCACCCCATAAGGAGGAAGTTGGTGCACAGAGAAGGGAGGTCTTGTTTTGAATAAGGAGCAACAAGAAAGCCAGGGAGAAAGTAGAGCATATTTATTGGAGGAACGAGTTACTAAGCAATACAGATATGAACAGTGGGGCCTCATAACATTTGTATTATAGTTTTGGATGGACATTGAATTATGCTACTAGCATATGATGGATGACAGCATCAAAAGAAACCTTTGAATAGCACTGCAGTCATCCAGAGCCCTTAGGTTATTTGGTACTTTTATAATGATAATAAATTGAAAAATTAATAAAATAGAAAACGTTAAATGCTGTCAATACAGTATTGCATTAATTACGCCTTTTTGGATTAGTACCAAGTGTGCTTTTTATATTAGCCCTATTATCTTGACAGTTTTAGTTAATGGAATTGCTTTGAATATAATATAACAAACAATCATTTCAAAATGGTTGTTTTTATATTTCCAGTATTATTTAAATATTATTCATGCACCGTTCAGTTGAATCCCCCAAACATAGAAAACTGAATGTTGAAAAGGTTAAGTTGTCCATGTGTGATGCTTTGTTTTCTATATCAGACTGCTGTTTCATTGGGTGAGTGTATTTAGTTTTTCTATTTATAGAAACATATGTACATAAACATGCAGTTCATAAATTACACTTCTTCATCATTGACGGACGCAATAGGAAATAATTGTGAAAATGAAGAACAGCCTATCAAAATATTTATTGTAAACACTTTTAGAAATCTGTGATTAAGAGTTCCAAAATGAATCAAATGCTTACTGGTTAACAATCTTAACAAAGGTTTCCTCTTGACATGAGATACCTATGGGTAGTTAGAGGCAGAGGGAGGTTGGAAGGAAGACTACCATTAAGGAGTCGGATTGCTCATCTAGGCAAATTATTATTTTATGAATTGCAATGTAAACCTGTCCTTTGTTTATTCTGCCTCCTCCTCTTTCAAATGCACAATAAAAGGACTAGTAGAAATGATGATGCTTACTATAATTGTCTTAATGGTGTTGCCTTTTATGAACCCCTTGGTGATTCTTATTTCTAAGGCTTCCTTTTCTTCTTTCCATCATCTCTAGTGTTTCGCTCCTATAACTGTTTCAGGCTTCCTAAGGTTAATGTTTTCCTCCTCCTTCACACTCTCTTAAATCCACTTATTCCACTTCCCCCTTCACCAGCTTGATGCACTAATAATTTTTTCCTTATCTCCAATAATCTTGAAAGCGCCAGGGGGCTTTATAAAAATACAGTTTAAGTCAAATGAACTAGCTTTGTTTAGCTCCTTGAAATAGATCTATGGAAAGGTGAACATACCTATTTCTATTTCCTCCCCCATTACTTGTTGTGAATGATTGTTTGAATAGGCAGTGGCTGATCTGGTCCAAGCAAAGCATTGTGTATTTCCATTTGCACCTGTTTATTCTCATGAGGCGCTTGTTTAAAAATCAGTCAAACTCAGCCATGCTCACCTTTGCCTGCACAATGCCCTTGGTGCTTATAATAAATGTTTATTATAACATTTGCATGTGTTAGTCATTTCTCTGTAGGTTATACCAATTATCCTGGTTCTTGACCTTGATTTCCTTCTAGTAATTCAGATTCTAAAATAACTAGGCAACTATGCCTTATGTCTGTGTCTCTATGCTCTAGAACTGAGCTTCTTAAATTGTGGGTCGCATCCCCAAATTGGGTCCCATAACTTAATATGAGAGTTGCGAAAAAATGTTCTTTTTTGTGGCTGTTTTACTGTAGGTATATTTACATAGATCTGTTTGCAATGATGTGAAGCAAATGCTTCAGCTGTACTTCATAAAGGTGTTTAGCAAGCTTTGCAAATGCCGATTTTGCTTCATTTTTGAGTAATGCCTCCCTTCATATTTTGATATTTAAAATCAGTTGAAATAAAAAAGTCCATCATCTGTCATTAAAAGTTCAATTTGCCTGCTATCTGTGCAGGATATGGATTGCATGTGTGTATGTATGTGAACAGACCTTGTATGTGAGGGAGGTGTGGATCCATTTCAGGCACATGGCTAACTATGCAACCTGGGACGTTTTAGATGGAAGGTACAGACCTACAAAACACTCCATTGTGGCCTTCTAATTCAGGAGGAAAAAGGAGAGCCAACAAAGTATATTCTGCCACTTGAGGCTGGAAACCAAGTATGCCAGCATGGCATAAAAATGTTTAAAATACTCTTCATCCTGCAGTATCACATATTCAACCAAGATTTAATTCTTTATGTAAAAATAAACAAGCACACCCATCTCATTACTACGTAAATTTGGTTTTTGACTTTAATAAATAGTAAAATAATATGTTTCAAAATAATATGTTTCAAAATAAAAAATATAATTTATTATCAGTAAAAGTTTGGTTCATATATATCTATTACATATATCTAGATACCCAGAGTTCTGTAAAACTTTCTAAGGCAAAAAGAGGTCATGAGTGGAAAAAGTTTAAGAAGCCCTGCTCTAAAAGAATAGGCAATTAGCTTGTTACTGTTTTGTGTATGTGCCTTCTAGTTGCTTAATAGTTTATGGCAACCACATGAATTTCACAGGGTTTTCTTGGGCAAGGAATACATAGAGGTGGTTTTACTAGTTTCTTCCTCTGAAATAAAACCCACAGCACATGATATTCCTTGTACTAACCAGGGCTGATCTTGCTTAGCGTTCAAGATTAGATCAAGATTGATCATGTGTCATCATTTTAGGTTGTTATTGCAGGATCTTTGAAACAGATTCATTACAAAAATACCTATAACGAGATTTTTGAGCATAGTTTGATTTGAACATGGCAATTAATACAGAATATGTGTGTGTATATATTCTTTTAAATTTATCATCTTCTTTAAAAAGCCGTCTGGAAGAACTGAATATTCTTTTCCGGTGGGTCCCCTTCCCGCCTTTATTTTTATTCAGACAAATGTTTGGATTTAAATTATGAGGCAGTAGTATTTGTGTGGATGTGTGTGTGGAATGGTATCCTGCGATTTTAAAAAAATACTGATAATTTCTTGAATGTGTTTCTTACTATTTTAACCAAGTTTTTTAAAACTATGTTTGTTATATAATTCTTTTTTCTCTGTTGTAATATAATTTCCTAATTTTATGGTTTATGGCATAAGTGTAGCCTGGACTTTGGGTCTGATATCATGTGTAACTAGTTATTTGTTGCTGATAGAGCTCATGCAGGTGGATGCTATAGTTGCTTTTTGACCTTCGCTAAAGAATGTTTTGGTGTTCTTTCTTTTTTCAAACATGGTCTCACCCAGGAACCTTACTTTATTTTAAATGATTTTAAAAGCTGGCAACCCGAGCAAGAAGATACCATGGTGAAATATATGATATATGGTTCGAATTGAATTGTATGAAAAGAGTGAATTAATGAGAGCTAATAATTTTGAAGACTTCATTCAAAAATATTAAGGCCTGCAATGACAAAATCATTAATTACACTCAGGAACTGTAATTCAAAGTTACTGATGAGAACTGTGACAATGATTAACTGTTGAACTTTTGGGGGGGAAACGTGTTTACATTAGTCGAAGACAACGATTCTTTTAAGTTAAGGAAATGTTTACAAGATGCCTTAGGTTGGCAAGGAAAACCAGTCAAGAAGAGTCAACATCTGCCAGGAAACTGAAATAATCAAATTGCTTCAGGCTGGAAAAACATTTTATTATTCATTTGCAGCTTTGGGGGCACATATTGCTATATAAGGGACCTTATTACATTCCAATTTTTTGGCAGACCAGAGGAGTCTGGTCTATCTACCATACTCGAGAGAGTTGATGTATTTTGGAGTGTGTATTTGGTAGTGGCAGATCTGCAATAGAAAGCAGAAGTCTGGCCACTTGCTTCTTTCTCAGGGAAAGGGAAAGAGGGGGTATTTTGGAGTTTTGGCATTTTAGAAGTTTTGGTGCATTGGCAGATTTGCAAGGAAGCAGTTTGGCCTCATGGAGGAAGAATGGTGAAATGGTGATGCATGCATGGTGATGGATGAATGTATATGTAAGTGAATGCTGAGTGAAAATGCAGTTTCCTTTTATTTGTTTGTTAGTCAATGTACCTGTAGGTTGTTTGTGAATCCAGTGTAGTTACATAGAATCTGTTATGTCTAAGTGTTGTTCTGTAAAAGTTCTGATACCCTTTCTCTTACTGGAAAATTGCAATACAAGAACCTATTCTTTAAAGTTATTAAAAAGTTATTCATAACAAAGATACTCTAACTCTTGGGGTGGGAGAGCAAATCTCTTAAGGAAAACATACAGCCATATTCAGACCTTTCTCTGTTATGACAATGTGACACTTTGCAATTTATATCCCTTTGAGAACTTATGCAGAGGAAACTATCTATTTTAATAATGTGCTTACTTGCTAGCAGTATGAATTTCTGCTCAGTTTCCTGTACCTCATCTGACAAGGCCAAATAGAGCTTTTTATTAACTTTTATAGCTGTCAGAGATCAACAGCATGGTACCTTCCAGAATTAACAATTGCTGGTTGAAATTCTACCCATCTCTAAACCATGAATTTGCAGGTTCAGTAAAGCTGCCATTTAAAGTCCCCTCTTATAGTAATGGTATTTCATTATATTAATTATTCACAGCAATTAATCAGATGGGCTGTATAGTTACTTTTATGATGCAGTTGCAATTAGACAAATGCCTACCATAGTTCAAAATTATTTTAACTATTATAGATAATTAGTCAGGATTTTGGGGGGGGGGGTGAGATGGAATAGGGAACAGTCCTGAGAGTCCTGTGGCATCTCAAATTCCTTTTTGCTTTTTTCTAACATCTTTTGATAATTTCTCCTAACATAAGACCATCCAGCACTAGGAAATGTATGCCTCTGTATGAGAAATGCTCATGTGTAATTATCCTGCAGCTGAAAAGATTAAGATCTAATTTATGAGCCATTTGGCTAAAATGGCTGCATTAAGGTATTCATTCATTATGCAACTTTATATCTGACACCATGGAAGCAGTTTTGCTTCATTGTGGAAACAATGGTTTGAACTCCTGAGGCAGCTACATTATAAGATCTTACACTAGAAGTATGTTAACAAAAAAGTGCTGAAGAACCTCAGAGGCATTGAGTTCTATACGAATGAGGCAGAATCCATACCACAGGGAAAGGGGAACTGTATGTTTCAAATACTTCAGTACTTTATTCAGGGGTAAAAAGATTTTATTTTAACCAACAGAATCGAGAATGCATATGCAATTACTATAGTGTTCTCTGTACTTAAGTGTATTTATGTTATAATTATGTTTTCATAAAGTAAATGCATTGTATAGAAAACACAGGTGTCTCCCATAAAGTCCACTTCCCTCATTTTTGCCTACCAGCTTCTATTCTACATCACATCCTTCAATTGTCATGATTTGGAGGGACAATCTGGATTAACCTTCTATCTATCATCTACCCTTTTGGGTTCTCTCCCGTCTTTGCCATTTCTTCCCTTTGTTCTCAGTTTATGTTCAGTTGCTGCACACCAAAAAGTGCGAAAGTAGTTTGCACTCAACTCAGCAAGTGTGGAGGGAGAGGAGTAGATATTGCTCTTCCCTGTAAACTCGGGCAAAAGCAAATTGCTGAAGCCTTTCCTAGTGCACCCTCATTAGTAACTTTTGCCTTCTTGAGTACACTCTGATATTGCTTGGCCATAGATGTGATAAGACATTACCACATGCAACTGCTAGCATCCCCCTATCCAGAAGCAAAGGTTTATCAGGTTTATCACCACACTATATTATTGTGGAGTCACTCCAAATCAGCCTTCAACTCATGTTGAAAGAGTACTTTTCAACTAATTGGAAACTCCCATTTTTAGGCAGCTGGAAGTACTTTGTGTTCAAAGTTTTTACGGGTGGAGCAGTTATCCAAAAGTGCTTTTGCAGTGAGTTTGAGAATAGTGTGGTGCAATTGTGGGCACGTTGGGGGCATCCCTTTGAACTGCTTCACTTCCCCATGGCCAAAGTGCTAGTTGTGTAACTTTCCAATGAGCAGACCAAGGAGACTTCTGGTTGCAAAGCCATAAGTTTCCCTTTTGACCCCATTCCCTTCCTTTAAAAAAAATAATGCACAGAATTGTGTGGTGATTCTGCTTATTCCAGGCACTGATATGGATTTCCCTTCTTGATTAGGCATTTCCATACTGTTTTCTAGCATTCTTTTGTCCTTTTGTAAACATTTGCATAATTTGTAAACTACCTGGTGTTAATTTCAGCCTGACTTGGTTTGGAAATGAGAAGTAGACCTTGTAGAATACACAAATCAGTAAAAGGCTAGTATTTGTAAAATATATCTTTCATATTTTTATTAATATTTAAAGTGTTTAAAAGAGTAAAACTTCTGAGTTTGCAGATAGAATAAATAGCAAAGCCCCAGCCTTGTGAGATTGTACAAACA
The DNA here is from genome assembly GCF_037176765.1 of Anolis sagrei. Taxonomy (NCBI): domain Eukaryota; kingdom Metazoa; phylum Chordata; class Lepidosauria; order Squamata; family Anolidae; genus Anolis; species Anolis sagrei. Next base: position 102,852,304 of record NC_090023.1, on the reverse strand, counting down.
AAAAGGGGAGCATAGACAAAGAAGGGCAGTGCAAGGGTTAGCAAGAACAAGTCCCAGCAAACTGGGTTACCTAAAAGTGTTTGCAGGGGTTTTTTTTACAAGCACTGAAGGAATTAATTGATGTATAGGCATCATTAATTGATATATAGGCACCCAAATTACAAACAAGATAGGTTCTGTAAATTTGTTCTTAAGCTGAAATCATATGTAAATCAGAACAAGAACATTGTTTAAATGTAACTCCAGTCAAATATATATATTTCTTTTAGCTTTGGATAGCATAGGGAACGGCAAACACCCCTGTTGTGTTTGTCCATATATATCTATATCTATATAAGCTTTGGATAGCGTAGGGAAGAGTTAACACCCCTGTGGTGTTTGTTTTCTTGTCTTTGCCCCTGTTCAGAATATTTCACTTCACTTTCTGTTCCTGTGATAATTGGATTTTGAAAAAATGTGGTTTGTTGAGGAAACAAGGATTGATGAAGAAACTTCAGTGGAAACACCTTTCCCCTGTGATAGCAATTCCAGGAGTGAATTTCACTTCCGAGGGGTAGATTTCTCTCACTTCCTGTGGTCTCATCCCTGTTCTTAAATATGAGTCATTTGTAAGTCAAATGATTGTAACTCAGGGACTGCCCATGATAAGAAAAGTTGCTATCCTGGTGTGTGCTCCAGCTCAAAGCAAATGCGTTCACAATAGCAGGACCTGTTTTTAGAACCTCGTGCAGAAATGTCCCTAGTTTTCACCTGCAAACTTTTGGAGTGTTTGCTGCAGTTGCTGATATTCACCATCACGCTCAGTAAGCATAGGCTGGGAAAACATGTGCTTGCCAAGAGAACCAATAGGTCTGATACATAGTATTTATTTTGTGAAGAAATCTGTGAATGAGAAACTGATTAACTCAGGGTTGCTTTTGAATTGTATGTTGGACAAAGCTGTACTTGTAGAAGAGAAGGTTAAATAACGGCACTCCTGTAATAAAAAAGTGTGGTATTGTTGTCTGGAAATTGGTAATGAGCATACTTCGTATCTGTATCTGGAGCTGCTGTTCTTTGACCAAGTTCGGCCTTTGTGGTTTAGCAGATACACTTTAATGCATGGGCTTGAGGCCAAACTATACTTTACGATACAGCTGCATCTCATGTTAGCCTGACTGCTTCTTTGCTGAAACCCTTTCTCAAGTGGAGTCAAGTAACACTTTCCCACACCTGCTGCTTTACCTCTTGAAAGCTCTCTATTAAAGTAAAAGCAGTTTGCGCTATTCAAGGGTAAAGTGACATCGGATGTAAGTAAGCATTCAATTTCCCCTTCTCTGCTGCCTGTCATCCGTTGTAGGCACATTTGATAGGAAAGGAATGGTGGTCAGGTTAACCTAAGCATCTGGTGCATTGAAATAAATGGTAATAAAATCCTTATTTGTTTACCACACCTTCTTGATGCTGATATACTCAGCACTGATTTAGCCTAGTTTGTCTAAATTGAAAGTACCACTGCAAGAGTTTCCAAAAAAAGTAAAAGAGAAAGAAAGAAAGAAAGAAAGAAAGAAAGAAAGAAAGAAAGAAAGAAAGAAAGAAAGAGTAAGAGTCCAGGCTTGGGATCAGTTACAGTACATTAGAAATAATGTGCATTGACTTTTCAAAATAATATTGAGATTGTTTTGTAGTAGACTTTACTTATTATAGCTGGTTTGTTGTTGAATTTTTATCAGATCTTGTTGTTTTAAATATTTAGCCACAATAATAGCAAAAGTTCCAGAACAATTCACAAGAAATAACTATGATACACTACTTAGGATACTAAAGGTGCATTGGCACTGTAGAATTAATGTAGTTTGACACCACTTTAGCTGCCATGTCTCATTGCTATGGAATCATGGGATTTCTAGTTTGGTGAGGCTCCATAAGTCTTTGACAGAGAAGGCTAAATACCTTGTTAAACTACAACTCCCATGCTTCCATTGCATTGAGCCATTGCAGTTAAAGTAGTATCAAACTTCAGTAATCTTGCAGCTTAAATGTATCCCAGAACAAGAACTGTGCACATACTGACACAAACAGAATAATATCTTATGTCTCTCCCCAAACTTTCAAGTTCCAAAACCAGTAACAATGAATTCTTTTAAAAAAGTAGTAAAATCTCAACAGAAAGGGATTTTTTTAATAGAAAGGAAATTATTATGTATTATCAGGAGAGTTTGACACAGGTTCAATAAAGAGGGAGGGATAGGATTTCCACATGTTAACATTTATTACACAGTCTTACAGAACAGCCAGCTATATCTATCTAATAACATGCAGTTCTCAAGAAATGTAATGAACTTCATACATTATCCACAAAATTAAATGCCTGAAATAGCTAAACTGCAAGATACCCATTGAAGTCAAATACTAGACAGGGGAGGGGGCAGATCACCTCTTGTTATACAAACTAATTCCTTGGAATGTATGAAACGTTGGCTGTAAATCGCTGCCTATAAATCCACTATTACCCTTCTTGGACCATCTGTTGTTCTCCTTCCTTGAAAATATAATCAATCTAAAAGGTTGCTAGAAATGTAAAATCACCAGTGATTTATTTAAAAAGAGACAGTGTGTACCACTGATAAATTTTCTGGTCAGAAAATCACATGCACAGAAACATGTCATTTGTTAAATTCTTTAATCAAGCAACAGACCCAAACTGTAATAAGAAAATAATTCACTTTATTTTAAAATGTACAGGTTGGGTCAAAAGTCACAAAAAAGATTTCAGTATTTAATAACTGCTTTATTTATTTGTTTTTGTTTTTAATTTACAATACCACAGCATCATACAGATGATATGTAAAAGCTGTGGCTTGGGAGGGGGAAGGGGAGCACAGTGGTGAGGGTTAGATAATATGGATAAGCAAAAAAATAGCAGTAGATGCCAAAAGTTAAAGTATGGTAAGTTGTATTGAATAATATGTATCTGCTGTAAAATAAACAATGTATAACAAATGTATTAAACTATGATAAAATAACAAAAAAAATTATAGAAACTATAATTACATTACCTGTTTTTTTAAAAAAAATCAAGGAGTTGTTAAAACTTCAGACATCTTTGTGAGTTTAGGTCCACCCTCCATTACTGCAACAATCCACTAATATAAAAAGTACTGGTCAGTGGCATATGATTTACAAGTAACGAACTAGTGTAATACCACTGGCATTCTTAAAGTGAGATAGGCATATGACTGTTGATTGTATCAGCATAGCTCCTCTGGGAATAATTTCAGCCTCAAGTCCATAAATAAGTTGCACTTAACCCCAGTTGCACTAACTGCATTGAGATAGATAGATAGATAGATAGATAGATAGATAGATAGATAGATAGATAGAAAGATAGATAGATAGATCAACCTGATCTGTATACTTAGTCACAAGAAGTGGTCTTGCCATTTGACAAGGTTTGATCATTGGTGCTTTAAATGGTTCGCTTGATGCTTCAAATGTTCGGGGACCTACCAAAGAGAGTGAGTACAGGAAGTGAATGTGGAAGTGGATTTCCCCAGTAACAACCACTGAGGAAAAGGCAGGGGGTTTTGTGGGCCCCCAAGTTCCTTTTTGTATGCAATTTATTAAAACCCATAGTTAAAATACCTCCTTTTTCTCATTGCCATGCATATGATGTATTTGCATACACATACACCATGTTCCTGCTCCCCCCCCCCCCAAAAATAAATCTACCTATTACATCTGTTGTGCTACTGAAAATCACTGATATAGCTTGCTACCAAAATTCAGCCTTAAACAACATGACAATGAATTAGCTTCCATAAATAAAGGGACAATGTATCATTTTCCATAAAAAAGAGGAGAATTAATTAGTTTCAAAAATATATACATCGTGATGTTTAATTTGCCCTCTAAAGCTGTATCTCTCATACCAGCCCTGCCCTTAGGCAGCCTCCCTGCTCAGCTTCAAGGTTCCTCTGGATTGGGGGATAGTTTTTGCCGAGTCTTCCAGGACTGTATTCAGTCAGTGATATTATATGATGTCCTTTTGCCAAATTTCCACACAGTTCTGTCCTCCTGTAGCTAACTTTGAAACACACAAGAGACCTTCTACACAGGCACATAATGAGCCTCAAAACCCACATGAAAAAGACCTATTACAATCTTCATAATAGCCAGACAAGATGACCTGAGCCACCTTGGAAGTGACACAAAGGACCCACAGACAAGACATGTTGAAACCGGTTTTAGCATGGCTGGGGATAGAGCAGGATTCCAACTCCAATCACCCTAATTTCCCACCCTTCCCCCAAATGGAAAGAAAATCTCCACTTACACTTGTCATTATTAAGTGAGCAAATCAGCTTGGGTCAAGGAAGCCAAGCTACTGTGCTCACTTAATGACAACAAAACAGGAAGTAAAGAGCATGGAGCTCCAGTAAGTGAAGGGTTTCTTTGGGGTGCTGGGAAGCAACAACAAGAACAACAACAACAATAATAATACTTTATTTATATTCCAACCTATCTCCCTGAGGGGACTCAGGGTGGATTCCAAAAAATAAAAAAGCCAAACATTCAACACCGCAATACAAAAATAAATAAAACATGATAGCACAAAATAATCTAACGTATAAAGGCAAATTATAACATAACAACTGAAATTCACTAAACATAACCTATCAAATAAATTATATCTAACATAAACATTAAACAAAAACAAGTAGAAGGGCCTGGAGTGCCAGGGAGCACAGGATGACTTTGGGGACATAATTCTGGATCCAGCATCAGGATCTGTGTTGGCTGCATCCACTGTCCCAACATGGGGGAAGATCCGAATCCTGGAAAAGGATGTGGACCATACCCAGTGTTTTTTTAACTGAGGCATAGCCACATTACGGGGCTCACTCTGGGTTAAATCACATTAGCCTGCATGCATTATCTAGGCATATGGAAGCTAATGCGCCTCTACACTGCATTATTTGTCAGTATAGGTCACCCTTAGATGAGCAACAATTAAGCTTATTTCATGTTACATCTTTAAAAGTGTAGTGCTTTTGGCTTAGAGACATTCTATTGCATCTCATCACTCATCATTTTGAAACCTATATATTTTGCTAAATGTTTTACATTTCCTATTATATGGAAATGTATAACATGGAGCCCCCAATGGTGCAGTGGGTTAAAGCGCTGAGCTGCTGAACTTGTTGGCTGAAAGGACAAAGGTTAGAATCCGGGGAGTGGCATGAGCTCCCACTGTTAGCCCCAGCTTCTGCCAACCTAGCAGTTTGAAAACATGCAAATGTGAGTAGATCAACAGGTACCACCCTGGCAGGAAGGTAATGGTGCTCCATGCAGCCATGCCGGCCACATGACCTTGGAGGTATCTATGGACAATGCTGGCTCTTCAACTTAGAAATGGAGATGAGCACCAACCCCCAGAGTCAGACATGACTGGACTTAATGTCAGGAGAAAACCTTTACCCTTACCTTTATCTATTATATGGATTTAGTTTAGGTATCAACAAATCTTGATTTCATCGGAGAACTAACATTTTATATACAATTACAATTTTTCTGGATTCACTGAGAGGAAAAGGAAAGGGTATTGTCTTCCATTTGTCCTTCAACTTGTTACATTTTGTGACCTGTACAGCCTTGTTAAAGAAAGTGCAGTCAATGAGGTGATGACAGAAGTAGTTTATGAAAAAGAATAATGTCATCTGACTCAGAGTTAGAGCAGATTATATCATGTTGCAGAGTATGAAATAGAATTTATGAACAAGTAGAGTCCCCTCAGGCATGCCACCTAACTATCAGCTGGAGTTCAAAGGCAGCAATGAATCTCTTGACATAATTAGAAAAGTAGTTTGAACTGAGCAAGATAAATAGATTTTTTTTAAATGCAATAATCTAGTTAATGCTATCAGAGGTGCAAACCATAGACACCCATAAAGATTTTCTAGCAGCTGGAATGAATAGAAATAAACATTTTAGTGCAGCGTCAAAAGAAGGGATTGTACTCTTGTTGAAACATTCTGCTCTCCCAGCAGGAGAAATCTTTATAGGAAATTAGACTCTTTATAGATGAACATTTGACAGATGGGGCAAACCTGCTGTCTTCTGAGTGCAAAGGGAAGTTAAAATACATTAGTGGTTAACTAATATATATTAAATTATGAGTGTTTGCCTTGAGCCTTGGTGCAGTTCACACTTAGTGATCTTCCCAAAATAGTAGCAGTAGTTCTCACATTACAAGTGGAGATGGAAATATAATTTATGGGAATGCACCTGTGCCTTTCATGTGGAAAATGAGAAGACACTTTTAAGCTTGCAATCTCTAGCAGCCCCTTCCTGAATAATCAGAAAGCAGGTATTTGTTATGAAATCTTTTATATGATTACATTTGTCCTTCTGTTGTTGTTAAGGAATTGGCACATTTATATTTTTGCTAGCTTTGCAGTTGTAATTTCAAACATTAGAATGCCTAATTAGTCAAAGCAATCCATTTAAAACTTCATCAGCAAGATCACAGTTTATTAGCATGCCTGTCCTGCATATTTTTGCTGTATTATTTGCTACACACTATGCAAATGAAGAATCACACATGGCTCATTCTTAAAAAAATCACACTGTAATTGTGTTTGCAGATGGCCAAAAAAAAATATGAATGATTCTTTTTCAGATAAGGCCAATTTTGAAAAAAGGCTTCAAGAGACGGCAGATAATTTCAAAACAGATTAAAAGTCTTTCCATTGTTTTTTTTTTTTCTTTAAACAGTCTAGTGTTTACTGGCTAAGATCATGAACCTTATTATATTGGCCTTTAAAAGAAACTTATCTGGAGCCAATTTTGTCAAGACTGGCATGGGTGAGTCTACTAGGTTTGTGCCAAATAATTACTTATGCGTGCCTGCCACCAGAAATATAGTATATGCCAGCAGAAATTGCTTGTTTGGTTTATATTCCACCTTTCTTCCAGAAATGGGATTCAAGGCAAGTTGCAATTAAAACAAATACTGAGGAAACTAAATAAACAAATAGATATAGATGTATTTTTTAATTTAATATTATATATAACAATTACTGCACCGATTTGTTTTGAGTCCCTTTCATAGCAGCTGGTCAATTGTCTAAATCCTGCCAGTGTTTAATCCTAGATGCTGTTTTCTATCCCAGTTCACTAACTGCACAGCAAGTGAGTAATACACTAGAAATGTGATGGATTCATTTTGTCACCTTTCCTTTTTAAAAAGATGTTGCGACACATGCATGCTTGAAAATCATCATGGCATCTGTTTGCAGTAGCTTTACTACCACTAACAAGGGATGCAGTTGTATATATTTAAATGCCAAATACTTCCTGATCTCAAATAATTGTGTAGAAGAAAAAAATGCAGTGGGTGCAGGTTTTCTCAGCAATGATAAGACAAACTTCATTTGCTTGTTTGCATTGCCTTCACTAAATAATTCTTAAAGGTACAGGAAAGATTCCGTCCAAGCATTACTAGTTAATGATGAAGAATTTATGGTTCTTTCACATAATCCAGAGGTGAAGATGGTACAGCTTGTGCCTGAGGAAAGTACTGCTTGTTATTGTGATAACCGACTTTGCACTGCCAGTGTCATGCTTACACTGGAACATGGAAAATCAATTGAACATGATCTAGTATAACACCACTCTCACACTCCCCTTATTCCAGATAATCAATGCTGCTGTTCCTAGTAAATTTTATTGGCGCTGATCTGCAGAACACCTAAAGGGAGCCATTGAGAAATAGAATGGCAGATTCACCATTGCAGGAGAAACTAAAAAAGGACCCTTCCCCTTCCTCCCATACTGGCTCTAGCAACTGAAAGGGCTTCAAACTGGGCTTACCTATATCTTTCTCCAGATTGCCCACAAAAGCCCCTGGGCACATTTGCATTGACATCTTAAGTCAATTTCAAACCAGCATAGAAGGAAGCAATTTCAGTGTGCAGATGATTAGATCAGTAATCTTGAAACCAGTTCATGACGGTGATTGCACACACTGCAGAGAGTACCTCAAATTGGTCCCAGGATCCTCAGTATCAGTGACTCGACAGCCATGAAAAATGCAATATTTTTTTCAGTTCTCTCCACCACAATGCACATATGTGTTTTGGCATATTACTTCAGGTGTCTGCAAAGTTACTGACATTTTACACAGTTGATTTCAACATGAAATATGACTTACACTAGTGCACACTGATGCACATTACAGTCTCTATTTTGGACTATCCATTGACTTGGCTTTTCTGAGTTAAAAGGGTTCAAATGCACTGCAGCATGTGTTGTATAGCTGTTGCACTTTGAAGATGACTCCAAGCTGCATTAAATGATCAATGTAAATGTGCACTCCCCCCCCCCCATTTCCTCTGACCAGCTACATTGACTACATTTGCCACAAATGAGTCCTCTCCCTTCTTCTCTGTTGAGGGGACTTCTCTATGCAGACAGATCCTGACAAAGGGCCTCCTCTATTGCATTTTACCCCATCCAACTGCTAGGAGGTGGTAGGATCAACTAGTGCACTGGTTCTCAACCTCTGGGTCCCGACATGTTTTGGCCTTCAACTCCCAGAAATTCTAACAGCTAGTAAACTGGCTGGGATTGCTGGGAGTTGTAGGTGAAAACACCTGAAGACCTACAGGTTGAGAACCACTGAGCTAGAGGTTCATAGTGCACTCTTTACTAATCATTCTGTTAATCTCAGGCTCAAGACTGATGAAGTATTAAATCAGTGTTTACTGTAGAAAAAATTTCAAATGATACATTCACGTTTAGGATTACTTCAAAACTAAATTTGAATTTAGAATAGCTTTTCAAAAAATGAAGCATTACTATCCTCATAAAATATTCTCAAAACATTTCCTGCATAAGATGTCTTATTGTTGCTTATTGTAAGTCACTCTCGATCCCATATTGGGAGACAGGTGGGATGTAAATCTTATTACATGATTAATTAATTAATTAATTAATTAGACTAGTTGGTTAATTAATTAAGTGAAAGGCAATGCATTAGCACAAGCGAAGAATGGAGAACAGCAGTGATCCTGAGGGGCGATTTTGTCTCTTCCCTGCAGCTGACGGACTACTGAAATTCAGCAGCCCATTGTATTGCCAAATTTGAGCAGCAGTGGAATGGAAGTCATTCAAATAGGCATTAATATGAGTTTATTACTGTTTTAATATATTTTTATTAAATTAATAGGCTTTCAATTTAATAAGATTCCTATTAGTTTATTACCCAATTTTTGACAGTGCGGATGTGGAGAATGGCTCAAAAACCTCATGTAGTCTGTGAGCTATATATTGCCCAACCTAGGCTGGAATAAGTTCCCTTTATATAATAGTATGATTAAAAGTATACTCTATGGCATATTTATTTCGTGTTTGTACAATATCATAACATGAAAGCTTCCCAGAGAGATTCCCTTTCTACTCTATTTCTTCCCGGAGAATTTAAAACTTCCAGAAGTAAACCGGCATTCCAATCCCTAATTTTCAGTTGAATTCACTTTGCTCACCCTGATGAATGACCTAGACTAGAAGATCTATTCATGATTCTGCTTGACCTCTCAGAAGCTTTAAATGTCACCATCTATACTATAGTATCAATTTGGAGTATTTGCAAAGGGTCAAGGTGTTTGTCAGGTGTGATATCATAAGATTATACCTCTTTCCCTATTGTGCAGCTCCACCAACTGTTTTGGATTGGTTTGCACTTTAAGAAATGAGCATTTAGCTTGGGAGAGCTTCTGGATCTTGTGCTTTTTCTCCATGTCCACACAGAGAAAGAACTATTTTAAACAAATGCATCACTCTTTACTCTTCCTGGAGAAATAGCTTCTACTCATGATTATACATGCTCTTCTTATAACCTGGTCTGATTACATAGCTTAACAAAATGGTTTTTAGGTCTGTTCCTGGGGCTATCTCGGACACTGGTGCAGAAAAATGCAGATAGACTGCATTCGCTATCATTTCCTAGATATGTTTATCGTGATTTTTTTTTTTATGGGTGAGCAGATGAAGGGTGGCCTAAGGCATATGTTCAGTGTTCAAAACCTACAGCTGATAGGGAGAACTGGCATCACTTTTTTTCATCAGTAGGTCAAATATACCCAGAAGCAGGTCTAACATTTTGGCACTAAAATGTGTCTTGGCCGGCAAGTGGGGGTGGGGAAGTGAGCAAGCAGGAGGGGAAGTGGGGGGAGTGAGAGAGCAAGCGGAGGGTGGGCTGGGCAAGCAGGGTGGGCAATGGGAGGAAGGCACTGCATGCCCCTTCAGGCACATATGCCATAGGTTCCCGACCACTGTCATACACCTACCTGAATGAAGAGACATTTAATTAGACATTTGATTAAAACTAGTTCAACAGACAGCAGCCAGGTTGCTCACTGGAGCGGCATACAAAGAGCATACATCTCCTCTACTATGCCAGCTCCACTGGTTGCCAATCTGCTACCAAGCACAATTCAATGTGCTGGCTTTAGCCTATAAAGCCCTAAATAGTTCTGGCCCAGCTTATCTGTCTGAACGTATCTCCTGCTATGAATCATCATGAAGTCTAAGATTGAAGGGAGAGGCCCTGCTCTCAGTCCCACCATCCTCACAAAGCGACTGGTGGAGACGAGAGACTGGGCCTTCTCAGTGATGGCCCCTCATCTGTGGAACTCTATCCAGTGGCATTTGATTTCCCCCCCCCCCCTCCTTCTTGTCCTTCAGAATGAAATTCAAAACCTGGTTATGGGACCAAGCGGGCAAACAGTGGAGGCAGCAATTTAGAATGAAACCCAATTTGTGTGAATGACAATGGACTGACCTGGACTATGATTTCAAACCTGTGTGATTTAAACAATGTTTTAGTAATTTAAGCATTAACAAACTGTTTTCATTGCATTTATCATTTATTACTGTTGCTCACATTGAATGCCTGTCATGAAGCCACCTTGAGTTTCCCTCCAAGGGTGAGAAGGACATACAAATATGTGAAATAAATAAATAACCACAATATATATACACACATATATACATATATGCACACAAGGGAGGGTGCTGCTGATTAGGTCTCTGAGTGCACTGTGAAAGCAGAATGGGGTACAAGGAGAGAGCCAGGGTGGGAAGATGGGACCCTGGCAGCAGGACAACAAGGGCGTTCTCTCCTTTAACTTGTCTCCCAAACTGATACGCTTATCTCCTACAGCTCTGAAGCTACAGCTTACTTTCTGTTTCCAAAAGAATAAAAGTGAAAGCTCCCAGTAACTGTTTACTTTTTTTAAAAAAAAATAGCCCAAATAGCATCAGTTTCTTCACTGACAAGCTGTTTTTGCTTCATTGCGAGCCACCACTTTCCAAGGAGATTAGGAAAGAGATAGACTCCCAATGGGCAATTCTTGAAAGGGTTAACTTTCTCAGTCCAGGGAGTCTAGCTGCTCAGCTGACACAAGGTCAATAGCAAACACACCAAGAAAGTCAGAGTTGCTTTATTTTTCTTGTGAGCGGGTCAAATAAAACACTGCTGATGTTCCATTTATCTGGTGTGACAAGCAAACACTTGGCAGGCAATGCAAGCATACACTGGAATCTGGCACCAGTCTTGGAGCACAGCTGTCAGCCTGCTGACTAATCACTTCTTCCCGAAGTTAATGCAGCTCTAGGTTTTTAGCACTCTTTCATCTCACATACCCAGGCGCTTAGTCCACAGAGAGAGCTATTTACTCTGGTAATACAGTTATTAATTACATTAACACACTTACATTGGCAGGGCAGAGGGGGTGAGAGAGAAAATTTTGGAAGTAAGACTCTTACATCAATCCTTCTCTTCTTCATTTTTGTTCTGTTTACAGTTGTTTTTACAGGCAAGGGTTGTTTTGCTCCGTTTCTGCTGTATTGGAGATCTCTAAAAATATTAAATTGGTGCTCCTTTGTAGGTTCTTTGTGAGCTCATTACAATTTTATTTTTAGCATTGTGTTCAGGGATTTATTTATTTTTAGCTGTGACGGTATTGTCACAGTCAGGCTAAGTACCATACTGCACGCACTTGGTTTCGTGAGGACAGCGGATTGATCTTAGGTTTGCATAACTGAATGCCACTTGCAATCCAGTCTGAACAAATAATATTTAAGGATTTCCCAAGGACAGAGTTATGCAAAATACAGATGCAGCTTGTGATCTCTATTTCTTTGAAACAGTTCCTTCATTAGTTGTGTTCAACAAAAGATGATTGTGTCAATGTGTCATTATAAGAGACATGCTATGGATAACCTTGATATATGACCTGTATGCAATCTTCTGGAGATGCCTTTCTCTTCCCTCTGAGCTCCATCAAGCGTGATCTACCAAACAAACCTGCAGAACTACATTCAAGACATTTCTATCTCAGACTTTGGTGCACCCACAAATGACTACAGCCAATTATTCAGACATCTTTACACAGTTATGTTATGTAGTTCATATTTTAAAATAAATATATTTTTAATGCTAGAACTCTCTTTTTTACATATGTTTGATTAGAGTAAGGATGCCCATTAGATTAAAATGTGTATTGTAATCAGCACCACCGGGCCTTGTTTCCAGTGGCTGATCAATAGCCTTCTATCCATATAATTGCCAATGCTGTGATCTCTGCAGAGAGAAGGGCAGCCAGCATTTGCTTTTCATTGTGTTCCCTAATTTTTTAGAACATAAGACTGAAGACAGGAAACCGTCAAATTAACAATTTCAGAGTCATTTTGGGAGCCTTTTTGGTTAAACACGAAATTGCTCTGTCTGCAAGCATGCACATCTACAGTATGATCTCTGAATCCATGTAACTGACATATGCAGTTTCACTTATCCATAGTTTCACTTATTCACTTAAGTCTTCATATACAAGCTGCATCCTCATTATCTCTGTTGTTATCCCTATTGAAAATAACAGAGTTCACTATTGTCCTGAGTTCAACATTAGGAGCCCCCAGTAGTGCAATGGGTTAAACCCCATCAGGACTGCTGACCAAAAGGTCAATGGTTTGAATCTGGGGAGCAGGATGAGCTCCCATCTGTCAGCTCCAGCTTCTCATGAGGGGACATCAGTGAAGCCTCCCACAGGATGATAAAACACCCAGGCGTCCCCTGGGCAACGTCCTTGCAGACAGCCAATTCTCTCACACCAGAAACAACTTGCAGTTTCTCAAGTCGCTCTTGACACGAAAAAAAAGTTCAGCATATCCACATAAAGTCAGGGAACATATCTCCTACAGAGATGAGGGCCATCTCTGTGGGTGTGGGTGTGTCCCCTAAAGTAGAACTATATCTATATCTATATATATCTTCAGATTTTTTATGGAAAGACAAGGTAGAAATGTATCAAAAGCAAAAGGGACCCTATGAACCTAAAAAGTCTCATTCATCAAAGTTCCCATTTCCAGTAACATATAAGGTAGAAAAATAGAGAATGAATGAAATCAACATTCAATTATCAATTTTTCTTTGGGGTTCCCAGACATTGGTAAGACTTCCAAGACCAAATTTTTGCTGGTAATTTTGACACTTGCCACTTCTAGTAGCACTGTGTGAGAGAAAGGTATATATGCTGAAATCTTGTACTCCCATTTCTTCTTGCCCATACCTATTAAAATTCAGGAGCATTCATCTGGAAAGAACTTGGCAGCCATGCTATACAGGAAGTTTACAAGTCAAAATGGCACTTTAGCAATCTCTCAGTGAAACCACTGGGAATTAAGGCAACATTCTTCAAATTAAGCTGCATTGCCTTACAAATTATGCTTAACTACCGCAAGGGCACAGTTCATTCTTATCTTGCACTTACTGTGAAAAGAAAAAAGAGGCCAAAATGGATATGTTCCATAGTCCTAATAACACTTTCCTGCATTTTATGTATAAAGTGTGCCTTTAATTTAAGAGCAAAATTACAACCACATTTGCTGTTACCTCCATTCTAGAGGCAAAGAGATGGGTGTACATTTGCTTTATTGTGTACATTTGCTTATACAGTGTTTAGATGCTATTTGCCAGTACCACAAGCTCAGTTGGAGGGAACTAGTGAATCAGTTCGTAGTGTGAGAATTGAGGATTCTAGTTCTGTGTGATGGGTCTGTTTGGCATCTGTGCCAAAATGATGTCAGGGTGGGATTCTTCTCTTCTGTCACTCTCCCTCCCCTGTTTTGTGTTTATTTAGTATTTCACAGTTAAACTTGCTTTTTTGTTATTTACTGACAAAACTGCAAAATTGGTATTAAAAATAAAAGTAATTGGGTATCATGTACAAGTTGGAGCAATCTTGTCTTCTGCTGCATCAAAGTCTGGACAAGGAACTCAATCATAAATTACAAGAAAAGAGGTTATATAGAAACACTAGGAAGAATGTTTTCAGTGTAACTTCTGTTTGCTTCAGAAGGTGATGGACTCTTTAGAAGTCTTTAAGCAGAAGCTAGAAGGCTATCTCTTGCAAGTGTTTGAGTTATGTATTTCTGCATGGCATGGATTTGGAGTAAATAATAATAGTGTTTTATGAAAGAACGTCAAATAACTTCAGAAATGTATTATTTTGAAGTGTGAATGGATATATAAGGAAAACAATAAAATACATCATATCAGAACAAACAGAAACCCTTACAGGGTTGCTATGAGTTTTTTTGGCTGTATGCCATGTTCCAGCAGCATTATCTCCTGAAGTTCACCAGCATTTGTGGCTGGTATCTTCTGAGTTTCAATAACAGCCATTGGAAAATGCATGATTACTCTATGTTAGTTAAGAAATTGAACTAACACTGCCATATAAAATCCAGCCTATCTACACTGCTATATAATCCAGTTCAAAGCATATAATCTGGATTTTATTTGGCAGTGGGGCCTCAGTGATGCTAAAATGGGGTCACTGGGCAAAAGGTTAATGCAATTTTGTGTAACTCATACTAAAGTGGAATAAGTCAACAGAGCCTATACATGAGTCAATGAGGTCCCTTCTAGTGTAGACTCATATAATCCAGTTCAAGGCAGATAATGTTATTATCTTCTTTAGTAATCTGTATTATATGGCAGTGTAGAAAGAGCCTGAGAATTAGTGCAGTCACATGAAGATCTTGACATATAAATTTTGGCTGGAGCCATAACAATAAATACAACAATTGAAAAGATATTTATTTCCAAGATACCTCTTTGAAATAAATGAGACAGGTAAATGTGTTTAGGATTAATGTGTAAAGGGCAGAACACTCTACAAATCTCAAAGATTTTTACCATTAGCCAAGAAAAGATTTAGGATTGTGTTGTTGGAATACGTGAGCACTGGAAGAAAATGAGAGCCATATATAATATGAAGGCACTGATGCTAAATATTAGAGGCATCTCTTAACAATGATATGAATTAAGCATAGAAAATTATCCCCCGGGAAAGGAGAGAGACCTCCTTGTTTGAGTAATTTAAAAGCTGTACAAGTTGTGAGCTATATGGCAGGGAATGCTATTTAACTGCCAGGAAATCAATTGAAAAATTTAGCTGGTCACTTTCTTTTAGATATCCAGGATTATAGGAACATAGTGAAATATTAAGTCATTGATCCAGCACTTGCCTAGGAAACATATAAATTTAAGCTGTTTGACTACAGAAGAATTGCTCATGAATGAAGATCGAATTTACATCCAAGTCCTGGCAGGGTGATCATGTTTTCATTGCCAGATTACAACGAAATACTTAGGATGAATGAATTTATTTAGTCCCTTTGTGTGGCAGAATTCAAAAGCAAGGAAGACCAAATGCAGAGATGATGAAAAGGAGAACAGGTTTTAGGGCTTATTGAAAAAAGAACAATATTCTCTAGTAAATCATTGCCATCATCTTCTTTCTTCTCCCCCGATAAGAACATCAAATGGACAGCTACTCACCTGTTATCCAGATGAGTGATTTTTCCTACCAGGGTAGTTTGAAAGTTATTCTAAAGATCTGAAATAGCACAGGGCAAAAAAAAAAAACCCACTTGATATGTCAGTTTGAGAATTTATTCATAAGTTGCTCACTGTCTATGCTCCAGAAAGCATTTTCAACTTGATACAAGTCTTGGACTATTGCATGTACTTTTCCCTACATCTGTACACATAAACCTCGCCACAAAAGCAGAGTGAGAAGTGAATGCTCCTGAGTGGCATTCATTTGAGTGCTGCATTATTCTCATCACCTCAGCTGAAGGGAACAGCGTCTGTGACAGAGCACATGCTTTGCATACAAAAGATCCCAGGTTCAATCGCTGGGAAATACAGATTTCTTTTAAAGGATCAGGTGTCAAGTAATGTAAATGTATGACTGGGGTGCTGGATATCTTCTGCCTATCAGGGTACACAGTACTAGAAACAGATAGGGAAATAATTTGACCTGTTATAAGGCAGCTAGTCTTCCTATGTCAAGAAGGGGTTGAGAGAGAGGTTAGATAGTTAATGAAACTATAGCATTGATGTGGCATTGGGGGCTGTGTGGTGGTGGTTGGGGTATGGAGGGATGGGTGTACTGTTTTTGTGATGTGTGCAAGTGAAGGCATTTAATTTTGTTGTGCAATAGTACAATGACAATAAAGCTTTTCAATTCTAGTTACCATCTCAAGAGCAGATTTTTATGTTACATTCTTACAAAAGGGTTTTAAAAGTATATGGAACAATGAATCAGTGTGTTGTTGAAGGCTTTGATGGCCGGAATCACTGGGTTGCTGTGAGTTTCCCAAGCTGTATGGCCATGTTCCAGAAGCATTCTCTCCTGACGTTTGGCCAACATTTATGACAGGCATCCTCAGAGATGTGAGGTCTGTTAAAAACTAGGCAAGTGGGTTTTATATATCCGTGGAATGTCCAGGGTGGGAGAAAGATCTCTTGTCTGTTTGAGGCAAGTATAAATGTTGCAATTGGACACCTTGATTAGCATTGAAAGGCCTTGCAGCTTCAAGGTCTGGCTGATTCCTGCCTGGGGGATCCCTTTTTGGGAGGTTATTTATTTATCGTATCAGAAGCAAACCAAGGGTAGAGATTATGTATTTGAAAACACCAACAAAGTTTTTAAAAACTTGGCATCATACCCCGACCAGTAGCTGGCCACTTGGAGTGCCTTTGGTGTTGCTATAAGAAGATTCTCCATTGTGCATTTGGCTCAGACTGCATTGCAATAGGTGGTCTGTGGTTTGCTCTTCTCCACACTCGCCTGTTGTGGACTCCACTTTGTGGCCCCATTTCTTAAGGTTGGCTCTGCATTTCGTGGTGTCAGAGCACAGTCTGTTCAGCGCCTTCCAAGTCACCAGGAGGTGTTAGCTGGCCCAGATTGATTCTTGTCTGGAATTCCCATTTTCTGAGTGTTGCTTTTTATTTACAGTCCTGATTTTAGAGTTTTTTAAATACTAGGAGCCAGATTTTGTTCATTTTCATGGTTTCCTCCTTTCTGTTGAAATTGTCCACATGCTTGTGGATTTCAATGGCTTTTTTGTGTATTCTGACATGGTAGTTGTTAGAATACCATGTGAAATCTCACTTGCCTAGTTTCCAACAGACCTCATAACCTCTGAGGATGCCTGCCATAGATGTGGGCAAAACATCAGGGGAGAATGCTTCTGGAACATGGCCATTCAGCTTGGAAAACTCACAGCAACCCAATGAATAAGTGAATAAGTATAGTCTGAAGTCACCTACAAAGTATCATAGATAAAATTAGATGATAATAGAGGTGCGGAAAGTGTGTATGATTTCAAAACAATGCAACTGAATTTATACTACCTGGATTTCTCAGAGATTTCCCTGGAGCAATATATGGATTTCTTCTTCTTCTTCTTCTTCTTCTTCTTCTTCTTCTCCTTCTCTTTCTCCTTCTCCTTCTCCTTCTTCGGACTGTGTATGTCTACACTTTTTGCAATGCTCAGACTTCTTTGCTCTGTCCAGCTTTAGGAGAGGAGATGAATGCTTGCATTAGTTTGTACTGTATGTTTCTGGGAGATGAGTACCTGGAGTTTCACTTACTCACATGCAAAAAAAAATGTTACCGTGGGCCAGAAGTTATTCACTTCAGTAGGGTTTCTTATTATTCACAGTTTTGCATTTCCATAAGTCCAGCAATGTATTCTGCACAGATATGGGGGATTGTATTATATACCTGCAAACCTTGAGGTTTACCTGGGCATGCTAATGAACTGCTTCCTTTTTGCTCATCGATGGCCCTGATTTGGTTCCCAAGGCAAATATTCCCACCTGAATATGTTGCTAGAAGCAGTGATTGAAATGTGTGTTTATTCACATTGTGTGTTCCCTCTCTCTTTCCCCATTTCTCCATGGGTCTGACAGCACTTCAGTGCAACAGCCGAACTGCAGAATCTCTGGAATACCCAGCAAGCGTTCAAGCAGCACCAGCTCCAGTGAATCCGAAAGCAGCTCAGAATCTGACTCAGAGAGTGAAAGCAGCTCTGGAGAGAGTGACTGCAACAAGCCCCCTCATTACTCCAGCCCAGAGGTAAAGATTTCTGCACCTCAGTTAAAATGCCAGCAATAAAAAAGTTAGTTTTCAAATAAATTAAACTTTCCTCCACATGACAAGTTTAGGATCAGGGAGGTTTTTGTGTAATATCTTGATGAGTGAACTGGTTATTTGAATGTAAAAGTGACTTTAAGTATGGCATTGCGCTCAGTAGAAGAAACATAAGCTTTTATATTGAAATATTCTTCTCTCAGAAAAGTCACAATTACAATATAGCCCGAGGTCTCTAAATTAAGTGGCTTTTATAATTGATAACAAAGAAGACTTTGAATGTTTGTGTGTGCACGGTCTGGCACATGCTAATACAGGTACAATCAGAACAAGTTATATCACTAGTGTATCAAGTAACAAGGCTGCTTATTTTTCAGAAGTTGCTTTTCAGAATATTTTACAGGAATTTTGATAGGAAAGTATGGGTTGCTGTCATTTTTATATCCATTATACTATTTTTCTCCCACAAAAAAGTAACAAAGTAATAGAAAAGTAACGAGAGGACTTTCTTAATTATTGTTCCCATACTAGCACCAGGAGACCATGGTTTGAATCCTCATCAGGCCATGGAAATCCATTGGGTGACAATCTCTCAATCCTAAGGGAGGGCAATGACTAAGTTCCTCTCAATAAACCTTTCCAAGGAACCCTGGAAGTCAGGGATGACTTGAGAGCACATAACAACAAAAACAACCAATTAACAAAAACTTTTTAAACACTATAATGGGGGAAAGTATATAAAGTAAATTTCAAGGCCCTAGTTCAAATAGGCTTGTTTGTTAATGTCAGAAATCTTGCTTCCCAGAGTTTGAGCTTTTAGTCTAGTCCAACAAAACAAATAATGTTCTTAGGTGATTTTTTTTATCATATCAGAAGCAAACCAGAGTACAATTGTAATGTATTTAAGAACACAATTTTTTAAAAAAACCTTTGCTTTATACTAAATGCCTTTTGACCAGTAGCTGGCCACTTGGAATGCCTCTGGTGTTGCTATAAGAAGGTCCTCTATTGTGCATGTGACATGGCTCAGGCTGCATTGTATTAGGTGGTCTGTGGTTTGCTTTTCTCCATACTCGCATGTTGTGGACTCCATTTCTTAAGGTTGGCTCTGCATCGCATGGTGCCAGAGCGCATTCTGTTCAGTGCCTTCCAAGTTGCCCAGTTTTCTGTGTGCCCAGGAGAAAGACTCTCATTTGGTATCAGCCATTGATTGAGGTTCTGGGTTTTAGCCTGCCACTTTTGGACTCTCACTTGCTGAGGTGTTCCTGCAAGTATCTCTGTAGATCTTAAAAAACTATTTCTTAATTTAAGGCATTGGCATGCTGGCAGATGTCTGAACAGCAGCTTGCATTATGCAACCTTAGGAGATTACATTAATTTAGAATTGTGTGATGATGTTAACAGTTTTATGCAATGACCTGAAGTTTATAATAATTTGTAAAACTCAGTTTTATGATATGCTGGTGGTTTAAAACTCTTATTTTCCAGCATGAACAGCCATCATCAAACAAGTGGCAGTTGGATAAATGGTTAAATAAGGTTAATCCTCACAAAGCACCTATTTTGAATCACAACGGACTGGAAAGCTTTCAGTATTACTGCAAAACGAAAGACCAAGGGCACAACTGTGATAGCCTATCTTCTGTTTGCCAAACCAATCTCAGAGATAAAGAGGTTAAGAATCCCACCAAGGAGGAACTGAGCCCTAGAACAGCTAATAAAGCCCCAGGGCATAAAGGAGCAAAGCAAAAACCACCTTCCTCGGCCACTACAGTTTCTGTAGACAGTGGTCCTCTGAGAAGGACAGCATGTAGAAAACAGCTCAGAAAGACAGAGAGGACCTCTGGTGGTGACAATTTAAACAGCTATGCAGCTGACAATCCTGACTTGAACAGAGTACCTTTGGAAAATAATATCCTTTGTGAACAACCTAAACCTAAGCCCTGTGCCAGTAAAGCCGAGCACAGAAAAGAACCACGGTGTGTTGCTCCCTGTGAAAAAAGACGCACAAGAGGGTCAGGTAAAACCGCACCTAAATCCAAGGAATTTATTGAGACAGAATCTTCATCTTCAACGTCTTCAGATACAGATTCACAGTCTGAGCAAGAGGAGTATCCTGTACACAAGCCTTACGTTGTGGCCTCAGTACCAGTTGGAAGTGACCAGAAATTAAAAGACTCTGGAAGTATCAATACCAGCAAAGGAAACAGCTGTGGCGCCTTTGGTTCAGTTAACACCCGGACTAGTAACGATATAGCAAAGGAACTGGATGAACAGTTTTATACACTTGTTCCATTTGGCAGGAATGAGCTCCTGTCTCCTTTGAAAGACACTGATGAAGTGAAAGCACTTTGGGTCAAAATTGATTTGACTCTTTTATCCAGAGTTCCTCAACGCTTATCCGAGGAGCCGCTGCTAATGAACCCTGGTAGTAAAGAAGCCGTTGGTATGCAGCATAACATTGCCCCAGACCTATCAGCAGAAAAGGTTATCCCAAAATCTAGAAGGAAGCGTAAGGTAAGTTTTTGGCCTACATTGAATTTTAAAAGGCTGTGTACTGGATTTAGATTCCAATACTGCATGCAAAAGGGTTAAAATAAGTGGGCCCGCAGCTAGAATAGATTGGGTTTGTAAAGTGACAAAAGTTTAATGCTAGGCAGAAGTCTATATGAAAATAAATTGAAATAAATCCTAATTAATTTCACAATTTCACTCCAATGTTAACATTTAGGATATTTGGGGGGGATGGGACAAAAATCATTGAAAAGGAACATGGGCCTCTGGAGAAGGAATTTAATTTTCTCACTTCTGATACAGATACACATAAGCATGCATCTTGTTTGCTGTGCCTGTTCCTGCTTAACAAATTGTTATCCCTTTTAAATGTTCCACACTGGATAATTGCCACTACGGTCAATCACAATTTATTCTCAGTGTTTACTAGAGGTGTGCACAGCTCTAAAAATTCACTTTATTTGTATTTATGAAATTCATGCAACCCCCATTTTGATTATAAAGTGTTTTGAACAATTCCTAAGGAGTCCAAGTCATATCTGATAGGAAGTGATGAGAAATTCATTTTTTTTCTGTTTGTTATTTTAAAAAGAGCTAAACTATACTTGGTGGAGGGGGAGGACCTGCTGGGGTTGGAGCAGCTCTTCTTCATCCACCGCCTGGCCTTATGCAAGCAGGTTCTGCCACCACCGCAAGGGCACAAGGAGGGAGAGGGAGGCAGACAGAGAGAGAAATAAGGCATAGGAAGCAAACCAACTTCTTTACGAAAACTCAGAAGTGGGTATTTTGATTTGGGTTGGGGGGGTGACTCTGGAGGTCGTAAATTGGGTCGTATGTACAGATTTAACAAAACACTTAAGATTTACGAACCTCTTACAATTTTTTTTACACAGCCCTAGTGTTTACATTACTGCATAGCTGGCTGGTGCCTTATCCATATGTATTAATAATTAAGGAGACCACTTTCTAATAACTTTGTCCATGACTAAATGTTGTTCTGACTCTGCCCTCCCAAGAATAATTGGATTAACCCCCACCTCACCCAAACATAACCAAAACAAAGCATCTTCTTTCAAGTTAGGAGAAACATTGGAGAAAATTGCCTTGTTGATTCAGCCCTATCTGGAGCCAAATAAACAGAAGATACAGGTGTACTTATCAATGTTCTGTAAATAAAGGGGACATAACAGTAGCTGTTAACCCCTGCTCTTTGCCTTTCCAACTGTAGCCTACAGTGGCTGATGCAGGGTAAACAATGCATGAATAATAAGCTCAGTTATCTCTTTGTTCAATCAGGCAAGAAAAAATAAAGATCTCCCAAAGGTTGAATGGGCAACGGCAAGACTTTCCTTGCCAGGATTGTGTAAAAAAATGGAAATGTTACTTTTTTGGCCTACGACGGCCAAATAAAAGTAACTTTTCAAGTTCTGAATATGGGACAGGACAAGCTTTGGAAGGAGGTTGTCCATTTGTGGTGCCTGCAGAGAAAGTAAAACGGGACTTATGTATGTTATAGGGTAAAACATGGACTAAACATTTGCTGAAACCATTTGAAATCACAGAGGGCTTTCTTCTGCAACCTCTCTGAGGCAGCAGAAACCAGGGAAAGATAACAAAGATAAACAAGATAAGTTTAAAACAAAATCCAGATAAAAGTAACCACAAACAACAGTTGTAAGCCAAAAACTGAAAATATTCATGTTGAGCAAAAATTATATAATTAGGCATTGTACTGAAGGAAAGCAGGAGCAATAGAGAAAGAAATACCATAAATTGTATGTAACAAAAGGTGTGTGGAAAGGACACATGAGCATACAGTTTTAAAAAGTTTAGGCCCTGAATCAAAATGCCACATAAGTTAATGTATGTATAAGTTTACAGTGCAAATTTCTGGTGCAGTCCCAAGTCATTTTCTAATGAACAGCTTTTTTAAGACAGAGACTAATAGAGAAAAGCACCACTTTTTTTGGAACTTTCTCTGTTTGCTGGATTTAGTCTTTCCCCTTGAAAGATCCATTAAAAGGCCTTGTGTTGTTTAGTTTAATGTAATACCGTTGAACTTATATAGTTGGCATATATGTGTGATGTGTGAGCAATCAATTAAAATAATATCAGACTAAATCCATTTGCTAGTCCAGAGCAGACTCACTGATCAGAAGGAATTTAGTACATCAACACTTATAAAAGTCAATTAATTGATGAAACTACTAAGATTGAGACTAGCATTTGGGATTCACATCTTAATACTGAATATGTTAATATTATCTATAGTTAATTCATAAAGTGTCATGCTGTAATGAAATATAAGAGGTACTGTGGTCAGTGACTCTGCTGTTCAGATGAGATTTTTTTTTTGTTATTTTAGTATGAAAATGAAGAAGAAAACAGGGACAGCAAGAAGATTCACATTGAACAACAATGTTCCTCCCATTTACATGCTCCAAGCCAAGTTATCTCTACATCAAATCACTGCAACATGATAAAAAACAGGTATCATTTTCTCCTGCGCTGAAGTTCAGTGTTAAATATGCAGTAGTAAAGCCAATTCAGCCATTAAAATTCATTGTAAAAGTAATATATGGTATCCAAAGGAGTAGAATTATATTATGGGTATCATTTATACATCAGAATGTGTGAATTGCTAACTACAATTATTTGGGTCTATTCAAAATATTTGTCTTCTGTTACATTCATGAGTAATCTGAAAAAGTCTTGGCTTATATTTGCTGCCAAAAAGGCATTCAAATTAGTAACATTGCTTAGTGCTTTGGGTTGGGAAAGAAATCGGTTCTGATCCCAGCCTACCTGTCCGAACGTATCTCTCCTTATGAATCAGCCAGGAATTTAAGATCTTCCGGGGAGGCCCTGCTCTCGATCCCGCCTTTGTCACAGGGGACGAGAGACAGGGCCTTCTCAGTGGTGGCTCCTTGGCTATGGAACTCCCTCTCTAGGGATATTAGATCAGCCCTCTCTCTACTGACATTCTGAAAAAAAGCAAAAACCTGGCTCTTTGAACAAGCCTTTGGAAATGCAGTGTAATGGATGATTATGGATGATTGTAAGCCGCATCGAGTCCTTCGGGAGATGTTAGCGGGGTACAAATAATGATAATAATAATAATAATAATAATAATAATAATAATAATATGGAATCCAGGAAAGAATGAACATGGAACAGCTTAGACAGTGTTTTTGGAAAATGAGCTAATAGGAGGTCACTGGTGATTATATGGTTTTAAGGATTTTTACATAGTTTTATAATGTGTGTTAAATGCTTTTAATTGTGTTTTATGACCATTGTAGCATCAAACTGTGCCAGCTGTAAGCCGCTTTGAGTCACCTCCGGGCTGAGAAAGGTGGCATAGAAATGTTGTAAATAAATAAATAATAAATAAAATACAGGGATTTAACGTAGATAACTTTTTTTAAAAAATGGAGGGATGAAGGAGGCCAGTTGAGAAGCTGTGGTCTGATGGAAGGGCACAGTTTCCCCTTGTCTGTTAGCCAAGCTGACAGGCAAGGGGAAGCCGCTGTTCTCAATCAGGCTCCCGCTGGCAAGTTCACCAGCCTGACAGAGGGGAATAGGCGGGTTTGCATATGCAATTCTAATGCACCATCAGATCTAATACACACCTCAATTTTGGTTAAGTGATTTACTCGAAAATGTCTGCAATAGACTCAAGTAAATACACTAGTATTTGTGAAGCTTTACCTGTAGTACTGAAATAACACCAGAATTAAGATTTGCTTTGAAATCGTAGGAGTCATTGAAACTTCACAAGAAGTACTGTATTTCATCGCATAATAGTCACATTTCCCCCTCTTTTTTACTGAAGGGGAGGTGTTTTGTTGAAACCCCGTGTCCCCAAGGAGAACCCCCAAATCCACAGGCACAAAAAGTAGCCATGTCCAAGACGACCTTTCATTCAGAAACCTAATTTGAGCTAAACCTCCACAAACGAATTTTTGCCAGGACACAAGCACTTAGGAATAGTGCACTCAGGAATAGGAATACTCCATCACCCCTTTAGACAGTAGACATAATCATAAAATTGAAAATGTATGATCTTTGTTTCATATTGTTTTTAAATTCTCTTCCCCCCCTCCTTTTTCCCTTTCTCTTTTTTTTTTCCTTTTTTTTTCTCTTTCTCTGTTTCCTTCCTTTTTCTTTCCTTCTTTATTTCTCTACTTTTAATTAACATGTATTATGCAAATATTCAATAAATATTATTTTTTTAAAAAGACTGTAGGCATAATCCACACACCTAACAATGGAGTCAAACCAAAGGTCACAGAGGTTGCCCAATGCTTGACTTCTTTCCTACTCATGGGAACCCATTTAGATTGGCTAACCCCCATCACTACCCATTGTTTCACCAGCACAGGCCATTGTCCTCAGGAAACTACCATTATTAGCACCCATTGCCTCAAACCCAACCATATTATTTCCTTCAAACACCCGCCTAGTCAAGGCCATGGTATTCCCTGTAGTAACCTACGGATGTGAGAGCTGGACCTTAGGGAAGGCTGAGCAAAGGAAGATCGATGCTTTTGAGCTGTGGTGTTGGAGGAAAGTGCTGAGAGTGCCTTGGACTGCGAGAAGATCCAACCAGTCCATCCTCCAGGAAATAAAGCCCGACTGCTCACTGGAGGGAAAGATACTAGAGACAAAGTTGAAGTACTTTGGCCACATCATGAGGAAACAGGAAAGCCTAGAGAAGACAATTATGCTGGGGAAAGTGGAAGGCAAAAGGAAGAGGGGCTGACCAAGGGCAAGATGGATGGATGGCATCCTTGAAGTGACTGGACTGACCTTGAGGGAGCTGGGGGTGGTAACGGCCGACAGGGAGCTCTGGCGTGGGCTGGTCCATGAGGTCACGAGGAGTCGGAGACGACTGAACGAATGAACAACAATACCCCATGAGAGGTGGAACGTGCAACAGCCTCAAAACTTCGCAGTCTCTCAGGCAGATGATGTTTTACCCATCCATATGGCTCACCTTCAAA
This sequence comes from Anolis sagrei, assembly GCF_037176765.1. Classification (NCBI taxonomy): domain Eukaryota; kingdom Metazoa; phylum Chordata; class Lepidosauria; order Squamata; family Anolidae; genus Anolis; species Anolis sagrei. The sequence goes on along the minus strand of NC_090023.1, from coordinate 102,826,290 downwards.
GGGAGCACCAGTAGGTGAAATGCTACCTGTGTAGCAGCACGAAGAAATCTGTCCCCAACCCGCCTGCCCTCTTCCTTGGCACTGTGAGGCTTGACTTTGCTCCCAGCCAAGTCAAGCCCCATAGTGCCAAAAGAGAAAGTGAGCAGGTGGGTGGGGGAGTGAATTCATTTCCCTACCCACCTGCCCTCTTTTCCTTTTGGTGTTGCCATGAGTGTGTGTACACGCATATGCACACACACACAAGTACACAGCAAGCACAGAAGAATTGGTTTGTTGATTTCAAAAAATGTAAGCACATTGAAAACTTTTATTCTTAAAAAAGTCAATGCAGAAAAACAACAGTTTGTGTAAAACAAACCCGAACTTATCAATGCAGTTGGCAAGTATTTACTTCTTTGTTTACAATGCAGAAGGTAGGCCTTAGTGCTGAATGGCAAAGGTCTTTAAGGATAACCTTGAGCTCAGAGGTGCTGTGGGATATTTCCTATGGCTACCACCCTTTTAGCCACCTCTATAAGCCAAATGACTAGTTCTGTGTGATACATGTTGAGCATCCTTAATTCAAAATGCTGAAATCTCCAAAATTCTCGAACTGGGTAGTTGAGAGAGTGACTTTTTGCTTTTTGCTAATTCAGTGTGCACAAACCTCATTAAAATATTGTGTAAAAAATTACCTCCAGGCTTTATGAGGTGTATGTATATAGGTGTATATGAAAAAAAAGAATTTTGTGTAATCTCCAATATATCTCACTATGTACATATTTATTTCGTGCATTGCTGAGTTACTTTTAGGGGGTTCTTGCTCATTCTTGGTCCTCTGGTCTTCCAGAGGCCTTGAGCTGCCTATTAATATTGACAGTGTTATCAACATATGCTAGATATAGCCTATCTGCCTATTATCCCCTGCTTAATATGTGTATGTTAAGAAAAGATCACAAAATTTTCACTGACATAGGACAACATAATTGTGTTTGCTGTCACTGGCGTCACCATGGCTAGTGGGGAAGAGTTAGCTCAGCTGTGAAGCTGCATAACAGCAATCCTAATGGCACTAGCTATCTCATCAGCTGATATTCTAGCAAGAACGATTTGCATTTCCTAGTGTGATATATTGTCTGAGTGCTGAGAAAATGAATTCCCTTGTTACAGAAGTACTTCTTCTAGAGATCTAGAGAATCTGTTTAGTGGACATTAAGCTTGTGTGGTTGATGCAGTTTGAGGTTTACGGCTTCAAATATTCAGGCTTTAAAAATGGAAAGTATCCTAAAGGAAAAAAAAATCTGTGCCTGGAATGAAACATAAGAGCTAGTAGAATGTCTTATCCACCATCTTAGCCTGCTATAATGTCTTTTATCTGCACCATTATGTTTTATGAGTATTTTTCACTTCTTTATAAGTATCATAGAACACAATATGTGCTTAATATAGTCGAGAAAAAAATATGGGGTGAAATATACTGCATTTTATAAGGCTATATTTTAATTGAACAGATTTTCTCAGTGTGTTCATTAGTTTATCTTATTAGTCTTTAAAATCCAAAAGTGCTACAACTCATAATTTAGAAGCTTTTATGGGTTATAGTCTAGCACTTAAATTGTTCCAATCAGAATATTCAGGTCACAGTGAGTAGAGAGAAAATTGTACTTTCTTTCAGAACCATTGTCTATTGTTTTACATGTTTACATTTTTGTAAATTATATGTTTTCTGCTGTGAGGAGCAACCAGATTTCTCTATAGCTGCCTGAACCACAGGAAGGCAATCTTCCTATACATAGGAGAGAAAATTGCATCATTGGATCAGACGGGGCTAGTCTCATGCTAAGAATAAAATCTTTGTTTTATCTCAACATCACACCAAGCAAAACAATATTTTCTTTTCTTTTTCCCTTTTAGACTAAAATTTTGGTTAGGGCATTTAGGCCTAAATTAGTAAAATTGTCACTGTGAAAAAAGAGACAGGAACTAGCCACATCTTCCATTTTGAAGTTTGTCCAGGCCTGCTCTATAAGCAATAGAACACTTAAGTTCATTTAATTCACAATGGCTACTTAAACTCAGAAACCATAGTGTCCAGTTGTCCATCTCCGTATTTGTGCTCCTTCTGCCCATATATTTCTCTTTCTTGGGGCCTACAGCAAAATTAGCATAACAGCACTATTTCATCTTGGTCATGCGATTCAGGGAAACCCCAGCCAACCACCTGTAAGGACATTTATCTATTTTAGTACGCACATGGTTTTTTTCACACTGTCTTATTAAATGCTACCTATAATTGTAAAATAGAGATCTGTAATCTAAATCTGCTCCTTAGAGTTTCATATAATTTTGCAGCTGGCTTTTGGAAATGATGAGCAACTTCCAATTTCTATTGCAAGTAGCTCAGGTAGATATTAATTACTGGTTGGTTTCTAATATATGTAATTTCTTTATGCTTGTGGTAAACAGCATTTCTTGCTGTTTCTTTGTCAGTGTTGATGTGGAGATTGTCTGGTTTGCCTACTCTGGAACATGCAAAGTTTGGTTCAGTTCCATCGTTGGTGGAGTTCAGAATGCTCTTTGATTATAAGTGAACTGTAAATCTCAGCAACTACAACTCCCAAATGACAAAATCATACTTTTTGAGTGATTGTCACTCCTTGTGTAGTGAGATGTTTTATTGCCAAATTTGGTGTGATTTCGGTCATTGGTTCTTTTGTTTTTAAGGTACTCATTAGGCACAGAGCATTTATATATATATAGATAGAGTTATAGCCTGTCCTAGAGGGAAAGGGGGAGAAATGGAACCCAGATTTGTCTTCATTATGTAGGGTTGTTTCCAAATTTTAAAAAAGCAGGGTTCCTTGGTCCAGTAAGCTGAAACTGAGTGTGCTTCTAATGTGTTATAATAATATATAAGACATTTATTTTCCCAGAGTTGGCATTTGTGACCTTCCATTATGGCAATTTCCATTTTCAGCTTGGGAACATCAATAAATAAAAATGAGAAAATGCTTCAGTCACCTGTCTCACCCCTCTCTGATGCATCAAAACACAAATTTTCCAGTGAGGATTTAGTGTCTTCTAGCAAGCGTAATGGTAGCAACCTCTTATCTTCCATATCATCAAGCAAAAGGCGGAAGAATGAGAGCCAAACTCACCTTCACCCAGGAGATTTCAATGTAAGCTTTGAATGCAGTATATTTAACAAAGTTTTTTCCCCACAGTCCTGGGTTACAAGTGGGGGGCTTGTGAGAGAGTCCTCTGGATTGCAGCTGCCAGGCTCCACGTGGAATATCTGTCTGGCTCCTTCACTTGAAGTTCTGATGGGGCTGCTATTCAATCTCCTGCTCTGCCATTACAGTAAAAAGTCACCACATTTATTATGGTGGGAGCTGTAAATTCAGAAGCCATCATTAAATTTCAGTGGTAGGAAGATTGATAGTGATTCAGTCCTCGGTTTTGCCCACCTCTAGAAAGTTGTGCATAGCATTTAAAAACTAGGAGGCAATCTTGGATAAAAGACCTTAACAAATGTGCTTCTACTACCCAAGCTAAATAATTTGTACATATTTTTCATCACCAACTTCTGGATTGTGAATTTCAAACTCTCAACAAAGGTTTTCTATGAAAGATTTTTTTTTTCATATAAAACTTTCATAGAATCATAGATAGTTGGAAGAGACCTCATGGGGCATCCAGTCCAACCCCCCCTGCCAAGAAACAGGAAAATCACATTCAAAGCACTCCCAAAGAATGAGCCTCTGCCACACTTTAAAAGGGTTATGCTAAAATCAAATTCTGTAGCTACTTTGTATAAGTATTGGAGACTATAACTTCTATGCTTTATCACCAACAACTTCATCACACACAAGATCCCCCCCCCCCCCCATTTGCAGACACTACTAAACAGAATGTTCATAGACAAAGCAACACAGATCCCATCATACTACACAAGGGGACTTCCGCCTCTCTCCCATGCTGATTCGTCTGTGAATTGCCTCTGAAGTGTAGGGAAACGTGGGGAACTGGAGCCAATTAGAAAGCATCTTCTGAGCTCCCAGTTCGTATGGAAATGGGAGAAAGCAGAAGGAAACACATGGGATGGGATCTGTCAAATTTCCCATATTTAATTGTAGTGGCTAGTAGGTTTTGGACTTCCATGATTGAGAGTAAGGAGATTGGGATGGGAAGGGAAAAAGCCCATGGAAATAAGTGGCGTCCGTCTTAAGAATAATGCCTCCTGTCTCTTTGAGAGTAAGGAGATTGGGAGTGAAAGGAAAAGAAAGGAGCCCATGGAAAGAAGTGGTATCCGTCTGAAGAACAATGTCTCTTATCTCCTTGAGAGGAAGGAGATTGGGAGGGAAAGGAAAGGAACCCATGGAAAGAAGTGGTATCAATCTTTAAAATGATGCCTCCTGTTTCTTTGAGAGTAAGGGGATTGGGAGGGAAAGGAATGGAAAGAAGTGGTTCTGTCTTAAGAACAATGCCTCCTGTCTCATCTAAGTGGATGGTTGAGCTGAGAGGAGACGATCCTGTGTGATGGAGGTAATTAAATTCACTGTCTTCTTTAATGATGGAATGCCACAGAAAGAAGATGATTTCCCTCGCTTTCCCCAGCTCTGACTGATGAAGTCCCAAGTTGGGTCTAAAAAGTATGAAATGAAAGAGGTCTTGTAACTAAATGCAAGATACAATGCTAACTTCAGAATTACAGTTATAAATTAGTCATATGTTGTGTTGTGTTCCATATTGGAAGAAAAGCAGGATATTAAGTAAATAAATGAGTTGCAATGCATAACAATGGTAAATCTGGAAGCAGCCCTTGATTTAATAATAAATGACAACAATTTTCTAGTTATCTTTACCTATTAAATATGCGAGTAATTTATGATAGCCTTCTTTGTTGTTTATTTAGAAAATAGTGTATGTCAATTCTGACAGTACACCACTCTGCAACAAGGCACAGTGCCAAAAAGAGCCATGGTCACCTGTATCCAGTATGCACCAAGACTGCAGAAGATCAAAGCTCATCTTAAATGATGGGTGAGTACAGGTTATTTCTACTATGGAAATTTATGTATTTGGATATACAAGTTAAATATCCTTTATTTAAGGTGCCTGGGACCAGAGGCTTTCCATGCTTGAGATATTTTGGGGATTTTGGAATTCTTTCATATGCATAATATGGTATCTTGAGTTGGGACTCAAGTCTAAACGTGAAATTCATTTTTACTTCATACACACCTTATATACGTATCCTGAAGTAATGGTATACACACAATCTTTAATGATTTTGTGCATGAAACAAAGTTTTGTACATTGAATCAGCGGAAAGCAAAGGTGTCATTATCTCAGCCACCCATGCGAAGAATTTAGGACCTTAAGGGATCCCCTAGGCAAGGGCACAGAATGAATCAGGATCAAAGTTACATGAAATAAGTTCTTTTAGATATATACACTATAGAGAAGCTTTTAAATATACAGTACAGTCAAGCTTATCCAACCTTCGCTCATCCAACATTCTCTATTATCCAACGCAGTCTGCCTCCCACCCAGATCCACAGCTGTTTCAATACATTGTGATGTTTTGGTGCTGAATTCATAAATACAGTAATTACTACATAAAATAACCTGTTTTTTTTGTTGATTTGTTGTAAAACATGATGTTTTGGGGCTTAATTTGTAAAATCATAACATAATTTGTCATTTAATAAGCTTTTCCTTAATCCCTCCTTATTATCCAACATTCTTGCTTATCCAATGTTCTGCTGGCCCATTTATTTTTGATAAGTGAGACTCTACTGCAGTGGTTCTCAACCTGTGGGTCCCCAGGTGTTTTGGCCTTCAACTCCCAGAAACCCTAACAGCTGATAAACTGGTTGGGATTTCTGGGAGTTGCAGGCCAAAACACCTGGGGGCCCACAGGTGGAGAACCACTGCTCTACTGTAATACTTTACTAAACTTCTCACTGAAGAGCTTTAGGATATATTCCTGTGTGTACATTTGATGCAGGCACATTTGTTTTTAGTGTTTTACTGACTTCTTAATGTGTTTAAGAAACTTGTGTATCACAATAAGCTATATATAATACATGTAAACTGACAAGAAAACATAAATATTTTGTGTCAGTTAAGAGGAAATTGTGTATTTGAATGAAGCAAACAAATTAACATTTTACATAGGAATTTAAGCCGCAGCTTGCTTTCATGTTGGTATTTTTGTTCCGTCTCCCAGGAGCCTGGTTTGCCTTACCTTATAGTTGCTTGAAGTTGCTCCCTCTTGCATTTTCTCCCAGGGCTGCTGCAGCTCTGCAAGAGCTCTGAAAATTAACAGTTTCAGAGGCTGGAAAGCCAGCCTGCAGGCCTCTTTGCAACTATTGGCCTAGAGAGCAGCTCTTTGGGTTTAGAGCCCGCCCCTTCTCCTGGGCTTGAGATCTCCATTTTGGAATCTCCCCTGCCTCTTTAGTTAGAGAAGGAACTTCAGATGTGCTGGTGGTTGGTCAGGTTAGCTCTGAAAAAATCATTATAAGTACTATTGAGAACCAGGGAGGAAGATTGAGATAGATATTGAGAAATAGATATAAAGATAAAGATAGTTATTGAGATATTGAGATATAGATTTAAGATATTAAGACTATTAAGATACTATAGATAGCTAAGCTTGATTGAGTGACTGAGTTATAGCTGATTGAGAAATTGAAGATTGAGGTATTATAGATAGAGAAGCCTACTGAGAAATTGAGTTATATAGATATAGAGAGAGTCTTCACTGCTTCGTCTCCAATACTAACCTTAAGCTATAGATAGGGGAAAAACCTGCTTTTTTCTACCCATGACAGCTTAGGGTTAGGGTGAAAAAATTCCAGAATCTTATCTGCCATTCTGGGGTTAAAAGTTAATTCAGTGCCTGGAGGAGAAGAGAAAGAAAGAATATCTCTGTGGTTTCATCTATTGACTGTTTGTTTATACCTTTGATCATAGAATCAAAGAGTTGGAAGAGACCTCATGGGCCATCCAGTCCAACCCCCTGCCAAGAAGCAGGAATATTGCATTCAAATCACCCCTGACAGATGGCCACCCAGCCCCTGTTTAAAAGCTTCCAAAGAAGGAGCCATTGTTCCGCGTCCTAGTCTCCAAGGAAGCAGAAAACAAGCTTGCTCCCTCCTCCCTGTGGCTTCCTCTCACATATTTATACATGGCTATCATGTCTCCTCTCAGCCTTCTCTTCTTCAGGCTAAACATGCCCAGCTCCTTAAGCCACTCCTCATAGGGCTTGTTCTCCAGACCTTTGATCATTTTAGTCGCCCTCCTCTGGACACAATCCAGCTTGTCAATATCTCTCTTGAATTGTGGTGCCCAGAATTGGACACAATATTCCAGGTGTGGTCTAACCAGAGCTTAATAGAGGGGTAGCATTACTTCCCTAGATCTAGCCACTATGCTCCTATTGATGCAGGCCAAAATCCCATTGGCTTTTTTTGCCGCCACATCACATTGTTGGCTCATGTTTAACTTGTTGTCCACGAGGACTCCAAGTTCTTTTTCAAACATACTGCTCTCGAGCCAGGCATCCCCCATTCTATATCTTTGCATTTTGTTTTTCCTGCCGAAGTGGAGTATCTTGCATTTGTCACTGTTAAACTTCATTTTGTTAGTTTTGGCCCATCTCTCTAATCTGTCAAAATCGTTTTGAATCCTGCTCCTGTCCTCTGGAGTATTGGCTATCCCTCCCAATTTGGTGTCATCTGCAAACTTGATGATCCTGCCTTCTAGCCCTTCATCTAAATCATTAATAAAGATGTTGAACAGGACCGGGCCCAGGACGGAACCCTGAGGCACTCCGCTCGTCACTTCTTTCCACGATGAAGAGGAAGAATTGGTGAGCACCCTCTGGGTTCGTCCATTTAACCAATTACAGATCCACCTCACCGTAGTTTTGCCTAGCCCACATTGGACTAGTTTCCTTGCCAGAAGGTCATGGGGGACCTTGTCGAAGGCCTTACTGAAATCCAGGTATGCTACATCCACGGCATTCCCCGCATCTACCCAGCTTGTAACTCTATCGAAAAAAGAGATCAGATTAGTCTGGCATGACTTGTTTTTGATAAATCCATGTTGACTATTAGCGATGGCCACATTTGTTTCTAAGTGTTTGCAGACCACTTCCTTAACTATCTTTTCCAGAATCTTGCCTGGTATCGACGTGAGGCTAACCGGACTGTAGTTGTTTGGGTCATCCTTTTTTCCCTTCTTGAATCATAGAATCATAGAATCATAGAATCATAGAATCATAGAATCATAGAATCAAAGAGTTGGAAGAGACCTCATGGGCCATCCAGTCCAACCCCCTGCCAAGAAGCAGGAATATTGCATTCAAATCACCCCTGACAAATGGCCATCCAGCCTCTGTTTAAAAGCTTCCAAAGAAGGAGCCTCCACCACATTCCGGGGCAGAGAGTTCCACTGCTGAACGGCTCTCACAGTCAGGAAGTTCTTCCTCATGTTCAGATGGAATCTCCTCTCCTGTAGTTTGAAGCCATTGTTCCGCGTCCTAGTCTCCAAGGAAGCAGAAAACAAGCTTGCTCCCTCCTCCTGAAGATTGGGACCACATTGGCCCTCCTCCAATCTCCTGGAACGTCTCCCGTTCTCCAAGAACTCTCAAAGATGGTTGCCAATGGTTCCGAAATGACTTCCGCTAGTTCCTTCAATACTCTTGGGCAGGGGTCCACAAACTTTTTAAACAGAGGGCCAGGTCACAGTCCCTCAAACTGTTGGCGGGCCAGATTATAATTCGAAAAAAACATGAATGAATTCCTATGCACACTGCAAATATCTTATTTGTAGTGCAAAAAACATTTACAAACAATGCAATAATTAAAATTAAGAACAATTTTAACAAATATTAGTATTTTAATGGAAAGTGTGGGCCTGCTTTTGGCTAATGAGATAGGATTGTTGTTGTTATTGTGTGCCTTCAAGTAGTTTCATACTTAGGTCGACACAGAGCGAGGGCCGGGTAAATGACCTTGGAGGGCCGCATCCGACCCCCGGGCCTTAGTTTGAGGACCCCTGCTCTTGGGTGTAGTTGATCTGGCCCTGGGGACTTGAACTCGTTTAGAGCAGCCAGGTATTCCTGGACGACTTGTTTCCCAATTTGGGGTTGGATGTCCTCTAATCCCTCACCCACTCCATCTTGCTGAGGTTGAAGATGACTTTCTTTTTGTGAGAAGACTGAGGCAAAGAAGGTATTAAGTAGTTCTGCCTTTTCCCTATCCCCTGTCAGCATTGCCCCATCTGCTCCTCGAAGAGGCCCTATCGCCTCCTTGTTTTTCCTTTTTCTACTGACATAAGAAAAGAATCCCTTTTTATTGTTTTTAATGTCCCTGGCAAGCCTGAGCTCGTTTTGTGCTTTAGCTTTGCGGACCTTTTCCCTACAGATGTTGGCTATTTGTTTGAATTCTTCTTTGGTGATTTCTCCCTTTTTCCACTTCTTGTGCATGTCTCTTTTGTGTCTTAGCACAGTTAGAAGTTCTTTGGACATCCATTCTGGCTTCTTTGCACTTGTCCTATTTTTTCTCTTTGTTCGCACGGTTTGCAATTGCGCCTTGAGTATTTCACTCTTGAGAAACTCTCATCCATCCGTAACTCCCTTGTCTTTTAGTATCTGTGTCCACGGAATGCTGCTCAGTGCTTCCTTCATTTTTTGGAAATCAGCTCTCCTAACGTCCAAAATGCGGGTTTGACTTGTCTTAGTTTCGGCCTTCCAGTTGATGAACTGTGCCAAGTCTGCAAGGACTTTGAAGAATAAATATCCCTTTTTTTGATGTTCAACCTTTAATAGTCTCAGTTGCTGAATATCTCAAGCTTCCAAAGAAAGACATTTGCAGTTCGCTCAGACATAGAGAGTAGCATATCTTAGTTTATTTTTATAACGTCTGGGTATAACGGCACAATTTTTATTTAAGGGAACATTTCTGTTCATCCCAAATTTTGCATTGAATTAATTTCACATTTATTTTGCATATCTATGCATATTCTATAAAAATGTGTTTGGCAATCAAGGGGCAACAACTTATATTAGAAGGAACTGATTTGAAACTGCTGCTATACCAGTGTATATTTGTCTGTCTGTGTGCAGTATAAATGCTTTATTTCTTGGTACCTTACAGCAAGGTTTTGGAGAAATTGGTGGCAATGCAGCTAAAAGTGCTTCTTTATGGATAGGCAGTAAATTTTTAGATAATTTCAGCCTCGATTAACCTCAGATATTGTGCAGAGATTGCCTTTCTTAAAGGGAAAACAAAATTTAGGGCCTTTGGCAGGAATATAATTCAATTTGTGTAGTCTAGCCTGTCTTTATTCATAACACCAATTAAAATTATTAATTAGAAAGATTTTTAACTCAATTCCTCATCTGGAAATGTTTAATTATATTAGGCAAGTACAAAAGATATCTACTTGGATTTTGTTTTCCAATTAAGATTGATGTATAAAGTTATAGCTATGTTTAGTGCTTTCAGAATCCACACTAGAATCTACTTTTATAATAAATATCCAAATAAAAGTTATTTGTTAAAGAGGCTATGGATATGTTCATAGAACACAACAGGGCAGGGAATTATGGATTGTCGTGGCTGCGTCTGCACCAGCCACTCTACTTAGGCGATCCCTCATAGTCCAAGGATGATGGTCCTCAAGGGACAGGGCTTCCCAGTTCTCAGCATCTATGCCAGAGTTTTTAAGTTTGGCTTTGAGCCCATCTTTAAATTTCTTTTCCTGTCCTCCAACATTCCGTTTTCCGTTCTTGAGTTCGGAATAGAGCAACTGCTTTGGGAGACTGTGGTCGGGCATCCAGACAACATGGTCAGTCCAACGGAGTTGATGGCGGAGGACCATCGCTTCAATGCTGGTGGTCTTTATTTCTTCCAGCACTCTGACATTTATCCGCTTGTCTTCCCAAGAGATTTGCAGGATTTTTTGGAGGCAGCGCTGATGGAATCGTTCCAGGAGTTGCATGTGATGTCTGTAGACAGTCCATGTTTCGCAGGCGTATAGCAGGGTTGGGAGGACAATAGCTTTGTAAACCAGCACCTTGGCACTCTTCTAGGGCCAATCTGGAGTATTATGCTCTGGAATGCCCTGGATTGATCGTGATGGCAGATATAGATATAGGCACCAGGCCAATCCTTTGCAGAATCATGTTGGTGTCCAGCAGGGCCAGGCAGGCTGAGGTCACATCAGCCCCACTTGATTGTCCCCTTGTCATTCATGTTGCCAAGATCAGTCCTCAGTGGCCAAGGCCTCCCTGCGAGCTCTTGAACATAGTAGTCCAGGCATGGGCAAACTTCGGCCCTCCAGGTGTTTTGCTAGCTGTTAGAAATTGTGGGAGTTGAAGTCCAAAACACCTGGAGGGCCAAAGTTTGCCCATGCTTGCAGTAGTCACATGCCTATACTATATTTTAATTCCTTCTTTTTATAACTGGGTTGTAGTGTGTGGCCACAGTGTGCCCAGTTTAATTGTTTCTGATTCCGAAGTGAAAATTTGGAGATCTGTGCAACCCATTTATCTGAATATATGTATATTTGTTTCTTTTGGAGCAAGCCAAAGAAAGTATATATTTTAAAACATAGAATAAAATTCCTCATTCTGATTTCTTCCCTTTTAGGCCACATAATATCGATTACTTCATGCAAGAAGCGAAAAGGAAAAAGCATAAAGCAGATGCAATGGTAAGAATTTGAATTTGTAGTAGGGTATTTTTCAGATTTTCTGGTCACAGCAAAAAAAATTAAAATTAAGTTAATACATTGTAATCCTGAAATTGTTTTAATTTGGTCACTAGCTATATTAGTAAAAATATAATAATAAAATGTATAGTCGAATAAGTATGCCTTAAGCAGTATCCAATAAATTCCTGCATAAATTCATTTTTTTTTTTTGCATTGTAATTTTAGTGTTTTTTTTTTTAAGTCTTTATTAGTGTAACACTGCATTCCCAAAATGGTTTTTACTTTTTGGTCAATTGTAAGGATTATATGAATAGGCTTGTATTCACTGTTGGCCTTTTTACCCATGGAATGTGCTTTGATCTTGAACAGGAGGACAAGGTGGTTTTCTTATTTTCTAGTGTCTTTCCTGGGGCCCTTCCACACAGTCATATAGCCCAGAATATCAAGGCAGAAAATCCCACAATATCTGCTATGAACTGGGATCCCTTACACCATATACTTGCTCCACATTACTCATCAATTTCCCTTTCTTTCTGGTCTTCTGTTTATTGTTATTGTTCTTACTATTTACTTATTTATTCTAAAACATAGAATTTTTTATAATAACAAAATACAACAAATTACGAGAAAAATAAATAGCAGTAAATTTTAAGCTATATAAGAACAATAAAATACATGGCATTGTTCTAAACAGTAATCAGGAGCCCCCGGTGGTGCAGTGGGTTAAACCCCTGTGCCAGCAGGACTGAAGACCGACAGGTCGCAGGTTCGAATCCGGGGAGAGGCGGATGAGCTCCCTCTATCAGCTCCAGCTCTTCATGAGGGGACATGAGAGAAGCCTCCCACAAGGATGATAAAACATCAAATCATCCGGGCGTCCCCTGGGCAATGTCCTTGAAGACGGCCAATTCTCTCACACCAGAAGCAACTTGCAGTTTCTCAAGTGCTCCTGACACGACAAAAAAAATCAGTCCTAACAAACTTTCTCAAAATATAATGTTTTAAGGCTTTTCCAAAAAAAAACACCTTATAATTAGGGTTCCAGAATACTGGGACTGCCACATAAAAGCCCTGCTACTTGTTGAGGGAAACTCACAAAGAAAAAAAAGTTCTCTGAGATTATAAGGACCCAACCTTTTTGGGGCTATTACAGTCAATCCAGCACTTGGAATTTAGGGCTGAAGTACATGGGTAGCAAATGTAGCTGTCTTGATCTAAAATGTAATAACATTACTTCATCCCTGCCAGCATTCATGCTGTCACATACCATTATAGTTAAGATTCAGATTTCTCTTCAAGGGCTCCCTCATGTGAGATCATGAAATGAATTTGCATTATGATTTCAGATGGAGAATTGTCTCTGCAATGTAAATTTTCACTGTCAAACTGCTATGATGACACAGAAACTTTGTGTTATACAAGTAATACACATAATAAGGTATTCTACATGTTAATAGTAGTCATATTGTGCTGTCTTCATACAAGATATATTTCAGCTGGCTTCCATGTGGAGAGGATAATAGACTGAGAAGCACAGATGTTTACTATTACAAAATTTTACCCAAGTATTCCCTGAGATCACATAGGAATGCACTCCCGCCAACAGACTAATTATATATATTCTCTCCTTTTCTCTACATGCAATATGTTGAAAAGGCACATTGCATAATAAGAGATTCCATATGCTTAGTAATTGTATTTTCCTTAAACACATATCTGTGTTTAATATATTTTAATCTATGTATACTTCTGTCTGATTTAATGACTATGATCATACTGGCCACATTCAGATGATCATATATCAGTTTAGTAAGCCAAGGTGTACCCCTTTTGTTCATAACGGAGATTAACCATATCTTCCCACTGGGTTGTAATAAGTTTTTCAGGCCATGTGGCCATGTTCCAGAAGCATTCTCTCCTGATGTTTCACCTGCATCTATGGCAGGCATCCTCAGAGGTTGTGAAGTCTGTTGGAAACTAGGAAAATGGGGTTTATATCTTCCCACTTCTTTTGGCGTTAACAATTTTGTAACAAGCTGGAATATTAAGAACAATTTGGAATGTGGTTAAGAATTTGACTTTTTTCAGGTGTTTTTCAGAAAGATAGTCATGGTGATTTGTTTTACTATAAAGGCATAAAGAATTCAGCAAAATATAATAGCTTGGACCCAATGATGGTTGTGCGTCGTGGTTCACAATTACATTCGTGCAGCGAGTGAGAGACGCTGGTGTGTGCTATAAACTTAACTATTGGTAACTGTCATTTTTTTTACCATTCTTCACTTTCACCCAAACTTAATTATATGTGGATGAAGCATGGTATAAATTTAATGCTGTCTCACGCACATCTTCATTTCTCTAATTGTGACCCACGTTGCACAACCAGCATTGGGTCCCAGCTATCATACTTTTGCCAAGAATTCCAGTATACCATTTGAGACTAACAGGGAAGAGATTTCCTGCAAAAGCTTTTATGGGCACAGTTCACTTATTTTGATGCTAATAAGATTATTTTTCTAGTTTAGAAGAAATGGGACATTGATGTTACACAGAATAAGTCTCAAACTGCGAATAGACTTCAAAAGCTTCATGGTATTCAAAAGCTTTCTCACAGTGAGAAGAAAATAGCTGAAATTATGTGTTACCACCTTTGAGAACAGTTACCTCTTTAACATGTTGCTTTTTTAAAAAAAATCATGATCTCAGTTATTGAGGGGTGAAGGGTTCCCATCCTCAGCAAAAGGCTATTGTGTTTTCTTATTAAGCTGATCTATGGTTGTCTGAGCCAATGACTCCACTAGTGCTATTATTTTGTCCCATCAGATCACTATTTGGATATATTTCAGAGTGGATAGAACTGAGGGTTTTTTTCAATAAGTATACATCTAAATGCAACAATTACTAATTGTTGTTTTCTTTTGTGATAAACTTGTAAGGTGGAGAAATTTGGGAAGGCACTGAATTATGTTGAAGCGGCATTATCATTTATCGAATGTGGAAATGCCATGGAACAAGGGCCCACGGAGTCTAAGTCTCCATACACAATGTATTCTGAAACAGTTGAACTCATCAGGTAAGAGAGCCTAGAGTATTCTGGCCCTTGGTTGAATCCATTCAGTCCCCTGCCTATGGAGTTTTGCTTCTATATCAAGAAAATAACTACGTATATAGGTAATTAAAGGATATAAAAGTGCTAACCTGCGATAAGACTATTCAGGGGGCATTTTATATACTAGGTCTAACCTTGCTTGAATTAGAACTTCCGGAAACATCTTATCAAAATTAGATATAAGAGAAGCCTTCCACAGGAGAGTAAAACATCTAGTCATCCCCTGGGCAACGTCCTTGCAGATGGCCAATTCTCTTCCACCAGAAACAATTTGCAGTTTCTCAAGTCACTTCTGACCTGATAAAAAGCCACCCTTTGGCTGCATCTTTAGATTCTTTCTGAATAAATAGTAACACTGTCTCCATAAGTCGTTAAAAGCAATGTATGTGAGGGAAATGAGGGGATCGAGTTCAAATTATCATTAATGGGTTCTGCTAGCAAAGCCAAGAAGTGTATGAACAGCCATCAAGACAGAAGCAAACAAGAGAAATAGAAACTGAAAAATTGAGTTTTAGGGGGTCTCCTTCAAGGATGAATGTGAAAGAGAGGCCAGGCAAATGTCAATTGACATAATATTCCAAATATTGGATGTAGAGAAGAAATAATACAGTAAATAGATGTGTGTGAAAGCATGTTCAGAGAGCATGGGAAAAGGTGCTATGAAAGAATACAAGAAGTGACACTGATGCAAAAGAGTTTAAAACAGGGTGAATATTTAAAGCATGATATGAGAATGTATGGCAACCATAGAAAAATATAAAAGGATGAGATCAATTGGTGATAACAGTAGACTTTTTTAGTTTCATGTCAAAAGTATTGCATAAATAAAAAAAGTTTAAAACTGATAAAATAAGGGGATCACAAGCAGCTAAATAGATTTAGACAAAAACGAGCAACAGTGATTGCCTGTAGCTTTAAACATTTCTTCCTCTGTGCATAAGGCAGGGCATTGTGAGCAAGTATACAGATGCGGAGTTGTTTGTTCTGCTCCACAGTCACACAAGGTGGAGGACTCTTCTAGGTAGTGCCATTTTGCCATGTTGCCTTTTGATTTGCCCACTCCACTTCGGAGTCTGTCCAGGGACTTCCAACAGTAGACAAAATAGAATGAGTGGAAAAGAACGGACAGAAAAGAAACAACATGTTTAATGTGAGGAATGAGAAAAGGCAAGATCTAAATCATAACAATGATCAGTGTGGAGCAGAATGAGAAGTATAAATTATTGGAAGAAACAGAGTGCAATCAGAGTTAGAGCTGGGGAAGCTCATCCTACATGGTGCAATGAAGTTTTCAGACCACAAGCTGTTGACTTTGAAAGAGCAGTTTAGCTGACAGTACAAAACAGAGATGGTGATCATGTGGCCTTCTCCTCTCAGCATTCTTCTCCTTAAGGTTGGGGTTGATGAGAGTTGCAGTCGAACAACATTAGAAATGTTGCTGATTCCCATCCCTAGTATAATGTAAAAAGCACCAAGAACCAAATTTAAAATACAATAATATTGAAGAAAATGAAAACAACAGGCATGTTTATTACTTTATAAATAAACAGCTTTCTGAAAAGTACTGTGGTATAAAGCTGGGCCACAAAGCAGACCAACGGCAATTTCAAAAAGTATTCCCACTCAAAGCAGAGATCAGACAGATGATAATAGCAATAAATATGACAGACAGGAATTTCACCCTAGACAAACTTTAGTTCCACTGAATCCCCAGCATAGAGTAGATACACTTACAATCCAGCTGTAGCCTCTCAGCTACAATGAAGCAATCCAGTCCCATCATTTATCAGACACATCCTATAAAAGTCTTTTGTGCTTATTGTTTGCTGACCTTGTGCTTGATCTTTTGAAGGTATGCTGTCAGACTAAAAACCCACTCAGTCCCCAGCGCTACTCCAGAAGAAAAACTATTAGCAACATTGTGGTTAGTAAATTCTTTGTTACTATTTGGAGATTTGTATTCAGTGAATCTATCCACAAAATTGAATGTTAAGATCAATTCTTCTGTTAGAGACTGGAATGTTAATAACTATTAACTATTACTGATCTGTTTATGTTAATGTTAAATGGAAGATTTTTGTGCATTTAGTTATGATATGAAATATTGTTGTTGATGCTAGAAGTCATAGGTTTGGCAGAGAAAACAGCACACTATGCTTCAATTAGCACAGTTGCCTACAAATGGCCTGTTTTGTGGTTGGCTCCTTCAAAAGTTTTTATTTGCTTCCTGAACCTGGTACTTTCAGAAGAAGTGCATTTTGTTAATAGTGTAAGTAAGCCTCTGAAATCATTATATTTAAGACACTTGTAGCAAATCGGAAAAAAATGATTAGATTTAAGAAAATTATGCATTTTAAGCATATAGTTTCAAGAATGCATCATGCTGTGGATGTAAAATACTATGTATAACTTTGTGCAAATCAACTAGTAAGCCTGATTTTACCAGTAAATATGGTAGATCAATTTGGTGTTTTTAGAGGAAACATGAAATGTATGTGCCTCAGACGCATCCTGTTCCTTTGCATAACTGTGACAGAATGAATTTCCTGTGTCTGGCAACTGTCTGCGTAGAACACAGAAAAGTCTGTTATTTCCCATTCTTACCAAGTGGATGATAGAAAACCTGGACATGACAGTGGTGTGAATGAACAATGAGCATCAGCAACAAACATTTACACCATTCGTTTATTCTGCCATGGTCTAAGTCATTCATAGTCTGGCTTCCAGTCTGACACATGCAGGAGAAGTCAGACATAGATTTCTTCAAACAGTACCATCATGGAAATGCAAGTTGTGACTCAAGGTGTATTTACACTGTGGAGTGAATACAGTTTGACACCACTTTAACTGCCATGGCTCCATGCTATGGAATCCTGGGATTTGTAGTTTGGTGAGGATTCAGCACTCTTAAGCAAAAAAAAGTCTGAAGACTTTGTAAAACTACAACTCCTGTGATCTCATGGCATTGAGCCATGCAGTTAAAGTGACATCGCACTGCATTAATTCACAGTGTAGATGCGCTCTCAGAAACACACAGTTATGACATATGCCTTACATCAGTTGGAGTTTTATCATCAGAAATGTAAATGGTGTCTAGGCATCCCAGAAGTTCAGCTTTCTGCTTCAAATGGGTGCCATTCACAACAAACCAAATTGCATTTGACTTGTTTCTCAAGGATGTCTTCTTGTCCCTGATGCTGTTGCAATGTTACAAAAATCATTCTCCTAAATATCATCTTTTGAGCTACTGTTATGCGAGCACATCAGATAATGTGGATTCCTTTGAAATCAAAAGTTTCCATAATTTCTGTTCAACATTAATAAGCACTAATGTCTTGTAGTACTAGAAATGGGATATATAGAGTGTTATAAAAGTCTCCATAGTAAAGGTAAAGGTTTTCCCCTGACATGAAGTCCAGTCATGTCCGACTCTGGGGTGTGGTGCTTATCTCCATTTCTAAGCCGAAGAGCCGGCCTTGTCCATAGACACCTCCAAGGTCATGTGGCTGGCATGACTGCATGGAGCGCTACTACCTTCCTGCCAGAGTGGTACCTATTCATCTACTCACATTTGCATGTTTTCAAACTGCTAGGTTGGCAGGAGCTGGGGCTAATAGCGGAAGCTCACACCGCTCCCCGGATTCGAACCTGCGACCTTTCGGTCAACAAGCTCAGCAGCTCAGTGCTTTAACCCACTGTGCCACCAAGGGGGAAAAATGAACTCATATATAAAAATGTATATTATATGTTATAATTTTAACATTTTAATGTGTTTATACTTTCAGATATACATAATGTACAGAATATTTTGTACAATTTTGTAATGAACGTTTTGTAAATTAGGGTACAATTAGCTATGGTTTCCCATTTCCCCTGTATACGGCAGTTTTTGGGATACCATGTAGTAATACATTTTGGAAACTGAAGCACCTTTATTTTCCTTTTTAGCAACCTTTCCTGTTTTTCTTGGAGGGGAGACCTAAAAAGGTCTGCAGAGCTGGGGATAGTAGTTTCTCAGTGTGCAATTCAAAGAAGAAAATGTTGCATTTCTTTACAAAGAAAAAAAGAAAGGTCAAACTGAGGGAAGGCAGAAGTAAATGCCTTTGAATAGGAGCCCAGCTCCCTGCTTGCCACAGAGCAGATGAGCAGCTGTGATTTGCATATTCCCTGTACCTGGGAAGGTTGCAGAACTAGAGTTATGACCTGAGTGCTGCAATTCCTTTGTGTTGCCTGGCTCCATACAGAGCAAATCAGGCATAATGCCATGGAAAGACTATATACATACCCGGCAGGATGTTTTCATCTCTTAGGCAAACACTGTCCTCTAGTGGAATAAGAGGGAACACAAGTCAATTACTGCAGTTCTTTCACAAAAATAATGAAATACAGCATCACAGATAAGCATACCCACTTTCATGTAAGACACCACCATTTTTGTTGGTGCCATTCCATCTCAGCCTTTTTAAAAGAAAGGTTCCTCACTCCTTAAAAAAGCAATTACTCTACATTTAATTAATAAACCATAAGATAAACTATTCTCTTTTAAAATATATTGTGTCATTTCATAACACAAACAAACAAAACATGAAAAACCTTGGGATCTTTCTGTGTGCAGACGGATCCATGTATTTTGAACAGTTTTCTGCAGGAAAAAAGGTCAGTGTTATTGTTGTATACCTTCAAATCATTTCTAAGTTACAGTGATATTACCGTGAGCTTACTACAGGGTTTTCTCATCAGGATAATAATAAAACTTTAATAATAATAATAATAGGAGCTCCCTGTGGCGCAATGGGTTAAACCCTTGTGCCGGCAGGACTGCTGACCAAAAGGTTGGCAGTTCAAATCCAGGGAGCGGGGTGAGCTCCTGTTTGTCAGCTCCAGCTTCTCATGCAATGACATGAGAGAAGCCTCCCACAGGATGGTAAAACATCCAGGCATCCCCTGGGCAATGCCCTTGCAGATGGCCAATTCTTCCACACTTGCAGTTTCTTAAGTTGCTACTGACACAATAATAATAATAATAATAATAATAATAATAATAATACCCTGTCCTCTCTCTCTGGAGGGACTCAGGGTGGTTGTCCTCTGATACTGAGAGAGTATGACTTGACCAGAATCATCCAGTGGGCTTCCTTGGCTGAGTGGGGAGTTGAACTCGGTCCAACACTCAAATCATTACACCACATAAGCTCTCACTTATAGAATATGTACTCATTTTTCTCTCTAAAAGGTTTTGCAAATGCATGCCTTTGCAGTGCTTCAACAACATGCAATGTGTAATTGTCAAGAGACAGAGAAATGTGTACACTATAGACACCATGAGCATGTATGGCTTGATTATGCTATCATCATTTTGCTTCAAAATGTAATAAGTATTCAGTATCCTGGAAAATTTTCTGGGTTCATTATTATTCTTGGTTTGATTATCTAAATGAAATGTCTTTGAAACTTTCTCTCTTTTCCTTATAGTTATCGATGTTTGGCACTCTTATACTGGAGGATGTTTCGACTCAAAAGAGACCATGCTGTAAAATATTCTAAAGCACTTATTGAGTATTTCAAGGTACTTTCCTGTCTTGAGGAAACATTTAAACATCTCAGAGAGGCTTTACTGGAAACTTATCAGCCACAAAACATCTCCGGAAGGCTGTACTGCTTCTGTATACAGAAAGTGTTCAACATGTATTAGAATACACCTAAACTGCTCCTAAAGAGAAGTATTCACAAACCTCCCACATTTTGTTCTGTTGTAACCTGAAATTGAAATGGATTTAATTGACATTGTTCCCTGTTGATGTGCCCAAGACACTCAGCATTGTGAAGATGCAGAATATTTTTTATTATTACAGAAATGTTGTATAGACAACAAAACCTCGCCTAAAGTTTAAATGGAGTGTGAGTGGAACACTCACACCGAAAAGATTATTACTATTTCAGAAACAGGTGGCATATTCCACACACCATCTACTTAAACAAAGTTATACTAAGCACAGATGGTTTTTTTCCCTGTTTCTGTATTTGCTAATAAGCATATGTCCTCATAATTTTAATTGTTTCTTTTTTGTTCTCCTATTGCATTTGTGTGCAAATGCAATAATGTATATAGAAATATATTTTATGCAGAAAAGCCATTAATTAAATGTTGCAAATAATAATTTGGTCCATCCTGTGAGATCTGACTATGCATGTTATGGGCTCAAAAACACTCTCTCTTTGCTGGGACATGCTGCTCTGTCAGCACTTATTATAAACCTATAATTCCTATGATTTACAAAATTATTATTTCCAAAATGTATTTTTCTGCCTTTACTCCTCACCTGGACCTCATTTATCTCTTTGTAGAATTCCTCAAAAGGTGCTCAGGCACCATCTCCATGGAGTACCAGTGGAAAGTAAGTTCAGTGCTCAACCATAATTTGCTAAGGCATCATTAAGAAATACTGTTTCAGATGCTATTTGAATTCTAGACACTTAGAAATGATTGTTTCACAGCTGATATTCATAATTTGAAACTGAGTTCTCACTTTTGGTAATGGAATTGCTGCAGTGAATGTTTATTTGAGGCCTAAATCCAATTGCTGCTCATAACTAAAGCAGACATATCTAATCAGCGAGATTTATGCAAGTGTGGTCTTGCATAATAGCTGTTGAAACTAACAATTAATCATTTTTCTGTGTTCAGATACAACATACCTATAGATACCAGACAAAAGTTGCAGTCTTTGAGAACTATAGGGAAAGAGGAGGATGACTAATTACACCTTATATATATCCTGCCTAGTTGTTGAACACCTATCTTTGCTAGTCTGTTGTATACCATCTCAATTCCAATAATTTTGGCCTATTTTAAGAGTTTTTAAGAATTCAATGTATTGTAAATATGTGAATGTCTTATGTCATGTTTATTTAACTTGCTATTTTTATAATTTTTATTTAGTTTGTTTTTGACTTGTTATATGTTAGTCTTGGCATTGGATGTTTGCCACTGTATTTTATTTTGTTGTAAGCTGCCTTGAGACCCTCCAGGGAGATAGGGTAGGCTATAAATGAAGCTTATTATTATTATTATTATTATTACTACTATTATTATTATTAAGAGCAGTGATGTTCATCATAAGGCAGAATGGAGCTGTGAATTATGTGTCGGGACTGCTCTTGTGTTTATGTGCAGCTCCATTTCCTGTAATAAACTCTCTTTTCCAGGCACACTGGGACACCCTCTCCCATATCACCCAGCCCATCCCCTGTGAGTTCTGTGGGGTCCCAGGGGAGCACAGGCGCACCTTCCCCCTCGTCCATTGTCAGCATCCCACAGCGAATACACCAGATGGCTGCCAACCATGTCAGTATCACCAACAGCATCCTACACAGCTATGACTACTGGGAGATGGCTGACAATCTTGCCAAGGAAAACCAAGGTGTGTGTGATAAGACATTGTTCCCTAAATCTCTATGCGAATATACACACTCCATACTGTCAAAACCATTTCTCAGTATTGCTCATTTAAGTAAACCCTATGAAATTGATAGGTTCTCATAAGTTGATTGACAACTGGAAGGCATACATTGTGGTGTCTAGTATGATGACAGACAGTACAGTGTGTGTGTGTGTGTGTGTGTGTATCGGTAAAGGTAAAGGTTGTCCCCTGACATTAAGTCCAGTTGTGTCCGACTCTGAGGCTTGGTGCTCATCTCCATTTCTCAGCCGAAGAGTCAGTGTTGTCCATAGGCACCTCCAAGGTCATTTGGCCAGCATGACCTCATGAAGCGCTGTTGCCTTCTCACCAGAGCGGTACCTATTGATATACTCACATTTGCATATTTTCGAACTACTAGGTTGGTAGAAGCTGGGGCTAACAATGGGAGGTCACGCCACTTTCTGGATTCAAACCTGTGACCTTTTGGCAGTGCTTTAACCCACTGCACCACTGGGTGCGCTCTCTCTCTCTCTCTCTCTCTATATATATATATGTTTTAAATAAGTAATATTACTCTTGATGACCAAATCACACTGAATCCCATGAAATAAATTAATTGTGACTGAGTCCAATCCTAACATTATCAAGAGGACATAGTCACTAACAACTTATTTTTGGCAGAATCAATGTCTATTTTATCAATTAACTAGTAGCAGGTCTTCCTTACTTTCTTTTTTGCCATCAATGGACTGGAGAAAAAAATAAGAACCAATTCCTTATTTTAAATATAATGTATTAATGTAGGCATGAGCATTTATTGAAAACCTCAATTGAGTATTTAAATGTTACCTACTTTCATAATATATTTTGTGCATTAATAATAAATCAGTAAGATACTCTGCAATGCCACAAGATGTAAAAATATTGATTTGTTTTCATGTTTTACTCCATAGATTTCTTTAATGATTTGGATGCCTTGATGGGACCTGTCACCTTGCACAGCAGTATGGACCATTTGGTCCAATACACCCAACAAGGACTTCTCTGGATCAGGAGCAGTGCTCAATTCTCATAATATCCATTGGGACAGAAGACTCTTCCACAGACAATTAAATTATTCTAGACACTGTGCTACAGAAATACTCAACTATAGCATTGTTTCAAATCAATGTGAATATTGTGTTTAACACTGAACAATATTTTTTCAGCGTACAAAAATCAGTGTGTATGTATATTATGCAAAGGTTGTCTCCTTGGATGAATTATACTTTAATAGTCTCCAAATATCACTTCAGTTATTGTAAAGAAGAAAACTGAAAATATGTGTATTAGAGCAAACTCTCTCTCAATCTCTTTCTACTCTCTCTCTCTCTCTCTGTCACACATACACTCACACATAGACCTTAGTATGCTAATTCTGAACTTTATGGATCAGTGTAATCAAGTCCAGTAAACTATAGCACCTTTGCTTCAGAAAAGCATTTTTATTCTATTTCAAACACATTCCTAAATTTCTGAAAAGATGGTTTCCTGACTTAGTCTGGTTGCAGTCATACTGAATGATTTTCTATTCACAAAGCACATTTATTATGTGCTTCGTATTGATGAACAATTTCTCTTTTCTTGGGGACAAATGTATCTCTTACACAAGATGCTGGGTGCCAATTTGCATGCTTTCTGGCAGCTTTCCTTCCCTCAAAGTAGTACTTTCTTCATGAGCAGTCAGCCTCATACACAAGAATAAAACTACTAGTATGTAACAATAAGGGCTTCTTTCCATTTACAGAGTTCAGGCATAATATTTCATTGATTCTTATTCTGGAATGTTTGATTTGTATTCTGCAAATTTTGGTAAAATCACACAATAGCTGTGCTTTGCAGTCCTACACAAGATCAGGAAGGAGCAATTCGCTTATCCATTGTTTTTCTGGGCCTTTGAGCCTCAGCCATTATTTCAAATTCTCTTCCATTTTAAGTAAGTGCAGCATTAATTGGGTTAACCCAAGAATCACCGGAATAGCTTTGAATTCACTACATCCAAAACTGTCTCTGCTGAAAACTGTTTCAGAGCCTTACAATTGCTACCTCTAGTGGGAATGCCACCAGTATCTTTACATGGATCAAAGCAGGCTGCAAAGGCTGGATCATGGTCATCCACCCAAGCTAACAATTCTGAGTTAGACTGTATTTACCTTTCATTCATCTCCAATAAATCTACATAGGATGGTGCCACAAGCTCCAGAACCACTTAAGAGTTCTCCCCTTGTACACATCATTTTAATCTATTTATCAAAAACAATTTCACAGTATCTAACAAGAAATAACCATAATGTTTGTCAATTAAGATGCTCCAAATAAAAATTAGCACATCAGGATCAGGAAGAAATCAAAACTTCTTAATGTCAGCTGGTGAATACTGTAGAACTGAAATTCTCATAGATATAGGTTGAGCGTTAGCAAGAACCTGGCAGAATATAATTCTCCCCCCAGAGTACTTACACAGTTGGCAGAGTGTGCCCCTTTATCCCTGTTTCCTCCCCCGCTGTGTGACATAGTCTGGGCCTCCTGAATGCAGTGTCATCCTCCCATTCAGTTATTGATCAGCTGTAGAGGTGTGCATAGACAAATCCCACCTATGCTCACACACCTGGGGAACATGGGGCAGTTTCTGTCTCACATGTAAGATTTCTTCTTCTCTGTATGTATGAAGACAGTCTGAATGCGTCTATGCACCCAGCTGGTCAATAGCTGGAAGGATGAAGCTGCTGCTTGGAGTCCCCAGGCCTCTGTTTAACATTAGGGCAAGAGTGTTGTGCAAGGAGGTACTAGATTTTTTACACAGTGCCCCCAAAAGTATATTATATAACGGGAGGAAACATTTTGGTGGGAGTGCAGACTGCAGTGAATAATTCACAGGAGGTTAACACTGACTCAACAAAATTGCCTACCATTTGATTCACGTTGCAGTTCACATTGTATAACAACCAAAAGTTAACCTGGAGCCTACTTTTTAAGCAGGGATGTGCCCAATCCTTTTCTTTTAGCTGGATGTGCTGTGAGATGCACACCCAGTTACAGGGAAAAATATGTCCCAAGATGATGATGTTCCAGTGTATCCAGCTACAGGAAAAAACTGGAAGTTTCCCTGCTCATCTTCCAGCTCTCTGAGAACACAGAAGTGGCCATATGGGTGGAGACTCCACTACATAAAGAATAGGATTGGGAAGTTAGCATCAAATGTAGTTACAGAATTGTACCTGTGTCCAGCTGTCCAGATTATTTTTTAAAAACAGTCTTAAACTAAAATTTAAGTGCTGATTAAGGATTCTGCCTCTTTCCCTTTTCTGTTATCTTTAATGACAGATAATATATGATGTTTATTAAAGTACAGAATGTTATTTCTCTTTCATTTTATCCGTTATTACACTTGTGCCCTGATTTGTCAATCCATTACAGGCATTTGGATGTTAATTATCCAATACAGAGTGCTAGGTCTGCAAAGAAAAGCCATGCACATTTAGAAATCTTATCTCTCTGGCAGTGAAGGATCCACTCACATCTATGTCCGAATTCCTATATACATGCAACTCCTGGTCTTGTAGCCTTTCATTTTCTTAAATTGTAATTTCCCATCTATTGCAGTTACAACAACAAATATTCTTGTTGCACCCTAAAAAGTATCAAATTTTATTTGTCATAAGCATTTGTGTACTTTAGCAATTATACCTAAGAGGCACTGCACCATGCATTTGGTGAAATGGGTTGTTGTCTATGAGATCTTATGTCAAATAAGAGTTGTTAGTCTTTATAAAGTGTCACAACATTCCTCATTTTCCTTGTTATTAAGAGCTTCTTTGGATAAATACAATCATTTCTAGAAATTGAAATGTTTTTTTGGGGGGAGACCTCTTTGTTTGTTCATTAGTATACAACCTTTTTTACTTATTTATGTTTAAGGTCATTGCACTTATCGTCCATAAGATGAAGTTATCAGTGTAAGGACACAAGTACATATACTTGGTGAATAAGGTCTAAAACTAGTGAGCCTGAAGAATAATTATTGCCACTATACTCAGAGAATAGTACTCTTTGGACTACATAAAAATTGGCCTTCTATTAGTAACTTACACAGGCATAGGTTTAATATATGCCTCCATGTGTCTTTATGTTGTTTCTTCCTCCTTCATAAAATCGCCAAGCTCCTCATATACCCATCTTCTTGCTTACTCTGCAGCCATATAGTGACCAATGAATAGCAAAGGAAAGCTGAGAATCACCTGACAAAACCATTAAAACATCTTCCTCTGGAGGTCCTGGAAGATGGATTATTTGTTTTGTTGTACTTTTGACCATAGACACATAGCCAGGTGCTTCTTATCTGTGCCCTGCTCTCAACCAACTACTACTTGTCCATGGAGTGCAAAGATGAACAGGAGGAAAGTGAGCCATTCAGGCGAGGATGCGAAGATCTTTCTTAGTCCCACCAGGATCTCACCAGCATCTGTTAGTCCCAACTAGATTGGATCTATTGAATCAAAGGGAATTTGGCGAATCAGCACTTATATAAGTTCCATTGATTTTTGGTGTGCTCTAGTTGGGACTATCAATTGGATTTAGGCATGTACTCAGATAACATCTGAACAGGAAAACTATAGCAAAACTAGAATGGGAAGGGAGTTAATGTTTTTGCATAGATTGAGTATCTCTTATCTAAATACTTGGAACCAGAAGTGTTTTTAATTTTTATTTCTCTGGATTTTGATAAATTTGCTTAAATGTAATGAGATATCTTGGAGATGGGACATTTATGTTTCGTATACACCTTATACATTTAGCCTGAAGGTAATTTTATATGTAATATTTTATAATCCTGTGTATGAAAAATGTTTGTGTACATGAAACCATCAGAAAGCAAATATGTCACTATCTCAGCTATCCATGTGGACAATTTCATATTTTGAATTTCTGTATAAGGGATGCTCAGCCTGTAGTGACATTATCCCAATAATGACACTTGTCAATAAGATCGCACCAGTGTAAGATGGTCATTGAATTAATTGTTGATGCTATTTCCCTTTTTAATGGTTGGCCTTCAAAACTATGCATTAGTATTGAGATATATATTTCCACCTATGAACCAGGTTATTAATGTTGAGTTGTAATAAGGACAACCATTTAAACCTTTTTGATGAATCCATCCACAAGGCTGCAACTGACATAAGCCTTGATATGTGTGTAGTGGGGCTTTTTTACTGAACATTTTTCATCAAAATAACACCAGACTTTGAAAACTGATGTACATTGAACATGTCTCTCTTTCTCTAATAGGTAGCAGATAAGACACATGCATGTCTACTCAGAAGTAAGTGTTAGTGTGTTCAGTGGAGCTTGCTCCCTTTCGTGTACATAGATCTGCTGCCTAAGTGATTCAAACTAGTAAACAATCACAACAGATCTTTTGCTGTTTTATAAGATTATTTGGGTTTTTTTTAAGAAAATCTTATCAAATCATTGTATTTTAATCTGCAAATATTTTTGAAAATCTTTCCTTATTGAAGGTAAGGCTAAATGTGGATTAATTTTAATGTAGAGGATTTACTTTATATTACAGCCAAAACCATTACAAACATATATCTGCAGACTACAATAATATACAAAATAGTCTCTATGTTCCCATTATTTACATTTTAGTCCATTGCAATGATCCATGCAATCACAGAGAAGCAGTGATGTGTCATATGATGAAGGAATATTACAAAATCATTGGTCTATGTTTAATGGAGTCCTTTTTATCCAATGCCAGCAGAAAGAGCAGCCTCCCCATGCCCTTGATGAAGTCCTCTAAGGCACACCCCCACACAAAAAAAACCAACATTCCAGGCAATTCCACACCCCTCTGGAGTTCATTTTTGAGTTAATGGGTGTATCTGCAGAACAATGGGGGAAATGGTTTATTTTTGGAGAAGCAGCAAGTACAATACACCTCTGAATCCTAGTCCTTTTGGAGAAATGGATGCTACAGGTAGATTGGCTTCAGAGAGAGAGAGAGATATATATATCTTTGGCAAAAAGCAAGCAGAAGATTGCATCCAACTTAATATCATTGAAGAAAGTAGAAGTACTAATGTTACAACTAATGCAAAAAAAATACTCACAAATCCCAAGATAGCAGTATTCTACACGTCAATGGTTGTTACGTGTGTGAGATTAAGTATTCTAGAAAAAAATTACCCGTTATAATGCTTCTGTTATGGTACAAATATAATATCCAATGATATAAAAGAGTACAAAAATAATTAAAAAATTTGAGGGGGAAATTAAACAAGCAGGAGACTGCAGGAAAGGATCCCACAGTCCAGTTCAACCATTTCTTAGTCTTCAGACACATGATAGCAGAAATCAGCAACCATTTCACTTTTGGTTGGTTAACTGCAAGAACTTATTAGTAATAGTTTAGAAAAATCTTGTTACCATTCACCTTGTGATGAGTTAGACATCACCATCATCATGCTCAGGATTCATCTTGTAGCATACAGATTGGCTATTGGTGGAAAACAAAAACAATTTCAACTAATAATATCAAAATCCAAATTTGGATTTAGCGATAGATTTTTAATACAGCACAACATGGGTAAGCCAAAAGTTGTTGTTGTTGATCAAGGGTCTGGAGAACAAGCCCAATGAGGAGCAGCTTGGAGAGCTGGGCATGTTTAGCCTGCAAAGGAGAGGACTGAGAGGAGACATGATAGCCATGTATAAATGTGTGGGGGGGGGGGAGTTGGGGAGAGGAGGAAAAAAGCTTTTTTCTGTTTCCCTGGAGACTAGGATGCGGAGCAATGGCTTCAAACTACAGGAAGAGAGATTCCACCTGAACATTATTAAGAACTTCCTAATTGTGAGAGCTGTTCAGCAGTGGAACTCTCTGCCCCAAAGTGTGGTGGAGGCTCCTTTTATGGAGACTTTTAAACAGAGGCTGGATGGCCATCTGTTGGGGGTGCTTTGAACGTGATTGTCCTGCTTCTTGGCAGGGGGTTGGACAAGATGGCCCATGGTCTCTTCTAACTCTATGATTCCATGATTCTATGAATGTTTCTGTTTTAATACCATTTACTCTACTTACTTTTTTGCCTTCAACTGTGTGTGTTTTATAAAAGGGCAACTAAATTTAATAAGATCAAACTAAATGCAAGTGTTTTTAGCTGTGTTCCAGTTGTTACCAGCCAGAGATTTGTATGAACTGGCCTCAGTTTAACTATTCATCTAATCTGGTAAAGTTTTGTACCAAATATTTTGTTTTACATCCAAGCAGTGACTGAATCATGGAGTTGAAAAAGGTTCCATGGACCACCTAATCCAAACCTACCATAGATCAGTACACAGTTAAAAGTGCTCCTGAGATAGGGACTATCCAACCTCTCTTTAAGCAACCGCAATAAGGGAGTCTCCATCACCCTCCAAAGTAGTCCATTCCACTGTTGAAAAACTGTGAAATCTCTTTTCTTGTAATTTGATAATCTACTTTCTCATTGCCATATAATCCAGTTCAGAGCAGATAATCTGGATTTTGTATGGCAGTGTAGAAGGGACCCAGATTGGCTTCCACTGAACATGTTCTAGTTTGTCAGTATCCTTGAACTGTTCAGAACTCATACAATATTTCAAGATAGATTTGAACAAAGCAGGATACAGTGGCATGATTGTTTCCTTCAATCTGGACATTTTACTGTTGCACTTTAGAGTTGCCCAATCTTTGGTTCTTCAATCTGTTAAATGAATCTTGAATCCAGATTCACTATCCTCTAAGATAAAAGCTGTCCCATCTGGTTTTGTGTCATCTGCAACCTTCATAAATATTCCATCATCTAAATTGTTTATGAAGAAATTTCCCAAGGCAGTACTCTTTGTCACCCGACAAGTTCCTTCAATCAAGAATGCAGTTGTGAGCATACTTTGAGTTTAGTCCATCAGCCAGTTAAAAACTTATCCAACAACAATGTTGTCTAGCCCAGTTTTGTACCAGTTTGTAAGATCACAGGACACCTTGTCAAAAGCCTTAGTGAAACTGAGAGACACTGCAAGGGCTGCTTTCCCTTGTACTCCTAGTCAACTAAAAGAGATAGTGTTAGTCTGACATGCCATCCTGGGTTTTAATAATCACAGCATTCCTTTCTGACACTTTACTAATCTGTTCTAGAGACTTTCGTAATATTGATATCAAGCTAGTGTGTTGGTAGTTGTTTGGATCTTCTTTTTTTAACATTGCCTTCTTCCAGTCCACTGGAACTTCTCCTGTTCTCCAAGAGTTCCAACAATACTCAAAGGTCACCTATAGAGAGATCAGATACAGTTCATCTGCCTCTGAAATTTGAATTTATTTGGAGGAGCCAGATATGAGTGAACAGCTTCTTTGTTTATTCTGGACTTCTCTCCTCTTACTAAATCATGTGTCCTTTCTTTACCAGTTTGCTGTAGTGTTTTTATATCAGGAGAAGACAGAGGCTAAGAAGTGCAAGCCCTCCTGCCTGTCCCCATTAGCATTTCACCATCTCCACAAAGTGGATGTACTGTTTCCTTCTCTTCTTGATCCAAATATCCTTTTTATTCTTTTTAACCCCTCTAGCAATCCTGAGTACATTCTGAGGTTTTATTTTTCACTTACTTTTTTGCATTGCATTCCTATTTCTTCCATTTCTTATAACTGTCCCTTTGGAGTCACAGGTCATCTGAAGGTTCTCTGTATGTCCATCATGGTCTCTTTATATACCTCCCACTTGTCTTTCTCATTGTAATTGTGCCTTCAATATATTGCCTGCAAGAAATCCTTATCCATTGTTCACTTCTTTCTGTCTGAGCATTTCTAATGAGAAGATATCACCCAATATTTCTTTAAGTTTACTGAAATGAGCTTTCTTAAGTCCAAAGTATTTGTCTGAAATGTTTGTCTTCCTGGTTTTTTTTCTGTATAGCTACGTAATCCCAAAAACGATGCAGTTTCTTCCATCCAGGTTCCCACTACTTCACATATAATGCTATTCTTCCTCCTTTCTGCTTGATACATTTCTTTGGAACAGGTGATAACCTTCCATTACTACATGCTATCACTAATCCTGCCAGATTTCAGCAATGCCTATTAAATCATATTAAGAATTGAATTTCATCTTGTTTATTTCCCATGATCTCCAACTGATTCATTGTTGGGGATTTTTTCTGCCCATTGGTGGGTCCTTGCACAATCAGGCCAGTTGCTCTTGTATCATTGACGCTATTGTCCCCAATACTTGGTGTTCCTCTGTCATCTGAATTACTGTTTCCCTCCCATATATAACTTAATTTGAAAGCCCTCCGGATCAGGTTTTCCAGACTCTGAACAACTACATTCCTATCACTTCTCTGAGGCTGGAAATACACTGCCATATAATGCAATTCCAGAATGCAGACTAACTGCATTGAATTGGATTATATGAGTGTACACTGCCATGTAATCCAGTTCAATACATTGAATCTGCATCCTGGAACTGCATAATATAGCAGTGTAGATCCAGCCTGAGGTGCAATGCATCTCTTGTGAAACATCCTTTCTCATGAAACTGCAGACCATGGATCAAGAAACCATCTTTTTTCCAAAGGCGCCATGTGTAGAATCAGTTATTCACTTCCAGTAATCTTCTCTCGTGTCCTCCAACAGGAAGGAGTGATAAAATAGCAGCTTGTGCCCCAAGATTTTCAGCTTCCTATTCAGAGCCTCACAGCCCCTTGCAACACATTGAAGACTATGTTTTGCAGTATGATTTGTTTTATGAGTTTTATCACACACTCTGTTACGTCATGAGTTTAAATCCCTTAAAACACAGTTCTCAATATTTATTTATTTGTTTACTTAAAACTTTTATATCCCGATCTTCTCAACCTCCTAGAGGGATTCAGACCAGCTTACAGCAAAGATTCAATGCTAATAGTACAATCTAAAAACATAATATAATAAGGAGTTAAAATACATATCGATTAAAATTATAAATAAGCCAAATCACCAAGATAAAATCATTTCCAGCCTGTCAGGACTGTTCACCAGCAATATCCCACCCATCCTTTGGGAGAAGTATGCAAAGATAAATATAACATAAACCATATCATCATATGCATGGCTGTCATAATCTCTAAGTGCACACCAACACTTTTTTCTAGAAACCCAGTTCACAAGAATTGCAGGCACCTTTGTCTGTTGATAGCCCATCAATATATTAAAATTACCCATGCGGATATTGTATATTATCCAATATTCAATTGCTTGCATATTGGAGAAAACATCTGTTCTAAATCTGCCTCACATTATATCTGTATGTTTTAGGTGTGACATTAATAGTTTTTTGTATGTCAGTACAGAGAAAACAATTCCCACTTCTTGGTAACTTTAACAGAAAAGTTATGGTCTTATCGCATTATACTCTTGTTTCTGTTTCTTCTCTCTATTCTGAATATAGAAATCACTTATTTATTATTATAACATTTTTTTAGAACCAGCATTGTTACCAAAAACAAAAAAGCAATAGGATTCACAGCTTCCCATACATTTGTGCACCTTTTGCCTATCATCTGCACATCTGAAATAGATTCATATATATGTACTTGCAATGACATGTTTCTTTTGTTTACATTAGCAGTGTCATAAATGGAAATATATATCTTGTATAGTGATTTATACTGTAAAATATGTGAATGGATATGGTATTATTTTTGAATGATTTGAAGTTCTTAATTTATTGGATTAATTGCCATTCCTCCCCCCCTCCCCCCCCCCCCCCCATCATCTATAATGGTGCTGCAGACAGTAATATTTGAAACACATTATAACCAGGCTGTTTGCCAGTTTTCCAACACATCTTTGTGGCTACAACATTCTTTCTTCTCTCATGAGATTATTTTGAGGCTCTGGGCCATTAAATAAAACATTGGGGAAAAGTTAAATTAAATATTTACACCAAGAGGTAGAAAAAGTGTGACTCTCCATATGTTGTTCAATTTCAGCTCCTGGCTTTTCTCACCATTGGCTGTGGCTGGCCAGTGTTGGTGGGATTTGCAGTCCAACAGAGGACTACCTTTTGCCCACTCTTGGGTTACACCATAGGAATTTTTAATTTAGGTAGTTCTAGCAATGTCATGTCCACCCAAGTAACATATAAGGGAGGTCAACAATATTATTTCATTGTCATTGCATAACCTCAGAAGCCTAAATTATATGTGATATGAACGAACAAACAAAAGTAAGAAGTCATTCATTATAAACAAATATATTAAAGTCCCTTTTCACTACTTTTGCAAAGAATGAATCTGGAGATCAACTGGTATCTCCATCACAGGTCAGTATGTACTTGGTCATTGATAAAAATTGATAGAAATGTTATTGTATTGTTGAAGGCTTTCATGGCCGGAATCACTGGATTGTTGTAGGTTTTTCGGGCTATATGGCCATGTTCTAGAGCATGGCCATATATCTCGAAAAACCTACAACAACCCAGAAATGTTATTGTTTGAAACTTGAAAGATCAGTTGCATGCTGTTTACATGGGAAATATTCACTTTGTTAGAACTCTATTGGCATGAGCCATTTTGAGTTTCCTGAACCAAGGATATGACTGATGAAGTTGATACCTTGTCAATAGACAGAACTTTTTAGTCTCCCTAGAAGTGTAATAAAAATTGCAGGATGTACACACAATGTTTGTACCGTTTTGCCTCTTGTAT
Source organism: Anolis sagrei (assembly GCF_037176765.1). NCBI lineage: Eukaryota > Metazoa > Chordata > Lepidosauria > Squamata > Anolidae > Anolis > Anolis sagrei. Next base: position 102,792,312 of record NC_090023.1, on the reverse strand, counting down.
CAAAGCAGTTTACATTGCTCAGCAGTTACATTTATTCAGATAAGCGAGTGTTTTGGATCCATTCCAGGTCAAAAGAGAATAATGTGAGAGTGTTATTAGTTTATAGCTCTATTACATGGCTAAAACATGTGTGTATTAAAGTGATAAAATTGCTGACATGTTGTTTACTGTTTGGAGATTTTGCTGTTTTCTACCATCCACTGAAAACCCATGTAGCACAGTTGCTGGAATGGTGAAAAACCCTACTGTAAAGTAACAGAATGAGCCTTAAGGATTTGTTTTTGTTTTTAAAAAAGCACTTTTATATTTAAAAGTTAATATTACTTCATCAATAAGATTACTTTTTTAATGTGAAAATAAACCATGAATTCAATGCCCTCAGCATCTCATTCTTGTATTTTGAAAAACATTTCTGGAACACATAGTGTTGTCTTGTCTTACTTTTCACGTTACTAAGAAACTGACATCATTTCAAATGAATTTCCATGAATAAGGATGCTGAGCTGAAGGTACTTGCGTAAGGATGCTGAGCTGAAGGTACAAGCTTAAAGTACTTGCATAGGCAGGGGCAACTACTCCTCCCCCCCCCATAGCCCACCAAAAACAGGCAAACACGAAAGGTTAACCTGAGTCCACAACTTGATTTTAGTTACAATTGCCAGAGGTTTGGCAGCCATGCGTGGGTCCTGGATCAGGAATCAGACATGAGTGGGTCCTGGATCAGGAATCAGACAGCCCGCTGTTGACTGATACCACTTAACACAGTAGGGGTCCCAGACAGCATTATGACCAGTTTCAACACGGGATATTGGTCCTGCCGAGCTTTGTATCATTAAATTGGAAATCCGTCAAGAATAGAGAGAACAATAAAGTAGATACCCAGTGGAGGAGGAAATAAAGACGGAAAGACAGAAAGAAATAAAGAGGAAAAGGGTAAGGAAATTAATAATAATAATAATAATAATAATAATGATCAAAAGACAATTAACCCATCAGACCAAATAATAAATTAAATGGGAAAAGGGGGATAGAGAGGGGGGAGAGTGAAATAAAAAACTAATTAAAATTGAAGAAATTGATAATTTGAAAGATTGAACTGATCTCATCCCTACCCAATCCCCCACCTATAACCTCCTATTTGTACCCTCAGAGCTCTACATACAAAGACAATAAAATACAAGAAAACATAATAAAAATAGACAAACAACTGAGACAAAAATAGAATAAAGTGTCCTGAACAACAAAAATTAGACTGAGAAGTAGGGAAGAATAAAGGGGAAGAAAGGAAGAAGAAGAGTGACGAAAATAGAGATGACTACACCGAAAAACAAAGGGGAGAAGGAAATGAAGGAAATGAAAGGAACAGCCAGGAAAAATTCACTGACAGAAGAAACGATGCCAAAAGAGATGAACTTAAAAGAGATGATGAAAAAGATACTAGCGGAAATACAAACGATGCAAGACAAACAGGATAAAATGTAAGAAAAACAGGATGCTTATCAGAGCATTGCACAAGAACAGATGGCCGGATTGAAGGAGGAATTGGGAGCTATGAAAGGGAATATAGCTTCCATACAAAGAGAGTTAAAGGAACTAAAAAAGGAAAAACAAGAGTTAAAGAAAGAACAGGATGAAATCTCAGTGAAAGTAAAAACCCTAGATCTAAAAAGCCACTGAATAGAAGGAAGACAAGAAGCAATAGAAGCAAAGAATCTGGAATACCAGCTTAGACTAAGAAATATAGTAGAAGAGACTAAAGAGAACATTCAAGAGAAAGTAATAGAAAGCCTGACAGAAATGTTAGACTGGACAGAGCAAGAAGTGATAAATCACACAGATAGGATATATCGGGTGAACACAATATATGCAAAAAAGAATAAAACTGCAAGAGATGTGATTGTGAACTCGAAAAAACGGTCCGAGATGAAGTACTAAAAATAAACAGCAATAAAAATGTGTACTACAAAGGAAAGAAAGTGGCGATACTGAGAGAATACCCGAAGACAACCTTGAACAAAAGAAGGAAATACAGTTTTCTCACGGAAGAATTAAAGAAACAAAATATCAGATTCCGTTGGGAAAAAGGAGATGGCCTAATGATAACATACAAAGAACAGCGTTATTGGATTTTATATGAAGAGTGCGCAAAAGACTTCTATGACAAAATAAAAAAAAGAGGCAGGAAAGAAAAGAGAAGAATATGAGAGAGAAAGAAAAATGAAGAAAAGACAAGGAAGGAACTCCCCAGAAAAACAGGACAGACAGGACAGACAGAGAGAACAACCAGAAAAGAATATGAGAACTATCACGGAAGGAGACATAGAACGAGAGATGGATATAGGATATTATTTTCAAAATATGATAAACGTGATATACGAGAAGCAAGAGGCTAGAATTTGGATCAATAGACAAGAAACAGAGAAAATTGAAATAGAGAAACAGACAAGACAAGGATGTCCCCTATCCCCTTTAATATTTATTTTGACATTAGAGGTCCTACTAGATAAAATTAGAGAGGACAAGGAACTGGAAAGTACGAGAATCCATGGTCAGGACTACAAGCTAAGGGCGTATGCTGACGATATCATTTGTATGATAGAAGAACCGGAGAAAGATTTAGGAAAATGGATAAAAACAATAAATGAATTTGGCGAGGTGGCGGGATTTAAATTAAACCTAGACAAGACAAAGGCACTAACAAAGAATATCACACAGAAAGAAAAGGAGAAATTAGGAGAGAAATGGAACATCCAGATTGTAACCAAATTAAAATACTTAGGAATAATACTAACAGCCAAGAATCTACAGTTATTACAGAATAATTACATTGAAGGATGGAAAAAAATGAAAAAAGAATTGGAAACTTGGAGATACCTGAATCTGTCACTCCTAGGGAGAATCGCCAGTGTAAAAATGAAAATACTACCTAAAATGATTTTCCTCTTTCAAAATCTCCCAATAATCAGGAACCAAAATTTATTAAAAGAATGGAATAAGGAGATAATGAAATTTATTTGGCAAGGTAAAAAAGCAAGAATTAATTTCAAAAATATGACAGAAGACACAAAGAGGGGAGGATTTGCAGTACCCGATTTAAGATCATACTTTGAAGCTAGCGCACTGATGTGGGCTAAGGACTGGGCAGAATTGAAGAAGGAGAAATTGCTTATCCTAGAAGGAATTGAACTAAGAACGGGCTGGCACCATTACCTATGGTACAAAGGTCCAAAAAAAGAAAAAAAATTGGGAACCATTTCATTAGATCGGCCATCATAAAAATCTGGCAGAAATATAAACCAAAAATTTGTGATAAAACTCCATTATGGCTATCCCCATTGGAGCCCACATAAAGAAGGGAAATGGGGTGGAATAACTGGCCGAGATATAAAGAACTACTAAAAAAAGAAGAAGGAGAGTTAGTAATGAAAACCCAACAAGAAATGAATATGATAAACAAAAAAAATATCGTGGTTTCAATACAGACAAATAACTGAGTGCTACAAGAAGGACAGAAGACAAGGCTTTCAAGAGCAAGACACTTTTTGGGATAAGATATTAAAAACCGACAGAAAAATAATAACAAAATTATACAAGAAATTATCAGAATGGAACTCAGAAACGGGAGGAGAGAAAAAATATATGAAAAGATGGAACGAAAATTTGGGCAAAACAATAAAAAAAGAAGACTGGGAAAAAATCTGGAGAACAAAGATTAAATACACATATGCAATAAACCTAAAGGAAAATTGGCTAAAGGTTGCACATAGATGGTACATGACCCCTCAAAAATTGAATAATTCGTACAAAAATATAAATATAAAATGTTGGAAATGCAGGAAGATGGAAGGTTCTTATTTCCACATGTGGTGGTCATGCCCAAAAGCAAAATTATACTGGAGAAAAATCTATAAAATAACACAGGAAATCTTAAATGTGAAATTGTTATTCAGACCAGAGGTATTTCTACTAGGAATATTTGATTCAAAAACTGAAAGAAATACAGATAAACTTCTCTTCCTACTGAATACAGCCGCAAGGATGTGTTACGTGAAACTTTGGAAAAAAGAAGAAATCCCAGAAATAAAGGACTGGATAGAAAAAGTATTAGACATCAGAAATATGGATAGATTAACATATCTAAAAATAAAGGAACCGCAATAAAAGAAACTGATTGGACAAAGGTGACAAATTATACTGACCAGATAAATAATAACACAGAAGGATAAGTAGAAGAGAAAATAGAAAAGAAATTAAGGACGGAAGAAGGAAAAGGAAAACCCACTTGGAAGATATGAAGGAAGTCAACGAGTGAGACATACACCACCTGTCTCCAATTTTTATTTGTTTTTAGCTCTATCCCTTCCATCACTTTTTTTCTTTTTTTTCTTTTTTTTCTTTCTTTCTCTGTTACATCTTCCTCTCCCCTTTCTTTCTCTCATCCCCTACTTTTATTTTCCTCTATTCCCTTTTCTTTTCTCTCTCTCTCTCTCTTTCCTTTGTTTTGCTTGGCTTTTTTTCTCTATCACATGCTTTGTAATATAAAGAAACTTTCAATAAAGATTATTTTTTTTAAAAAAAGAATAGGTGACTTCCCATTTTTCACATTTGCTGTAAGCCTGATAATGTATTCTAAATATAAGGATTTTTTTTTGAAAGTTGTTGCTATGATATGCTAAAGTGTGGAAGGTCAATATGAGGAAAGAAAGCCTCCATATCTTGTTCGTGAATTTCATTATCAAAGCTATAAAGATCATCATAAAACTTCAAAAACTGGGCAATGTATATACATTATTACTTTCAACTTTGACAACTGAAATAACATTGCATTGCTGATGCCTAAGACCATGTGCTAGAATCTTCCTGGGACATTCCCCATTTTCCCAAAATGATTGTAGATATGTCAAAACAAGTTATGTTTGTTGCTAGATAATATTATTAAATTCATATTTAGCTTTTTGCTAGTAAAATTGTTCAGATGGAGAAATGGCATTTTGAGATACAACTGTTTTTTCAATAATTCCCTTTTTTATTTTCAAATCTTTTTATAAGAAGAATAAGCAAATATTCTGCCTTGAATGTAGGTTTGACATGCTTCCCATTGAATAGCATATGAATTCACAGTGTCTCCATTCATTTTAAAACATTTCATTAGATCTGCTGATATTTCACCCTTAAACTGCTCATCACTGAGAAGCAAAATATTAAAATGCCAGGGACTAGAAGGTTGTTTTTATGTATAATTTTTATTTACATACATTAACAGCTTACAGTGTAAACAGAACATGAAACAATGAACATTTTACAAACACATAACACCACCACCAAGACCTAAATGGGTCAGCCATTAAACAAATGCAATACGCAAAATTCCTGACCAACAAGGTTGTATTGTTTTCTTTTTTCACTCTCTAAAACATGTTTAATAAAAACCGACCAATATGAATAAAAAACTGATCCCTCGTTTCCATTGATAGCTTATCATTTAAGGCTACATTCCATATCTCCCCATACCATACTTCCAGCATGAAATTGGTTACTATTTTCCAATTCCTTGTGACTATAATTCTTGCCACTGTGAGTAAAATAACCTCCAAATCTTTATTTTCCATTTCTAAATTCAACTTTGTGGTGTCCATTAGTAATGCTAACCTAGCATCTGGGGTGATGTTTAGTTCTATAATGTTACCTATTTCCATAAATATATTGTTCCAAAAACTCTTCAACTGGGGGCATTCGTACCATAAATGAAAATATGTCTCTTTGTGCCTGCCACATCTTCAGCAGAGGTTACTTTGCTTCCTATCCATCTGGTGTGGTGGACTAGAAGGTTTAGGAACATTAAAAGAAAGCAATTATAGACGACCCATGTATGACCTGCTATTTAAGAAATCTGTTTTGCATGTAGTTTACATTACTAACCAAAGCTGTAGAAATTTAAAAATGATCCAATCTGAAACAATTAGAGTGGACCAAAGAAATAAAAGTATACTCCCTGTCTCCTAGGTATACAGTTCTCCATGCAGCAATTAAACTATAGTAACCCATGTATGCCTGTAAAATAGCTGTCACTAAAGAATGTTCTCTTGATGGAAATGTATTTTTATCTAGCAAGATATCCAAAATGTCATGAAAATCATTACCAGTAATCCAATAATTGTATTCTATATCAACAAGATTATCAACAGAATTATGAAACATCCCTAGTGTACCACTATTAGGCCCATAACCATTAATCTGAACAATAAAATTTTCAAAATATCTTACAAGTAAAATAAAGGATGTCTACCTAAGTCTATTATTGCCCACTGTACTGAAATAGAAAAATGTTTGTGCATTAGGAGTATCATGCCTTTATGTGGTCTAGAAACATTTGTAACATAGGGCCCTCCACATAGCCATATAACCCAGAATATCAGGGCAGAAAATCTCACAATATCTGCTTTGAACTGGGTAATCTGAGTCCAAACTGCAATATATTCCAGTTCAAAGCAAAAAATGTGGGATTTTATTCAGATGTGTGGAAGGGGCCAATCTAATTTTTCTGGAAGCTGTCTGCATTCTTTGTCAGCAAATGTGTTTCTTGCGGGAATGCAATGTCAGTCATTTTACAGATACAAATATAAATAGCCTCCAAAAATTGGGCTGGTGAGGTCTATGTTACAAATGTTTCTAGACAGTGTTACACATACGTTTGAAATCTGAGACTAGAAACGGCTGTCTGCTATGCTGAGAGTAACTTAATTCAGTAAACAATAATATCGGTTTGGTTGTGAAAAAACTAACTAAAAACTGGTGTGGAGCCCTGAAGTTCAGCCTTGGGCTTGGTTTTAAGATTAGTAAGAAAAGATTTTTCTGCCAGAGCCAAAGACATAAAATATAATCAGATACTTAATGTGATACTTTAAATTGAATTACCTTTCTGGGATGTTTGCTTTGGTAAATTGTCTCTTCCAATCATTTATCTCCTTTGTATAATCAGGAAAAATCGCCCTATCTCATTTCAACTATAACATTCCCTATTGTATAGTAATTTGAAGCAAAAAATCTCATGTAGCTGCATGGAGCAAATGAACAACAAACTGACTACGACCAAACCATCATTTACAATTGGAAGCTCAACAGCCTCTTTCAATTTCTAATTGAAAATCAGAAGGTGAAAGCAAAGGCAACAATTCCAGTAGAAATTCCAAATCTTTCATGCCAATGATTGATAGGTTAACGCGACTCTAGCGGAGAAATCCAGGCAGACAAAAGGCTCTCTCTTGGAAGCATTCACAGTTGCTGTAACCCTCTTTTAGAGCCCCAGGTTTTAATTCAGTGATCTATATACAGGCTAGCAATGCAACTCATTGACTCTTGGATTTCCTTTACAGACACAATTAAAGGTTGCATAGATAATGCAATTGGTTTCAGCTCATTGAGTTACCTTGTTGCATGGTAAACATCTGTTCCATGTCAGCTACATTCCTTGGGTTCTTCCTAGGAAATTTGATTCTTCCAAGGAACAATTAACCCATCAAAACAAGCTGGATTTCTGCTGCAAAGTCTACCTGGCTCCTGAGCAGGGAATAAGTGCCAATTTGTCAAGCTTCAAGCAGCCAATAAGTGTTTTTATGTGATGATTAAAAATATCTACACTGTAAAAACAGGTAATGTATAAGCCTCCAAGTAGCCTTCCATGTCTGTGAGACAGTAAATCTTTCCTGGATATTAGTCTGGGGACTCGTCCAGACAATACCTTTATCCCAGGAGCTTCCGCAGCAAACAGAAAGGGGACCAGATGCTGTTCCCTGTAAACGCGAAAGCAATTGCTACAAGAGGCAAAAAGCATGAGATTTTCAGGAGTGGGAATATCATGATTTTGAGCCAAATATGCAGATCTTCGCATGTCTGTATGTCCCTGCAATCTGAAATCACGGGATTTTTTATCTGGGTTTGTTCCTGGGTTTTAGATGTTTGTTCCTGATTTGTTGGTTCCTAGAATGAAGGTGATACTTGAGTAGAAGGCAATAACTTTGTTTGTGTGCAAGATACTTCATGAAATGTGTGGAGGGCACCTTTTCTCTGGCCACAACAAAATTGTGGCTCCCTAGTCAATGTTGTACATCTTTTCACAAGAATTGCAATCAGGAACAGACATATATAACCCAGGAACAGCACCCTGTTGTTTGATGTCACAAGTACACAACCAAATCTTTCTGGACAAATGGCCAAGCAGCCAGGCTCTAAAAAGTGTCAATAATGACAAAGTTCTGTTCCTGGCTTGAAAGTGTGTGTTGCTGTTTGATTGTGCAGTGGTGGGAGAGCTGCAGTACCTTCATCCAATGCAGCTCTGACTTCAACAGACCACTGAGACCCCAATGAATTACAGACCAGGACAAAACTTGGCACACAGAACCCCAATGACCAATAGAAAATACTGGAGGGGGTTGGGGGAAATTGATAGTGAATTACAGGAGAGGTAGTTCACCTACATCTGGAGAGCACTGTGAACCCAAACAACTATGGACCTGGACAGAACTTGGCACAAACACTCAATATGCCCAAATCTGAAGACTGGTGAAGTTTGGGGAAAATAGACCTTGGCATTTGGGAGTTGCTGGGATGTATAGTTCCCCTGCCATCAAAGAGCATTCTGAAACCCAACAACAATGCAATTGAACCAAACTTGGCCTGCAGAACTCCCATGACCAATAGAAAACACTGGAGAGGTTTGGGATTCTGAACTCCAACAATTACCATAAATTGGACCAAACTTGGAACACATACTGATATGCTGAGATTATTGGAGGGCTTTGGGGGGAACTGACCTTTGTTTCTGTGAGTTGTAGTTCACCCACACCAGAGAAATTGACCTTCCCCGATGATGGACCTGGATCAAAATTGGACAGCAAGAGCCAGCCCATATGGGGAGCCTTCTGCTTAACCCCCACCCCTTCCGAGCTCACCAGGGGGCGAGGGTCGAAGGTCTCAAAAAATGGTGTACCTTCTCCCTTGTGTGCCTTTGCCTCTAAGCTCCTCCTCCTGACTCCATGCAGCCCTGTGGGAAGAGGAGGAGGAGGAGCCGACCTGGAGTACCTGGCTGTTTGGCAGCCATTTTGAAGAGGGGGCGGGGCTAACCAAGGTGCCTTCGCAACCCCTGGAAAATGGCCAAACAACCCCCCTGGGGGTCGTGACCCCCAGGTTGAGAACCACTGCTCTAAATCTTGCAACAAAGCATCAAGTCTGGACAACAGAAGCAGAAATTCCAGTACCAACAGGTCTGTATGTTGACCTCTTCTGAAGTCCCAGGATTTTTTGCCCCCGTGATTTAGTGCTGTCTGAAACTGCCCTAAGTCTAGGTTTTAAATAAGCTATTCAAAGAATTAAATGCTTCCCTTTCCCTGTGTTCATAACTTTGGATAGCTTATTTACAGTTCTCACTAAAATGCACAGAAGATTCACTGTACTGTTGATAGAGAAGCCACCAGATACCATGAGGACTTGGTGCGCCTAGAAATATCTTCATACATTTTGCTAACCCATACAGTTCCTGGGATGCTTTTTCCCCACACATTAAATACATCCTTCTGCAAGAGTCAGTGGCAATTGTAACAATGATCTGATGTTGCCTCAAATAAAATCACACCAACACTCACAATAGCATATTCCAAAATGAATTTGAAACTTTCTATGTTGATAACTGATTCTACAGTATAAGCTACTATGTTGTTTTCTTGTTGACTTTCTAAACGTTTGCTCCCTGCAAACTCTCTCTCTGCCCATTAGATGTCAGTAAAAGCCAGTTGCATCCAGAGCAGACATCCCTCGTGCTTTACTTTCCCTGACAGCAACAGTGTGTTAAACATAGATTATCCTTGCACTTTAATCCCCAAATGTATCCATGTCTAAAGTGAGTCACTGTAGCAGACAGCAGCTATGAACGTCCTGTAATGAATGATACCGATAAAGCAGGTACAGTGCGGCAAAGCAGAGGCCTGGCGTTGCATGCAAACTCTAGGCTGTGCCTGCAATGCAGTACTGTCTTGTCTCAGACATGTGAGCAGAGCAGACCAACCTTAGTGTTATACACAATCCTACTAATGTGATCTCTCGACCCATTATAGTCAGCTGTCAATGCTATCGATCAATGCACATGCAGGATTGACTCTAAACGCAGACTCTGCAGTGTTATTATTTTTGCTTTTGTTATTTAATCCAGGAATCCATGTGTACACAAATCACAGAACAGATCAGATAATTTAGCTTTCTGATTAGGCATCTGTTAGCATTTCAGAATCATGACAATGAAACAGATTTATCCTTGAGAACATCTTTGCTTCTATAATTTGTAGGTGCTGCAGATCATTTTAAGAGGCACTGAGCTATAATTTGGACATATCAAATATGAAGAATCCAGTCCAATCAGAGAGTCTTCTCACGTTATAGGATTATAGCACTAGGATTCAACATTGTTGCTGATGTATAAGGCCATTCTGGCCTTTCTGAGTTCCCTTCAGGATAGAAAAGGGCAGGATACAAATGTTGTAAATAATAAATAAATAAACTGCCATGGCAACATCATATAAATCTTGGTATTTGCAGTTTAGGGAGGGGTATTTGGCATTCTCAGTCAGAGAATTCTACTGCTTCATCAAACTGCAAACCTCAGGGTTCCATGGGGTACACCTATGACTGTTAAAGGGGAACCATAGTGTCATAATTGTACAGTGTGAAAGGGCCCGAAGAAGATGGCATGGCTGCACCTCAGCCACCAAAGTGCTACAGTCATGCAGTGGTCATTTGTGCAAAGTAAGTCTTCACACCCAAATGATGAATCGCCACCTTTCCGCTCAGTGTCCAATTGCCATGGGAGAGGGGAAAGACAAAGATAACCATGTTGTGCAGGGACCTCCTAAAGCTTTCATTTAATGTGGCAACAGGCACAGTGATATTGTTGCTGCAATTTACAATAACAGCAAACCTGCCTTAAATTAATTCAGATTACTGCTGGTCTGTAGAAGCACCCCCCCCCCCCCCGGTGGCACAATGGGTTAAACCAGTGGTTCTCAACCTGTGGGTCCCCAGATGTTTTGGCCTTCAACTTCTAGAAATCCTAACAGCTGGTAAACTGGCTGGGAATTATGGGAGTTGTAGGCTAAAACACCTGGGGACTGGGTTAAACCACTTGTGCTGGTTGAACTGCTGACCGAAAGGTCAGCAGTTTGAATCCGGGGAGCAGGGTGAGCTCCCACCTGCCAGCTCCATCTTTCCATGTGGTGACATGAGAGAAGCCTCCCACAGGATGGTAAAACATCCGGGTGTCCCCTGGGTAACATCCTTGCAGACGGCCAATTCTCTCACACCAGAAGTGACTTGCAGTTTCTCCAGTTTCTCCAGTTGTTCCTGACATGAAAAAGAAAATATGCTGGTCTATCTTTCCAACAAGCAGAAGTTTTCCAAGGACTCAGGAAGGCCCTTTCCCCAAACCTACTACTTGAAACAATCATGTAACTGGTGAATTGGGAACAGATTCTGAGATCTACAAACTGAAATGTCACCAACTTGTCAAAGGTCAATTTGTGGTTTGCTGTTGGATAACCTTCAAAGATGTCAAAGATGTCAATGGTAGAGTTGTGCATGTATAGTTATATAACCAAATGTTGTATGATATATGGCAATCAAATGAAAATTATATTTGAATACAGCTGACATTTATATGTGTGAACAAAAAAAAACTGCAACTGTTATTCTGTATGCACACAGTTTTAGAAATAATTCTGCATTGTTTAATACAGGCTTTGAGTCATTTGATACAATTGCCCTGAAACAGGCAAGTTTGTGGTTTCTAGGAGATCCACTAAACTGGAGGCATTCAAATAATTAGCAAAAACACCCACCTTGAAACATGATGAAGTGGACCAATGTTCACAAAACAGGATGCTGAATACAATTTCTCTTCTGAATGAGAGACCTCCAAATCATCTTAGCATCTACAGCTTTGCTCAGACCCCATCCATATTGCATTCTAAAATTCAGATTAATTGTATTATAGAGTAGCATAGACCCATATAATGCCATGGGAGAGGGATAATCTGGGTTTTGTATGGCAGTGTAAATGGGGCCTCAGGGTTCCCTGATTGCATCTAATCATCTAGACTAGGCATGGTCAAATTTAGGCTTAAGTGGCTGAGGGGGGAAAGGAAAGGGCCTGAGGCTGTTAGGAATGGTGGGAGTTGAGAGAATAGTGTCAGTGTTTTGCTGTGAGTTTTCCGGTCTGTATGACCATGTCCCAGAAGCATTCTCTCCTAACATTTCTCAACCTCTGAGGATGCCTGCTATAGATGCAGCAGAAACGTCAGGAGAGAATGCTTCTGGAACATGGCCATACAGCCTGGAAAACTCACAGCAACCCAGTGATTCTGGCCATGAAAGCCTTTGACAACACAATAGTGTCAGTGTTTATTTATATTTTAAAGGCATTCTCCTACTTTTTCGAATTGCAAAGTCTTTTATGATTGTTGTTGTTTATTCATTCAGTCGTTTCCGACTCTTCATGAACTTATGGACCAGCCCACAACAGAGCTCCCTGTTGGCCATCACCACCCTCAGCTCCTTCAAGGTCAAGCCAGTCACTTCCAGGATGCCATCCATCCATCTTGCCCTTGGTCGGCCCCTCTTCCTTTTTCCTTCCATTTTCTCCAGCATCATTGTCTTCTCTAAGCTTTCCTGTCTTCTCATGATGCGGCCAAAGTACTTCAACTTTGCTTCTAATATCCTTCCCTCCAATGTGCAGTCGGGCTTTATTTCCTGAAGTATGGACTGGTTGGATCTTCTCGTAGTCCAAGGCACTCTCAGATTCTTCCTCCAGTATCAAAAGCGTCTATCTTCCTTCGCTCAGCCTTTCCTAAGGTCCAGCTCTCACATCCGTAGGTGACTATGGGAATACCATTCCTCAGGCCTGTAGCCAGGATTTTGATTCGGGAGAGTGGGGGGGGAGGGCTGAGTTTGATTCGGAAGGGGGCTGAGTCTGAGTGAAAGAGGGTCTACCCTAGCAAACCTTTTGTATCGTTACCCCAAAACCCCCATGCACATGGGATATATTGAGCATGGTGATCAGATCATGATATGAATAAACATAACAGTTTAAATAATGTACCAGTAAGGCCTTCTCGCGGACCACCATGAGAATGGGGGGGGGGGACTGAAGCCCCTCAAGCCCCCCCCCCCCCCCCGGCTACATGCCTGCCATTCCTTTAACTATGCGGATCTTCTTTGTTGCCAGTGTGATGTCTCTACTCTTCTCTAATTTATCAAGATTGGTCATTGCTCTCCTCCCAAGAAGGAAATGTCTTCTGATTTCTTTTATGATCTTTTGTTGTTGTTTAACCTGGCTCTACTCACCATTTGCAGTTTTGCAAGGTAAGTCCAGCAATGGCAAAAGTCCTCTTTATTTGATGCCCTATTGCACGGGTTTATTTTGTGTAAGGATTAGTCCAGCCCTGCCTTTTTGGGATGTCACCCTCCAAGGAAGGAAGCCCCGCCCCCAAACAGTATTCCGAATGAAGCCGCGCCAGACTCTCTCCGGCTGCAGTTCTCCGGGCCCCGCTAGGGGTCGCTGTGCGCAGTGTGTATCTATAGCCATCGGGTCTATATATAGCACTCCCCTCAGTGCGGCGGCGGCGGGGCTGGCCCTCTTCCTTCGCGACCGGGGAGATCAAGCAGCGCCGTCACAAGGACGCCACCGCCTCTCTCCCTCTAGAGGGCGCTGCAGTGGAGGCAAGGAAAAGGGAAGCGAGCGAGGTAAGGACACGGGGGCGTGGCTTGCTTGTCCGTCTTCACCAGACGTCACGTGACGCTGGGACGCTTCAGAGGGGGTTCCTTCCTTCCTTCCTTCCTTCCTTCCTTCCTTCCCGCTTTCAAAATAAAATAAAGAAATAAATAAATAGGGGAGGAGGTTGAAAAAAAAAAGGAGGGAAGTTCTCTCGCTCGCGGTTGCCGTTGGTAGCGCCCGCGAGCCACTAGGGGGCGCGCGCTCTTCCTTTTTTCTCTCTGTCTCTCTCTCCAGGACTAAAACGGCAGCTGGTGCGCGCGACGAGGGAGGGAGGGAAGGCGGTTGGTGGCGCGAGGCTCTCCTCCGCGCGCCGTGCGTGACGCGGTGTGTTCTGAGGGAAGGAAGGAAGGTCGGCGGCGGAGGGGGAGGGGGAGGAGGCGGCCGAGAGGGCTGTCGGCGGCGCCTGAGAGGAGGAAAGAGGCGGGACGCGATGTGAGGATCCGCGGAAGGCGGCGGCGGCGACGCCCCAGGGACGCGGCAAAAGGTGAGGCGCCTTGACAGGAGCGAGGAAGGAAGGACGGAAGGAGGGAGGGAAACCGCGGCGGAGCTCGACTCCCGTTTGGCCGCTCCTGAGGCGGAGCAGGCCCCAAGCCCTCCTCGCGCCTTCCCCAGGGCCGGCCGCCCCATAATCGTGTGCTCTTGTGTGTATATGAGAGGCATGGAGGTGTCAAAGCAGGGGAGGACCGCCTCAGACATAAGGCGGGACGGAGGAGGCAGGGTGGCCCAGCGGTCAGGCAGAGAGCGCCTTCCGCCCCCGGGCGCGTCGTCTGCAACCCGGGCACGTCCCGGGAACCATGGCGGCCGATCGGTGCCCGTGGCTCCTCCGTACAACCTTTGCCTGCAGCCTCCCTGCCTGGACTGACAGGCAGCTGGAGTGGTGCACTGGGCCACCTCAGGAAGTGCGGGTTTTTAATGGAGTCTAGAGCCCCTTCCACACAGCCCTACATCCCAGAATATCGAGGCAGAAAATCCCACATTATCTGAGTGTGGACTCAGATAACCCGGCACAAAGTAGATATTGTGGATTTTTTTGCCTTGAGATTCTGGGATATAGGGCTGTGTGGAAGGGCCCTCAGATAACCCAATTCAAAGCAGATATTGTGGGATTTTCTGCCTTAATGTTCTGGGATATAGGGCTGTCTGGAAGAGGCTTAGGAGGCGTTGTTGTTATTGTTGTTACAAATCTTTATCCTCTTCTCTAGGCTCTCCTGAATCAAGCCTGGCTTGGCATTTCTAAGATATGGAAGGCTAATTCTAAGACCACTGTAAAACCTGAATTATCCTTTAGGGTGTGCGTGTGCATCAGAAGCAACTTGAGAATATACTGCAAGTCGCTTCTGGTGTGAGAGAGTTGGCTGTCTGCAAGAATGTTGCCCAGGGGACACCAGATGTGTTACCATCTGGTGTCTTCTCTCATGTCCCCACATGGGAAGATGGAACTGACAGATTGGAGCTCACCCCATCTTGCAGATTTGAACCACCGACCTCAGGTCAGCAGTTCAGCCGGCACAAGGGTTTAACCCAGGCATGGGCAATCTTTGGCCCTCCAGGTATTTTGGGACTTCAGCTCCCACAATTGCTAACAGCCTCAAGCACTTAAATGGCTGAGGAAGGGGCCTGAGTCTGTTAGGAATTGTGGGAGCTGAAGTCTAAAACTTCTGGAGGGCCGAAGTTTGCCCATGCCTGGTTAGACCTATTGCACCACCAAGGCGCCATATCCTCTGATGACGAGCCTACTTTACATAAAACAGGATATCATAACTGTGCTTGGAAAATTGAAGGTGTCAAACTAAGTAAAGGATTTTTTCAAAGGATTTTTAAGCTGGAAAATGTAAGGAGAAAATAGTCATTACTCTGGTTAGAAGTTCTGTGGAGCTGGTCTTGGAGGATAAGAGCACAAGTCAATCATCTCTGCATTTAGGAGCCTATGGGTTTGCATATTTCAGTCCCTTCCTTCTAACACAGTGGCTCCCAATCTTTTTTGTCCAGAGACCACTCTCCAACATTAGTACCAAAAGGGTTATGAATCAGTTTTCGGTCAACTTAAGTTTCAGTTTGGTTATTTGGAGTGCCAATCCAGAAAATTGCATTGGATAGACCACATCAGCTCTAGTTTCTGATTGAGAACGAATGCCATCTGCTCACCCATAGAAAACCATATAGCCTCACCACTATAAGAGGGTTTTGTGAGACTAGTCACTCTTGTTGCAACAGTGTAGTAACGGTGAAGCCGCGGACCATATTTTAGTTCTTGTGGTTGGGAACCGCTGTTCTAGCAAGAGGGTAAATAAAGCATTAATGTGAATTATTCTTTCAGGACAAAAAGATCAGACAAATATCTTGGTCCATTCCCTTTTTGCTTACTCACCAAGAAGTAGATTCATAGATTGGATCGAAACCACAATGTATTAGACGCTGTAGTATCTGGACACTGTTGTTTACTTTAACTTTGTTAAAACAAAGAAAACGGCTTCCACATACATTGTTGTCTATATTGTCTTTGAATAATTGCCTATATGTAAGCCACCTTGAGCCCCCTTCAGGGTAGGGAAAGATGGGGTATAAATAGGGTAAATAAATAAATAGACTTTTTCCTTGACATTGTCCTTTTTCCCACTGTAATAGAGGCCCCCATCTTTTATTTGCTGGGCTTTGTGTGGTTTACTGAGAAACAAGGCCCATTGTATTCATTGAGACTTAAATTCCTTATGTTTCTATAAGATTGTCTTTAGGCATAAACCCTAGTACTAACCTGTCATTATTTTTAAGGAAGCTGTCAGTGAAATTACATGCTGCTTTTTCCATTCTTGGTTCAATCTCTTCTTTCAATGAATATTTTGCATTGTCACATTCTCAGTATTTGGGATTTCCAGGGTATCAAATGAGCATGCCATTTTAAAAAAAATAACTGTAATTTTAAAAACAGCTTGACATTAATACTGTAGCATAGTCACCCCTTTACTTGTGTAAATCTTATGTAAAGATAAGCTTTAAAGTATTTAAGCACAAACATTGTCCTGCTTCTGAAATGGTGTTATTTGGAATGGGATCCCATGTAGGGATATGTTGATCAGAACTAGCAATGTAGCACAATACATTTAAGCCAGGTATGCCTTCCTTTGAATGTGAGTTGTGTGATGTTCCACACGTGTACCAGTCCTCTCTGAGCAAGGAGATCTCAGCTGCATGATTCACCCCAATAACATTTAAGTTTTCTAGAATCAGTGCATGTGGAGTCTTCTTTGTTCAAGAAAGCCTGTGCACAGTGAAGGACCACTGCGACCCAGCCTCCAACTGTAGGCAGTTGAGGTTCACAGTTCTGGAAAATGTTGTAAAATGAAGAAATGTGAGAGAGATCATTGCAGTTCATTCACAAAGTCAACTTTGAAACTAGCAGATTCTCCTGGGATAATATATTCTTCTCACACATTCTGTGATAGTTCATTTATCTCATTCAGGATATTTGAATAATTAGAACAAGTTTTGTGTATAGCCACTGTTAATAATACAATTGTACTTTCCACCTGTTATTTCCTACAGACTTGCCTGTAATCCCACCCCCAATAGAAACATGAAATTCTGGATAACAGGAGTGCTACTCAAGGTTTACAGTTCACTTGGTAAAAATAGTTGTGAGCTCTGATTGATGGTCCTTTTGGAGATGATCCTTCCAATCTCAAAAGCACACAAAATGGAGGTGACATGTTTTATTAATTATAATAGATTTGCCTTTTACTCGTATGGAAAAGAAGAGAAATCCACATATACAGCAAATTATGAAAGTGTACTTGGCTACAAAATTACCCCTGTAGATTTTGATGTTTTATACACAAACCCAATCAACTCTCTATCTTCCCCCAATCTTTCCTTAGAATGTGACTGGAAAGTGAAAAGAAAAGAAGGGGAGGAAGACATTCATTACTCTTTTCTATAACACCTTAGTGTCCTTTGCCCCATATGTCACCTTTCGTTCACACGAAAGGTGACTTACCCAGTAAAAGCTATGGCATTTCCTCTCTCTTCATGGTTTGCATGCTTCCTCCCAACCATACCCTTAGTGGGTTGTTGTAGGTTTTTCTGGGCTATATGGCCATGTTCTAGAGGCATTTTCTCCTGACGTTTCGCCTGCATCTATGGCAAGCATCCTCAGAGGTAGTGAGGTCTGTTGGAAGTAGGAAAATGGGTTTATATATCTGTGGAATGACCAGGGTGAGACAAAGGACTTTTGTCTGCTGGAGCTAGGTGTGAATGTTTCAACTGACCACCTTGATTAGCATTTAATGGCTTGGAAGTGGCTGGGGGGAATTTTTTGTTGAGAGTGATTTGATGTGCCTGATTGTTTACTCTCTGTTCTTTTGCTGTTGTAATTTTTTAGTTTTTTAATACTGGTAGCCAGATTTTGTTCATTTTCATGGTTTCTTCCTTTCTGTTGAAATTGTCCACGTGCTTGTGGATTTCAATGGTTTCTCTGTGTAGTCTGACATGGTGGTTGTGAGAGTGGTCCAGCATTTCTGTGTTCTCAAATAATATGCTGTGTCCAGGTTGGTTCATCAGATGCTCTGCTATGGCTGACTTCTCTGGTTGAAGTAGTCTGCAGTGCCTTTCATGTTCCTTGATTCGTGTTTGGGCGCTGGGTTTGGTGGTCCCTATGTAGACTTGTCCACAGCTGCACGGAATACGGTAGACTCCTGCAGAGGTGAGAGGATCCCTCTTGTCCTTTGCTGAATGTAGCATTTGTTGAATTTTCTTGGTGGGTTTGTAGGTGGTTTGTATGTTGTGTTTCCTCATCAGATTCCCTATGCGGTCAGTGGTTCCCTTGATGTATGTCAAGAACACTTTTCCTCTGGGTGGATCTTCATCTTTACTCTTGTGGCTTGTTCTTGGTCTTGCAGCTCTTCTGATGTCTGAGGTGGAGTATCATTGGCCTGTAGAGCCCAGTTTAGGTGGTTCAGTTCATCTTGGAGGAGGTGGGGTTCGCAGATTCTTTTTGCTCATACCCTTAGTGTTTCTTCCTCCTGTTGGACTGCAGAGTACCTGCAGATAATACCTGCTGATTTTATGTCACATAAACAGAAATAAAGCTGTGTTCCATAACAGAAACAAATATAATTTACCTAATGTTATATAAAGTGGTATGTTAACTAAATAAGTTCTGAAGTCTTTCTTATTTCTTTACTATTTATTATCTACCCACCTTTTCTGGCCTCCCTTAGCATTGACAGTGCCAGTGAAAGATAGCACTAACCTCTTTCCAACCAGTGTTTGACTTGGTGGACATTCCTCAATTTCTGTAGGGAAATCCCAGCAGTATGATGTACAGAATGAATGTGGGAGAGCCTCTGCATTTGTGTATCTGTCTTTCTTCAAGTAACCTGTCAAATTATAGTGATATCAGGAATTTCATAGGATTTTCTTAGGCAAGACATACTCAGAGGTGACATTCCCAGTTCCTTACTCTGCAATTTAGCTTACAGGACCTGACATTCATTGGTGGTCCTTCATCCAAATACTAAACAGACTTAACTCTGCTTACCTTCTAGTTTCATACATAATCTTTTTGTAGTCGCTCACAATTTTTCTCAATTGGGCACTTAGAAGACCTCTTTAAAAGCTGCTGAAAGTTCATATGCTGTGGTAAATGCTTTTGAAATTGAACAGACTGTAAACCAGGGACCATATTTATATGTTTGACAAATGGTGGACACAAGATAAAGATAAGATTTTTCTCATTTTTCTTAGGGGATTTATAGAATTTGTTTTTCCAAAGTAACTAAGAAGGGAGAAAAATCTTATCCAAGACTGGGGTGGAGATCTGGTAAAAAATTATTTAGTATAGCCTACTTCATGGAGGCATTGGGAAAAATAATAAGCATGCATAATTCGAATGTTTTGTAGGATGAATGATTTCAACTGTAAAAGAATTAGATAAAATAAGCAATTTTTAATAGATATTTTAGGATATGGTATATAAAAATCACAGTCATGGAAGGCCATCTCTATACCGTTCATCTGAATTCTTGTTTATGGAGCTTAGATTATTTGACTTTATAAGGGGTTAATATCAGGCAGGTTGTGGCAAGACTACACTTTCTTGTTTGGCTCCCTGGGGAAACCATAATTGATCCATTTTCCATCATGGATTTGGAAGCTGTCAATATCAAATTACTAAAGTGATAGAGAAGTGACACAACCTTCATTCTGCCCTGCTCATCTTTGTGGGTTGTTGTAATCCCTACTTACAATCAAGGAGTTCAAGGTCCTGATAGATGTTTTGCATGAATCCTCAGATAGAAATGGCAGGAGATGTTGATTCATATAAAGACATCGCATTATGTATGTATAGGCAAATAGAAATGTTCCAAAATAAAAATAAAATAATAATATCAAAACATTTCTGGTCCCAAATATTTCAGATAAGGGATACTCAACCTGTGTAAGCTTATGCAATGTGTCTTAATATATAAGCTTTGCCAAGACTTACATAATAAAGAATTGAGCAATAGTGTATGCCATAATAGTACCGTCGTTAATTTTAAGGTGCTGAAGTGCTTTGTTGTTGCAGGTGTTCATACTTCCTTGTGGCTGAGGGAGGGCAAGGGAATTAATGAGTGTACAGAAGATAAGCCCTGTGGGATCTTCATGACTCTTCCCAGTGTACATTTCCTTAACGATATTTATTTCAGTGTCATAGTTTTATGACTTTGATTATCATAAGATTTTAACATTGATTCCAGTCTTTTCTCTTTTCACCTTATATCATTAATAAACAATTGTTAATTGAGGAATGGTATCAAGTTTATCTTTGCCTGCAATACAACAATGAGGCCCCTGAACCCACCAAAAACATCACTGCTCCCCCCCCCCCAAACGTCCGAAGCCCACCAAAAATTTTATTAACTTTTGTTGCAGTTTGCACCTCAAAATTAAACCCAAAGCCTCCCAAAAACAAATTCCTCAAAACCCTCTCCATCTTGCCACAGAATCTACCATCTGCTCCAAAATGGTGATGGCAAGTCATCTGATGTCACCCCTGGTCACAATTTTGGAAGACAAAGCAGGGAAGCCAAGGTATTTTGGTGCGCACTTGCAGGGCAATTTTACCATGCTTTTGCTTCCCCTGAGCAGCTTAGCAAGGTTGGGCAGAGAGAAATCAAATCCAGGAGTCTTGGTTTTAAAAAAGTATCTTGAGTTAAAGTAGCCCCTGGAGAAAGCCAAAATCAAGCAAATTTGCCCCCATACTATAAGTATAGGTCCCCCTGGTGGTGTAGCAGGTTAAACCACTGAGATGCTGAATTTGCTGACCGAAAGGTTGACAGTTCAAATGCAGGGAGTAGGGTGAATTCCCTCTGCTAGACCCAGCTTCTGCCAACCTGGCAATTTGAAAACATGCAGATGTGAGTAGATCAATAGGTACGGCTTCTACAGGAGAGCTTACAGCACTCCATGCAGTCATGCTGGCCACATGACCTTGGAGGTGTCTACAGACACCATTTGGCTTAGAAATGGAGATGAGCACCACCCCACAGAGCAGGACACGACTAGACTTAATGTCAGGGTAAACCTTTACTTTTCACTTTTATAAGCATAAGGAAGCATTTTTCATTTTAAAAAACACAAATATTTAACCATTTTTAAGATGAGGTTGCAGCCTCAAGGGCATATTTAGCCCCCAGAAATTGTATCCCCAGGTTTAAAAGTTTTCTAAGGAATTTTCATACATGTGAATTAATATTTGTGAACAGATAGCTAGTGCACTTACTATCATATAAAGTCTTTCCAGTATAAAGATTTCTAGAACTAGCGTTATTTTTTATTTTAGAAGTGATACTGAAAATAACCTTTTGTATTATTTTTTTTCCTTCCTAGTTAGAAGCTTCATTATGAAGCAAAGTGGTTGGAGAAAACGTGCCAGTGACAGAGATGGCTGGGGAGCCTGGGTATGTTCAAGCTGATAATGTTCTAACAAAATTATAGATGTAACTTTATAATTGCATGCTTTTCAGTGGTGAGATGATTTTAGCATAACTGTTTTATTGCTACAGTGTAGCCAAATATTATTATCCTTTGACTGACTAGAACATGATGTTAATCCATTCATTTTAGTTCATGTGAGAAATCTGATTAGGAAAATGCCTTGCATTAATATTCTTACAGGTTTTCTGAAGCAGCTTAAATTGTGTGTGTTTCATTTACATACACGCACACACACACGTACACAGTATATGTGTGCAGTTGTTTCATTTACACACTTTAGACCAAATAAAGTTTTCCACAGGAAAAGCTAAATATATATCAAGTCGTTTTCAGTGGCAGTTGATACCATTATCACTTGCTATCTATGTAAACAATATCTTATCTTTTATTTAAAAACAAGGGAGGATATATGTCTGCCAAGGTTCAAAAACTGGAGGATCAGTTCCGTTCAGACGCAGCTATGCAACTACAAAAAGATGGAACTTCCTCTGGTATCTTCGATGGTGTTGCTATTTATGTCAATGGTTATACAGGTGATATTTTATTTTTCTCATTTAGCTATTTAAACCTCAAGTTAAACAAAAATTATGGAGTGAAGCAGTGAATGAGAAAGTCTGTAGGGAGTTTCTCAAGTCACTTCTGACACGATAAAAGAAATGAAAATACAAGCAATTTTAAGCTATGAATTTTAAATGTACATTTCATTAATATCAGTGTTCTAATCTTATTTTGTGTTTATCTGTATTTTATGTTTTTTTATTTATCTCCGTTTTAGCCATGTTGTCTCCTCTCTTTGAGCCGTGAGGAGAGGTAGATAACAAATAAATTTTAGTAGTTGTAGTTGTAGTCATGGTAGTATTGTTGGCTGTCACAGTCAGAGGTTTAAAACATTGTCCTTTTTATTTACTGGAATTATGGTGGTTTTAAATTTGCTTGATGTTTGAATAGTAGAGAAAGCTAAAGAATGCCATGAGCCATAACTGTTAAAGTTATATCAAATTACATTAATTCTACAGTATAGATGCACCCTCAGTGGCTTTATATCCCCGACTTGGGGAAAAGGCAGGATATAAATAGTAAAATGAATTGATAATGAACGATAATGAACTGACCCGGCGTGTTTTTAATAATTGTTTATTTGATGTCTTTTTTTAATGAATCTGTTGAATGTTTTTATAATTGTGATGGCACTGAATGGTACTTGCTGTGAGGCCACTCTGAGTCCCCCTTCGGGGGTGAGAAGGATGGGTACAAATGCACGAAATAAATAAATAAATAAAACCAATGTAAAGTACAGATGAAGACAGAGCATGCTGTGGAGAGTACAGAAAGCTAAATTTGAAGGAAATGATATGATGTGCAAATACTGAAGCTTTTGTTTAACATACCACTTATACATGCCAATGGCAAACTCCTTTCTTATGATTTTGATTGCCTTTTCTGAGCATCACAGACGAACAAGAAAGAGTAAAAATATGCTTAAGGAAATATCAAGTGTAAAAAACTAAGAGAAAGGGGGAAAGGAGTGGTGTATACTAGAAAATGGCGTGTCTGATTAACTACAACTCTGAACAAGAGTTCTCCATAAGACAACATTTTATTGCTTCCATTTATCTTATTGTAATAAGGGAAAGAAAAAAATATTTCAGAGAATCTCAATAGCTGTTCTTGGTGAAGAAGTTCCATGTAGAAATATATTTCAGAAACACGCCCATACTGAAATTTTGGAAATATTAATTTCTAATAGACTGTCATTACTTAAAGAAATGTTAGCTCATTATTATTTTTAATTCCTTGAAGGTTCTCCTTTATTTTGAAATATTTTAGAAAAATTAGTTAAGTAATAGCGCAGGAAGGCACTGATTTAGTAGATTTTAAATTTGTAGTTTGTGTAGATAAATGTTTACAACTATTATTACAGATCCTTCATCTGACGAATTGAGGCATCTAATGATGTTGCACGGAGGGCAGTATCATGTATACTATTCTAGATCCAAAACAACGCACATTATTGCTACAAATCTTCCAAATGCCAAAATAAAAGAACTCAAAGGAGAAAAAGTAGTACGACCAGAATGGATAATAGATAGGTAAATACTGGAGAAAAATTGTATTAACTCCATTAACTCAGTTTTAATGTTTAAGATATGTGGGCAGATGTCTTAGCTTAAAAAGATAGAAAATGCTATTGCCTTCTTAAATATTGTTCGTACAGAATGTGTTTTTAATTATTTTCTATTTTTAACACTGATCATATTCACTGTGTTTAGGGTTATCCTGCAGCTCTATGATATCTGTTGTATTAGGAAGTGAGTGTCACATTGAAAGTTATGTTATTGAGTGTATGACAAGTTAATAGCCTATTCATAATAGAATAACAAGACTGTTTATTAAAATTAGTGTTACAAATTTAAATCATAATGTTTTTGATGAGTTTTTTTCATATTGAAGGCACTTTCAGAACACATTAGATTGTTATTACATTATTGTGTATTAAAATATTAGGAAAACAAATTATCTGCGTATTCCCCTAGAAACCAACCACATAAATGCTAACAAGCTTTTTAATGTTTTTTTTAATTAGGTAACATGATATTTCTGTAGTTTTGTTAATTGCAGCAGGTATTGGTATTTGATCTTTCACCAAGCTTGTTAATGTACAGGTTAAAATTAGATAGGAATACACCATAAAGGAGTAAGCATTAATAATACTAAGATTTGCCAGTGCATTTCCCTAGACCATGCATGTTTACATTTCTTTTCTGCATAACAGGGACTTGGTTGCAGTTATCACAATATAAGCCCTTTGAGAACATTTTAGTGCTGCAATTGGGTGTTATGAAAAAGCTGTTACTTCCAGAATGTCATGATTTAACAACACAGCTTGAACAATAACGTTTCACTTGGTATATTAAAAACATCAGTAGTTCTGAATGTAAAACTGTTAAGATGAAGTACGTAAACCAAAGAAACTGAAAAATGTGAAAAGGACAAGTGGTCTGTACAGAAGGTAGCTTGTTTCATATATTCTCTGTTCAGTTCATGATTGAGGTGAAGGTGGCTTGATAGAAGTTACAATATGAATGTCACCTTGTTCATCTTCCCTTTCCAACAGGGCTAGAATTCCTGAGTAGTTAAGTTCAGGATTTACTAAAAGCCATTTTCTTTAGTTAATTGTGCTTTGCTTTTCCTTCTATACCAGTATTTAGATTTTCAGAAGCTCATTGCCATGAAGTGATGGAAAGTGTGTGTGTGTGTGTGTGTGTCTGATATTCAAATAGACTGCCAGTCCTTGCATGTTTACCGAGTATCCGTTTTTATTGAAGAATCCTCAGAATCCTAGTCTTGGACTTGTTAAGAACTTTCCAGTATAGTTTATATTCAGAGAATATAATATATATGGGGGAATGGGGAGAGATAGAATAAAAATAATCAGAGAACAAAACACCCAGAAATAAGAGAACTGTGTTATCAGTCAGAAATAGGTTGAGTAGTCCTTATCCAAAATGCTTGGGTGCAGAAATGCTTTCAGTTTTGTATTTTTCCGTGTTTTGGAATATTTGCGTATACAGGCAGTCCCCGAGTTACAACCATCTGACTTACAAATGATTCATATTTAAAAATGAAGGTGAGGGATATATGTTTCATGTGCATCATGTACATCTAGCCTAAAGAAAATATTATACATTATTTTTAATAGTTTTATGCATTAAACAAAGTTTGTGTTCACTAAATCATCAGAAAGCAAAGGTGTCACTATCTCAGCCTCCCATATGAACAATTTTGGATGCTGGAATATTTAGACTGCCATGGGTTCTCTTCTAGGAAAT
The DNA here is from genome assembly GCF_037176765.1 of Anolis sagrei. NCBI lineage: Eukaryota > Metazoa > Chordata > Lepidosauria > Squamata > Anolidae > Anolis > Anolis sagrei. Next base: position 102,766,695 of record NC_090023.1, on the reverse strand, counting down.
GCCTTTCCCACAATGCTTTAAATACTGAAGAAAGTCTATATATGACATGTTCTCACTTACTGCTCTGAAGTTATTGACAGTTAATATCTGTATATTTTGTTACAGCATAAAAGCTGGGCGGCTCCTTTCCTATGTTCCATATCAGCTTTACACGAAACAATCAAGCACTCAGAAAGGCCTCTGCTTTAATACCATATGCAAAACTGAAGATCCTATCCCAGGTCCTAGCAATATCTCTGTGGAGATCAACAGGGTGTAAGTACTTTGCTTGGCTTACTAATTCAGTTTTATGTTGGCAGATCAGCTCTAATCAATTTATACTGATAACACTATGTAACAAAATTTGAAAAAAAAATCTGTTCCTGATTTGAAAGTGTTATTCCTATTTAGTTGTGTGGAACGTACTTTGAAAGTAATTGTTATACTCCAGAAATTTGGTTTTTTGTGGTAGCCACAAACTATGTTGATTTGGTTGGGACTCAATGAGATATTCATTAAAAACTATTGCAAATTGTGCTGCAAAGTTTAATAAACCTTTTCCATGTTTTTATGATAGAACCAATTGGGAAATGACACTTATAAGCCCAGGAACAAAATTGTGTTACATTGTGCAATGTTTGTACAGTTCTTTACAGATCTCAAAACACCCTTCAAATTATATTCTTTAATGGAGGGGACTGAGTTGACTTCATTTTTGGTTAACTTTAAATTTGTACAGCTGTCTTCTAGATAAAAGCGCCTCCATATTCAGTGATAAAGACCTGCAAGTCAATCGACAAATTATGCAAATTATAAATGTTATAGTTTCCCTTCCCACCCCTCACTGATCCTCTTGGAGGGGAGCATTTTCATGTGACACACCTGTGGACTACGAACAACACACTGGTGTGTCCTGACAAACAGTTTGGAAAGCTCTGGTCTAGAGGATTATATATGGCTAAAATACCAGTTAGGGATTCCAGATATATTTAAAGTAAAGCACTATTGTAGCATGATGTATTACAGTATACTACACAGGAGGTACTGTATTTTCTGGCGTGTAAGACTACTTTTTAACCAGTGAAAATCTTCTCAAAACTTGGGGTCGTCTTATGCGCCGGGTGTTGTCTTATAGGGCAGGTGCTGAAACTTCCAAGCCAGACTGGAAAATTTGCAGTTGGCACATATGGTGGAGGGATCTCAAAAACGGCCATGGCCATCCCCACCACATGCGGCGACTGTATGAAAGCAGCAAGGGCAGCACTGTACAAGTACGTTAGAAGAAAATCCACTCACCAGGATTCGTGGAAAGAAGTGCCTTAATGATGAGGTGAGGGGGCGCCTCACCGGGAAGGTGTAAGTGAAGGGCAGAGCAAGCTGAAGGTGTCCGGGATGCCCAGGGTATGCAAAAAAGAGATAGAGCAGTTCTGTGCCCAGAAAAACACACTTCTTTCACCCGTGTGGCCTGCCCTTATATCCTATTACCATACCTCCTGCTCTGTCTCTCAGATCTCATTCCTGAAGACTGCAGTGAAACAATGCAGGCACGTATGTGTGAGATCTGAGAGGCAGAGAAGAAGGTACGATCATAGAATCAAAGAGTTGGAAGAGACCTCATGGGCCATCCAGTCCAACCCCCTGCCAAGAAGCAGGAATATTGCATTCAAATCACCCCTGACAAATGGACATCCAGCCTCTGCTTAAAAGCTTCTAAAGAAGGAGCCTCCACCACACTCCGGGGCAGAGAGTTCCACTGCTGAACGGCTCTCACAGGAAGTTCTTCCTAATGTTCAGATGGAATCTCCTCTCTTGTAGTTTGAAGCCATTGTTCCGCGTCCTAGTCTCCAAGGAAGCAGAAAACAAGCTTGCTCCCTCCTCCCTGTGGCTTCCTCTCACATATTTATACATGGCTATCATATCTCCTCTCAGCCTTCTCTTCTTCAGGCTAAACATGCCCAGTTCCCTAAGCCGCTCCTCATAGGGCTTGTTCTCCAGACCCTTGATCATTTTAGTCGCCCTCCTCTGGACACATTCCAGCTTGTCAATATCTCTCTTGAATTGTGGTGCCCAGAATTGAACACAATATTCCAGATGTGGTCTAACCAAAGCAGAATAGAGGGGTAGCATTACTTCCTTAGATCTAGACACTATGCTCCTATTGATGCAGGCCAAAATCCCATTGGCTTTTTTTGCCGCCACATCACATTGTTGGCTCATGTTTAACTTGTTATCCACGATGACTCCAAGATCTTTTTCACACGTACTGCTCTCGAGCCAGGCGTCACCCATTCTGTATCTTTGCATTTCATTTTTTCTGCCAAAGTGGAGTATCTTGCATTTGTCACTGTTGAACTTCATTTTGTTAGTTTTGGCCCATTTCTCTAATCTGTCAAGATCGTTTTGAATTCTGCTCCTGTCCTCTGGACTATTGGCTATCCCTCCCAATTTGGTGTCGTCTGCAAACTTGATGATCATGCCTTCTAACCCTTCATCTAAGTCATTAATAAAGATGTTGAACAGGACCGGGCCCAGGACGGAACCCTGCGGCACTTCACTTGTCACTTCTTTCCAAGATGAAGAGGAAGCATTAGTGAGCACTCTCTGTGTTCATCCACTTAACCAATTACAGATCCACCTCACCGTAGTTTTGCCTAGCCCACATAGGACTAGTTTCCTTGCCAGAAGGTCATGGGGGACCTTGTCAAAGGCCTTACTGAAATCCAGGTACGCTACATCCACGGCATTCCCCGCATCTACCCAGCTTGTAGCTCTATCGAAGAAAGAGATCAGATTAGTCTGGCATGACTTGTTTTTGATAAATCCATGTTGACTATTAGCGATGACTGCATTTGTTTCTAAGTGTTTGCAGACCGCTTCCTTAACAATCTTTTCCAGAATATTGCCCGGTATCGACGTGAGGCTGACCGGACGGTAGTTGTTTGGGTCATCCTTTTTTCCCTTCTTGAAGATTGGGACCACATTGGCCCTCCTCCAATCTGCTGGAACTTCTCCCGTTCTCCAAGAACTCTCAAAGATGGTTGCCAATGGTTCCGAAATGACTTCCGCTAGTTCCTTCAATACTCTGGGGTGTAGTTGATCTGGCCCTGGGGACTTGAACTCATTAAGAGCGGCCAGGTATTCCTGGACCACTTCTTTCCCAATTTGGGGTTGGATGTCCTCCAATCCCTCATCCACTCCATCTTGCTGAGGTTGAAGACTCTCTTTTTGTGAGAAGACCGAGGCAAAGAAGGCATTAAGTAGTTCTGCCTTTTCCCTATCCCCTGTCAGCATTGCCCCATCTTCTCCTCGAAGAGGTCCTATCGCCTCCTTGTTTTTCCTTTTTCTACTGACATAAGAATAGAAGCCCTTTTTATTGTTTTTAATGTCCCTGGCAAGCCTGAGCTCATTTTTTGCTTTAGCCTTGCGGAACTTTTCCCTACAGGTGTTGGCTATTTGTTTGAATTCTTCTTTGGTGATTTCTCCGTTTTTCCACTTCTTGTGCATGTCTCTTTTGTGTCTTAGCTCAGTTAGAAGTTCTTTGGACATCCATTCTGGCTTCTTTGCACTTGTCCTATTTTTTCTCTTTGTTGGCACGGTTTGCAATTGTGCCTTGAGTATTTCACTCTTGAGAAATTCCCATCCATCCGTAACTCCCTTGTCTTTTAGTATCTGTGTCCACGGAATGCTGCTCAGCGTTTCCTTCATTTTTTGGAAATCAGCTCTCCTAAAGTCCAAAATGCGGGTTTGACTTGTCTTAGTTTCGGCCTTCCTTTGTACCTCAAATTGCAGGAGCACATGGTCACTTGCCCCTAAGGATCCTACCACTTCGACCGCATCGATCAGGTCCTCCGCATTTGTTAGGATGAGATCAAGAGTAGCCAATCCCCTTGTTGCCTCTTCTACCTTCTGGACCATGAAATTGTCTGCAAGGCAAGCGAGGAATTTGTAATAGGAGAATTACCATATTGAAATAAAATCTGATGTTTTTTAAAAAAATTATTTAATGTGCGTTGGAAGAGGGATAGTCTTATACAGTGAGTATATTCCAAACTATATTTGAACTGGAAAAGTTAGGGGTCATCTTATACGCACAATTGTCTTATACGCCAGAAAATACGGTGATTTAATTTAATGTCAACTCTAAGCATAATCACAGGTCTATGTCAGTTATGGGCAAAGGTAGTTTTAATTCCATCTGACAGTTCAGGATCCACTAGCAAAGTGTAAAGCAAACTTTGGTGGGAGAATTCAAAACCTCTTCTCTAACTTACAAAGTAGTTTTAATACCAAAAGCTGCTGTGAGATTTTTTGCAGGATAAAGCAGCAAGCTGAACCCAGGATGCTTTTTATTTATTTATTTGTTGTATTTTTACTCTGCTCTATCTCAACACCAAAGGGGACTCAGAGAGGCTTCCAAATTAGCAATAATTAAATGCCACATTAATAATACTTTATTTATACCCTGCCCCCATCTCCCCAAGGGGACTCGGAGCAACTTACAACAGTTTGAGCAGGCATGGGAAAACTTTTGCCCTTCAGGTGTTTTGGATTTCAACTCCCACAATTCCTAACAGCCAGTAAGCTGGCTGTGTTTTATGGGAGTTGATGTCCAAAATTCCCGAAGTTTGCCCATTCCTGCTATAGAACCTATCTTGTATAAGGCCAAGGGCAGGTTTTGGAGCCAAAATTAAGGATTTTGATATGATTGTAGATAAATTGGGGGTGATTCTGTGGAGAAAGAAAATACAGTACTGTCCCAGAGAGTCAACCACCCTGGATACCACCACCATTTCCACACCTAAGTATTCAAAAAGGCTAGAAGTGCCATTGCAGTGGACATTGTAGAGTGGGTCGTTGCTTCTTTTAGGTTCTCCTTTTGCCACTCTGTTCAGAGGTGGGAGTGGTTCATTTTGTATAAGAGTTAAGGTACACATATGGACCCCTAGATAAGTTGGCTTATTTGGGGTTGATTTTTATTACTGAAATTTCTAGATTGATACTAGGGTATGGGTAATCATAAATATGTTTAAGAAGCCAAATAATAGTTTCACAGAAAACAAAGGGTTTTACTCTTCTATAGTTTGAATAAAAGTGCATACTGATCATGAGATGTTCATGAATAGGGGAAGTAATGAAGCTTTCGGTAAAAGACTTCATAATTTAATTTGTTAAAATCTGTATAGGGGATTTATAAATAATAACTATCAGACCAGAAGGAAGAACGAAAAGCAATGTAATAGGAAGGAAGAATGGAATTATATATAAAAGAACAGGAAGTCACCAAAATGGGAGGGGGGGAGGGGATGGTATAACCAAACATGAATATTGTATAGATGTTAGGATTATTTTTTCATGTATGTATACATATATATAGATCTGTTTCATTGTTTTTTTATGAATATGTAAATTGAAAATAAAAACATAGAATGTGAAAAAATAGAGAAGTAATTTGTTTTTGTACAGTGTTTTAAATCAGAAGTTCTCCCTTTGTGAAAAAATAAGGCAAATTCTTTGTTTATAAAAGATCAAAATTCAGGCCAATAAATTCAGCCTTGTAGGTGTCTTGCAACAGACAACCAGAGTGTTCAATTTAAACTCTTGTCGTGCTTTAATTTTTAAGTATGAAGAAGATACTTGTTTAGCAGATCTAATTTTCTGGCTTGATAATAAAGTTTAATGGTAAATATTTGAAGCCAAGCCCTTCATCCTTGCAGCCAGTTTTGGAGGATTTCCTTTCAAGAGGGATTTATATGTAAACCTATATCAGGCAATTGTGTCCAGCCACATAATTATATTCGTAAATAAAATTATACAGACTACATGTGTACCTTCATAGATGTAGTTCCAGGAACAGTGTTGTTGAACAACTTTTCAAATTCATAATTTATGAAAACTTTGGAATTATGGGAATCATAAGTTATCACATACTACCCTTATTTAAGTCTTCTGGGGATACTTTGTTCTAAGTAAACAAGTATCCAAAATGTGGGAAAAGGAAATAATATTATTCTAATGTATTTTTGTATTATGGATTTTTCTGTTATAGAAATTGTCTAGTACAAAAGCATGAAACAGAGAATGAAGTTAAAACCAATGGACTGAATAAGTTGAACAAGGAGGATGAGACTGAAGATACAGGATTCTTGGAACTAGAGCAAGGCTTTTCTGAGAACAAACAGAATGGAATTCATCCTAAAGAAAACATGTCCATTTTTAATGGACATGTTTCCAATAGTGCCTTAAAGACACAGGATAACATGGTATTTTCTGGCAACATTACAAGTAGATTGTCACCAGATCCTGTACAGAAAGAGGAAAGGACTGAAAAAACTGATTTTAGAGACTCAACGCCACATTTGCAACAAAGCAACAAAGATACAGAACTTTTACAGAATATGCATAGGACTATGGGTAATTCATCTTTTTCAAATTTGCACAATAATAGCAAAATAAATGGTGCTTACCACTCTACCATTCAGGGGCCTTCAAGCACAAAAAGCACTATTCCAGCACCTGCTCCTAGTAAGGTAGATTCTTCACCTCTGTCCAGAACTTTGAACTCCAATTTCATTTCTGACTTTTATGCACGTTCAAGATTACATCATATATCTACCTGGAAGTCTGAATTTACGGAGTTTGTCAACACACTCCAAAGACAAAGTAGTGTCGTGTTCCCAGGAAGAGAAAAGTTGAAAAAACTAAAATCAGGGCAATCTATGGTTAAGAAAACAAACTCATGTAAGTAGATTTGTTATGATTATATGAAAAGTAATCTGAGAAATGTTAGGTTTTTCAAAGAAATTGTTATTTATTGCTTTGATTATCCAGCTATAATTGCTTGATATTACAGTCTAGACCAGTGATTCCCAACCTGTGCTCTACGGAGCCCTAAGAGCTATGTATGCACTTCCCAGGAGTTCCAGGGTCGCTTAGGAAAGTAAAATAAATAAAAAATGAATGAAATAAAAAAGAATCAAAATAAGAAAACTAGGAATTACATTATAAACAGAAATTTGCCAAGTTGAATTTTGAGGCTCCTCTAGCAGAGGACATTTTTTTCTTTCTGCTGCCATGACTTCCAAAATTATTATAGTGTGAGATGGACAGATGAGGCTGAGTGTGACACCAGCCTGTTGCATGCACACTAGCACGTGCCGTGTTTTGTTCTGCTCATACTTTTGAAACCCAAAATACTGCAATACATTTCTGGTAGAAAAAAAATATTACATTATTGATTGACTCAGGTGATTTTATTGGTTTTCAAATAGATAAGTACTTGAGTTTACAAAGTTTTCAAATTACAATTTCATTGCATGGATTTTGAGCAATTGTTTAGATATCTCTTTACTTTACATTCCCTTATTATCTCCTAAACACTTAGCCACTATTTAACTGTAGGAGATAGGGTAGGCCTAAGGAACTCGGCCACAGAAAGTGATACTTAAAAAAGGCTCCACAAGTCAAAAGACTGGGAATCACTTATCTAGATTGTTGCTCACTGGTTTATTTATTAGTATCACATTACCATTACCATTGCTTTGAAAAGTATGGGTACATGCTCTCTAGCTTCCCATCTCTGACATACCCCTTCCTCCTCCTTTGAACTCTTGATAGCCTGCACCAATCCACCCAGTCTTGATACATGTCCTGTGCCTTTGTTTCTGGTGGTGAGAATAGTATTCTTCTTTCATTTGAGCAGAAAATGGAAAAATGCAAAAAATCAGACAAAGTAATGTGTATCTTTCTGTCCTCTCCTTACGCTGGCTCTCTTAACACCCCACAAAGAAAAAATTACATAGCCACCCACATAATCCTGCTCTTCCTCCAGTTGCTCATACTGGGTCAAAATATGGTAAAGGTAAAGGTTTCCCCTTGACATTAGGTCTAGTTGTATCCGACTCTGGGGGGGTGGTGCTCATCTACATTTCTAGGCCAAAGAGCCGACATCTGTAGACGTCTCCAATGTCAGGTGGCCAGCATGACTGCATGGAACGCCGTTATAAGCACTACCTATTGATCTACTCACATTTGCATGTTTTCGAACTGCTAGGTTGGCAGAAGCTGAGCCTAGCAGCTAGAGCTCATCCTGCTCCCCGGATTAGAGCAGCTCAGTGGTTTAACCTGCTGCGCCACCAGACGGCCCTATGGGTCAGAATATACAGAAGGGTAAATCATAGGCAAAAATTCTCATTATGTTAGATGAAAAGAAAGGCTGTTAGGCAAAAAAAGGTTACTTGGTGCCAAAGTGACTCATTGCACATTACAGTACTTCCAGGCTCTAATAACAAGATGGTAGTCACCCTTAATATTGCATTAAACAGCTTATATTTAAATTGGCGGTATTTCCAGTGGACAATTTTGTTCAACAAAATGTGTTTACAAGACAGCATAACTTGTCATTGTTAAGAGAGTTTGTGTATGGACAGTTTCGGGATTGTAGGTAAATATAGCTATAAGACTCACTGTGCAAAAAATTTTCAACTCCATGGTTTTTTAAATTTTGAAAAGAAATTTTTCATTTGTGCTACCCTTTGTTGTGGTATTTAAGAATTAGAGATATGTAAATTTTCCATTGATTTTACTTTAGATGAGCATTGTAGGTTTGTAGTAAACTCAACGAAAATTGGGAGATGTTTGACATGAATGGCACTTTTTAAAGAAAGTTAACATTTTTCTTCTAGCTTCTATTCTATTATTGTACCTTTGTGATAGATTCTACCATCTTAAGGAGCAAGAGTTGTATAGGCTTTTCAAATTCATATTTCAAAGCAAGTACTTCAAACATATTGAAGTAGAACAGGCTTTCGGATAAAATATGGTATAGAGTAATAGTTAAATGCACTGTGGCCAGACACCTGAATCTACATCTGTATGTCTTACTGTTTGTGTGCAAAGTTTACTGTGACTTTGTTTTGTTTTGTTTAAAAACAAAGAGCAAAACTGATACTTTAACAATAGTTGACACTGGCATTAGGTAAATTGAAAACTTCTGAGTAAAGAACAATTATCCATAGCTGACTATTCATTTATTGTTATGCTGTTGTGCAAAATAATATAGTGCTCAGTGAACAGCTTTGTTCTTTATAGCAAAATAGTGATTTTCAAAAATGTGATACAAAATAGCCATTTTCCAGGGTCCCGAGAACTATTACAGTAGTTCTCCTTCCTTATCACTGGCAGAAGGTTACATTAATTCTTTTGAATTAATTCCTTGTGAATTCCTTGTGAATATATTTAATGCGTATAGTTTTAGCTGTGTATTTCCCTTATAGGTAAACTAACCACATAGAATCATTCTGGGATAGAAATACAGAGCAGGGATGGGCAACTGCTGAGATTGAAAACACCCCAATTTGGAAACACAAAAATCATATTTGTGATCAGCAGAATAGCCATTAGCAGCCCTCCAAAGCCATTGGGGCTGTGGAATTGCTTCTAGTAATTTATCTGTGTTTCATGACTGTTTTGATGTCCTGCTATCTCTTCCAAACCTTCTTGTCCTCTAGGATCCAATTTCAAGGAGTAGTAACTATTGATTAGAGCTTCTCTCATGGGATATTCTAGCAAGTTTCAGATTACTAATGGCTAGAGTAGCTCTAGGCATATAGGGGACAACTTAATTATATGATTATATATATAAGTAGTAAGAGTGTGGATTAACCAAAGGCAAAACAGCAATTTGACCAGTAGTATCCCTGGAAAGTCCTGCTGGCCACTAGGGATAAAATGAAATGTTTGGCTCCTCAATGTTTGAGAGGACTGGGGTCCCTTGGGTGGGCCATATGTAAACTATAAACTGCATATTCACATTTAATATATGATGTGTATTTATCTTGCATTTTAATGTGTAACAATTGCTTCTGTATTATATCACACATCTTTGAAACTGTGAAAAAGAGTATATACAATAACAAAGGATTCTTGCCTAATTTGGTTGTGAGCTACAGGTGAACTACTGGAAAACTTAATATATTAATGGCAGTTTAAACATCGTGAACATAGAATGGCGTAGTATGCTTATAAGAAGCAGAAACAACGTGAACATTATTTAGCTTTGAATAAACTTTTCATTTGGTTATTTTAGATCATTTATCCATCATGAACACAACCAAGCATCAGAGCTGTATAATGCACGTGGATATGGATTGCTTCTTTGTATCAGTGGGCATTCGAGATCGACTAGATCTGAAAGGTTAGTATTCAGGCATGGCAAGAGAAAACACCTATTGGTTAAACATAATCCAGTTGTCCTCAATGCTTTTAATCTGAAAACTGTTATATGGGCAGTATTGTATACTGTAAATATTGCCAGATTAATGCCATTTAGACCGTTGTGCTTAAAGTAATAGAAAAGTTTACCTTTTCTTTCATCAAATACCAAAATGTATTTTGTCTCTCTTTCATTGCCCATATTTATTTTTCAGTCATCAGATGTTGGTCATATCTATACCTAAAGCCAGAATAACATTCCGTTATAGATCTAGTGATTTTAAAATGTTGGCCATCCATACAGTTTGAATGTAACTCTAATAATTTGTGACCCCCAAGGCTGGACCTGTTTGGGTTGCTGGAAGTTGAAGACTAAAGCATCCCGAGTACAAAAGATTGAGAACATTGGTCTGTAAGATCCAGGGCCCATGAATGAATGCAACTACCCCTTCCACCTTGCCCAAAAGGGGGATATCTACCTGAATGATAGTTACTTGTCTAGGGCAGTGTCTTTGAGAAGTTGTTAGACAAGCCTCTTCTTTAAGAACAGTGCACAAATAGTTTGAATCCATTTTACTGTCTCATTGAATTAAATCTGCCATCTTTAGTCTTAATAGTCAGAATGCCCAAAAACACCAAAAGTGTAGGTGAGCAGCTTAACTTCTAAAAGTATGCTTTGATTCAAAGATTAAATATTAATCTTGTAGCCAAATATTATAGTTTTCATATTTGAATTAAACTTGGATTAAACTGCCATTTTGATTATTTTCCCAGCTGGGTGTGTTAGTGTGTATTTCTTGGGGGAAAAACGCCACTTCTTATTCATTTTAGTCAGTAATAGTCATTACAATTTTATCAGTATCAATCAAAATCTCTTGTTGAGGATGTCAAGTGTTAATTGAATTGAAATACTGCCTGCCAATTTTTGTTGAATTGTAACATAAGTTGACTTGTATATTGAATATGTTTCACAGGTAAACCAGTGGCTGTCACAAGTAACAGAGGATCGGGAAAGGCATTGCTTCGTCCTGGTGCAAACCCACAGCTGGAAAGACAATATTACCAGAATAAATTATTGAATGGCAAAGCAGGTATAAATCTGCCATTTCTTGAAACTGTAAAACCAAACGTCATTACAGCACAATCACTTATAACACTACTGTTAATTTTTGTAGTTCTATAGTGATAATTTCAAAAGAAATATTCCATATTCAACAACATAATATTTACACTTTTGGTTCTTTTTGGGCTGAAAAAGAGTGCAGCTATTCCGCAGTGCAAGAAATTCCTTTTGTTACGGCAACTCACTCTCGCACTTGCCTGCCTTCCTGCTTCCTTCCAACTACGGTGCTTCACTTAGCTGAGTCCAAAAGCACTGACAGTGAGACAGCAGTGGCTTCCTTCAACCCAGCTAAGTGAAGTGCTGTAGCTGAAAGGGGGCAGAGGAGCAAGTGAAGCTTCACTTGTCCAGGCGCTTGCTCCCCTGTCAGCTATGATGTTTCACTTGACTGAGTCCGAAAACACTGGGTTGAAGAGAACCAGTGTTGTCACTCTCTTCAACCCAGTGTTTTCAGACTCCTCTGAGCCATAGCTGGGAGGGTGGGCATAGCTATTATTTGTATAATGCAGCAAGACACATGGAGAGAGAAGCCTAACTAGATTATTGCAGTCATCTGCCAACAAGTATTTCAAAGTGATTGATCACTGCTGTGAGTATTATATGTTGAAAGCAAAAATACTGATTTGGGGGGCCAAAAAAGAGGGTGCAACTATTATGTGGTGGCGTACAGTATTTATTACCTGTGTGCATCTCACATCTACTTTTAATACTGTTTATATTTAATTCTGTTTTAATGTTTGCATATTTGTATATTTTAAATGGTATGCTAATGCTTTTATGTTAAGCCACTTTATGTTATCCTTTGGGAGAGATAAAGTGGGATATAAATATAATAATAATAATAATAATAATAATAATAATAATAATAATAATAGCAGCTGTATATGAATAGGATTTCCACTTAGGAGCAATATGGTGACTATATGAGCAATTTAAATATATGGAAGATCTTTATTTGATTTTTACATGTGTCCTGTATGTCAACTTGTTTTGGTAACACGGTCACTCTCCAAACAATCAGTCTGTATCATGATAGAAATCTGACTGGTGCTCCTTTGGCATAAAATTGCTTTCTTGTGGTGTAGTTGTCTATGTCTGTGTGAATGAAGTGCCACAAAAACTCATTGAAGATTTTAAAATAGAAGATAATGCAAGAAGGGGAGTAACATTGTACAAGTATAAACCACATCAAGCAGTGATAGTGAGATATTTTTTTCTGATGACAAGGGAGTAACTAAAAAAATCTAGACAATTGATCAATTTTGATAACATCTTTGTTGACATTGTTCCTAGACAACCACTAGTTTAAACAAATTCAACAGAGAACTCAACAGATTCCTAGGTGATATGTCTGTCAGTAGTTATTAGCCAGAACAGGTACAGTGTTCAAAGACACTAGGCCTCTGAATACCAGTCATGAGGAACTAGTCATTGGGACCAGTCTTTGGCATCATACTCTACAAAATTGTTCAAGAAATCTGCCTGGTCATCTCTTGATACCGGCAAACTCAATTAAATAGAC